>NC_092872.1:553222704-553822704 GCF_028372415.1 Notamacropus eugenii
TCTACCTGGAGGTTTGAGGATAGCTGGTAGAGAGTCTTAGGGGTTTCAGTGGGCAGAGATGAGAGTCTTACTTCATGTATCATAGAAAGCAAGCTATGAAGTGAATGGATCCAATATCCACTCACTCCATGGTCTAATAGTCAGGAGAGAATATACTCTCTTTGATATAACATGGCTAGCATTTATAATGCAGATTTAGAGAATAGGGCCATAGTAATTCTGCACTTAGAAAGATAACCATTAAATGGCTTATGTTTATTATATTACCTCAGAAAACACATGTCTCTAATGATTGGGGGGGGGGGGGAATGGGGAGCTGGTGATCTTCCAGCCTTGTGCTAGAAAAAGGTCTTTCTCCTCTGTGACTTCTATAGAACCCTCATGCTACAAAGGGACACCCAGCACATAAGCAAAGTGTTGATCACAGTTTATAAGAAATACTATTCAGTCCAGTGAATGTATTGCCCAATAGAAGAAAAAAATAAGAAAAACAGAAGTAAGAACAGAAGAGGGTAAACTCCAACTTTTTCTTTATGCTGGAATTTTTCTCATATTCCTGCTCCTGCTACTTACAGGCAATTAGGTATTGCTATGGACAGCGCACAGAGCCTAGAATCAGGATGACCTGAGTTCAAATTTGACCTCAGACAACATTTAGCTACATGACCTTGATCAAATTATTTAACCTCTGTTTGCCTCAGTTACCTCAAGTATTTCAAAAGTGCTTAGCACAATGCCTGATACATAGTTGGTATTAGTAGGTGGCAAATAAATGCTTACTCCCTTTCCTATCTTCCCCAATAAGGAGCACCTGCAATAATGCACACACATTCCCATACCTCTCCTACATTATCTATTAAGATTGAGATCATTTCTCATTGTCTGAAGATGGACGTATGGCAGTTACTACCCCTTAATGCTGCTTCCACAAGATAAAATCCACCTCTCCTTTCTCTCTTCATTTCCTGGAAAGTTCTAAAATATTCATTTTTTTCCTGAAATCCGCTATCCCTGTCCCCTACAACTTATAAGAATAATATTATGTTAGTTACAGCCAGACAACCAGGGATTGGTAAATATGTAATATGGCTTATAATTTTTTTTTAACCAAACATCATATTTCACCAATTTTGAGAGCTCCCAGTGAATATCATAATAAATGGAAATTAGCACATTCTGTTCAACTTAGAGCCTTAGAGATTTGTGTGAAGTATGCAGAGGTTAAGTGACTTGGCCAGGGTCATATACCTTCTATATATAAAAGGTCAGACTTCACTTTTGGTTTTCCTGACATTTAGGCCAGTTCTCTGTCCTTGTGCTAGACTGTCCCTCGTATGTCCTACAGAGTTTTAGCAATTTTCAAAGAGTTTGGAGCTAATAAAATACAATAATAAAACCATGTGGAGCAAAATGTAACATTTCTTTGATGATCAATTGATGATTAATTGATGATAATTGATCAATTAATGATGGTTAATTCCAGAAAATGTTTATTCAGTACCAAATATTTTGATTAAGCATCATACCATTGAGAGAAAGACCATGCAAAAGTCTCTAGATGATGATGATGATGATGATGATGATGATGATGATGATGATGATGATGATGATGATAGCAATAATGGTAATAATAATAATATCTAAGCATTTAAAAATTTAGTTGAAAAATTCTTGGCAAAAAGCAAACCACTCGTTAGTATGGCAAATGTTTAGAATGTAGGATTTTTCAGCAGTAGCTTTGAGAGCTTTCAGCACACAGATGGTGGGGGGAGGGTGGAAAGCTGGCTAGAAGAAATGGTAAGGGACCATTTGCTGGTGCTAGATACAGAACTTTGTTGCATTGTCCATATGCAGTTCTGTGGCAGAGTCTCAAGGCCAGAAGGCATCAGGGACCCTGGTCCTGGTTCCTGAGTAGAGAGGAGTACTTGTGGTTGCTCATGGGGGAGCACAGACCCTAGTCTCCATTCCAAGACATTGTGCATCATCAATAATTATGGCTTCAGAAGAGCAGAGGACCTGGTCACAGGTCCTAAGTCCAGGAAGAGTGCTAGCTCTTGTGGCTACAAGGGAACAAGGTAAAGACCTACATAAAGATCAGAGGACAGGCATGGAAATTAATGATCAAAGCTCTCCCTAGATCACACCACCTTGGAAGTACCAAAAACTACAAACTTGTTCTGAAAACAACTGCATGAAAAAACCTGAATCTTAGGTCAGTGCCCCCTCATCCCTGAGAGGACAGCTGAACTTTAACATCAAGTTAAAAGTCAAGAAATAGACTGGAAAATGAGCAAACAACAACAAAAGAACCTGAATGTAGAAAGTTACCATGGTGGCAAGAAAGATCAAAACACATACTCAGAAGCAGATAATGAAGTCAAACAGGTACATGAAAATTTTCGAAGAAAAATAGGAATTGCTCACAGGCCCAAAAAAGAATTCATGGAAGAGCTCAAAAATGATTTTATAAAATTAAATAAGAGAGGCTAGAAAAACTGGAAAGAGAAATGAGAGCTAGGCAAGAAAATCATAAAAAGAGAGTCAACAGCTTGTTAAAGGAGGCGCAAAATGAATATTAAAGAAAATAACACTTTAAAAAACAGAATTGGCCAAGTATAAAAATATATACAATAATTCACTGAAGAAAAGAACTACTTAAGTTCTTTTAAGTTCTAAGAATTGGAATTAGTAAAAAAGAAAAAAAAAGGTACCAAAGCTCACTAAAGAAAATAACTCCTTAGAAATGAGAATTAGGCAAGTGGAAGCTAATGACTCTATGAAATACCAAAAACAATAAAATAAAAACAGAGGAATGAAAAAATAGAAGAAAACGTGGAATAACTCATTGGAAAAACAACTGATCTGGAAAACAGAGCAAGGGGAGATAATTTAAGAATTGTTGGACTATCTGAAAACCATGAAAAAAAAGAGCCTACACATCATGTTTCAAGAAATTGTAAAAGAAAATTGCTCTGATATCTTAGAACCTGATGGTAAAATAGAAATGGAAAGAATTCACTGATTACCTTCTAAAAGAGATTCCAAAATGAAAACTCCTAAAATTATTACAGCCAAATTTCAGAGCTCCTAGGTCAAGGAGAAAATATTGTAAACAGCCAGAAAAAATTAAAATATCATGTAGCCAAAGTCAAGATCATGCAAAATTTAACAGCTTCCACATTAAAAGATCAGAAGGATTGGAATATGATATTCTGAAAGGCAAAAGAGCTAAGATTACAATTAGGAATAATCTATTTAGCAAAGCTGAGTATAATACTTTGGGGGAGGAGGGGATGGAATTTCAATAAAATAGAAGACTTTGAAGTATTCCTAATGAAAAGATCAGAGCTGAATAGAAAGCTCGACTTTCAAATGCAAGATCCAAAAGCATAAAAATATAAGCATGAAAGAGAAATCATAAGGGACTCAATAAAGTTAAAATGTTTACTTTCTAATATGGGAAAATGATAATTGTAACTCCTAAGAACTTTATCATTATTGGGACAATTAGAAGGGGTATACATAGACAGAGGCCTCAGGTATGAGTTAACTGTGATAAGATATTTCAAAAAAATAAAATGAAGGTGTGAGGAAAAGGATGCACTGGGAGAAGGGGTAAGGGAGAGAAAGAATGGGGAAAATTATCTCACACAGAGGCATGAAAAGAAGTGCTTCTACAATGGAGGGGGAAAGAAGTAGCTTGAATTATACTCTCAGCAGAATTGGCCCAAAGAGGTAGTAACATATACATTTAGTTGGGTATAGAAACCTATCTTACCCTATGGGGAAGTAGGAGGGCAAAGGGAAGGGGAGGAAGATTGATAAAAGGGAGAACAGATTGTGGGAGGTCAGAAGCAGAAGAAACTTTTAAGAAGGGATGGGGTAAAAAGAGAAAGAGAAAAGGATAAGTAAGGGAAAAAAGAATGAAAATAAATACATAGTTAATAATTTTAACTGTGAATGTGAATGAGATGAATTCATTCATGAAATGGACGAAGGTAGAAAAATTGATTTAAAAAAAGAATCCAACTGTCTGCAGTTTACAAGAAACACACATGAAACAAACAGAGAGACAAACAGAGGAAAAATAAAGAGATAGAGCAGAATGTATTATGCTTCATCTGAGGTTAAAAAAAAGCAGGGGTAAAAGTGATGATTTCACAAAAAGCTAAAACAAAATAGACCTAATTAAAAGAGATAAGCAAAGGAAACTACATTTTGCTAAAAGGTACCACAGACAATGAAGTGTTCTCAAAACTAAACATATATGCAACAAACACCATAACATCTAAAGTCTTAAAGAAAAATTTAAACAATTTACAGGAGAAAATAGACAGAGAAACAGGGAACTTAAAATTTCCCTTCCCAGAATAAGGAAAAATGGATATGATTCACTTCTAAGGAAAACTTAATGGGAATAGAAAGGAGTATACCTTTTCCTCAGCTGTACATGGAACCTTCTTTTGGCCATAAAGTGTACCTTAAAAAGAAGGTTCCACATACACCTGAGGAAAAGGTATGCTTCTTAAAACCCAATTCACTCTGGAGCTCATAGACTGGACAAGTCCCACCCACCTAACACAGAGTGAATGTAATTACTAAATAGTAATTGTTTCTGTTTTACACAGGAACCCTAAGGGTCTTACCTTACCAGTCTGATATATTTTTTTTTTATTAAAGGGGCCATTCAAGTAACTATTTAAAGAAGTCTATTTATTGAATAAGTGTATCTCACTCAAAGTGAGAATGTGATAAGACATTAGCCTGAAAGGGTCAGGGTTTCCCATTGCATCCTGAGCCATCTCCAGTCATCCTGATGAATATGAAGCCACTGGACCCAGATGGCTCAGGAGAAGAGAGTGAGGTTGGTGACCTTGCACAGCCCTCCCTCACTCAAATCAAAGTCAACTGCAAGTCATTTCATCATCTTGATGTCATGGTCCTCTTCCAGAACAAAGGACAAACACAACCAACAACACAACATGAAACCTTCACAAAAATTAACCTTTTATTTGATCAGGAATACCTCACAGCCAGATATAGAAAAGCAGATATATTAAAGGCAATATTAAAGGCATCCTTTTCAGACCATAGAGCAAAAAATTATATCAATAATATGGAAACATATTTGAAAATATATTAGAAAATAAACAGCCTAATCCTAAAAATGAGTGGGCCAAGACACAAATCATAGAAACAGATATTTCATTACAGAGATGGGCTGGCCCCAAAGTAGGGGAAAATGTATATCTCAATGCATATATCAATAAAACAGATAAAGAGTATATCAATGAATTGGGGATACAACTAAAAAAACTAAAAACAACAAATTAAAAATCCCCAATTAAACATCAAATTGGAAACCCTGAAAATCAAAGGAGAGATTAATAAAATTGGAAGTAATAAAACCACTGTACTAATAAATAAAAGTAGGAGCTGGTTTATGGAAAAAAACAGACATCATTGGATGAATCGATTTTAAGAAAAGATAGCCAAATTACCAGCATTGAAAATTAAAAGGGTGAATCTGTCTGTGTTCATCTTTCATTTTCGAAGACCATGACATCAGAGAAATGATGACATGACTTGCACTTGATTTTGTTTTGAGTGAAGGAGGGCTGTGCAAGGTCACCAAATTCACTTTCTCCTCCTGAGCCATCTG
This sequence comes from Notamacropus eugenii, assembly GCF_028372415.1. Classification (NCBI taxonomy): domain Eukaryota; kingdom Metazoa; phylum Chordata; class Mammalia; order Diprotodontia; family Macropodidae; genus Notamacropus; species Notamacropus eugenii. The sequence goes on from NC_092872.1 coordinate 553,228,367, forward strand.
GGTCCAGTGACCAGATATTCATCAGAATGACTGGAGATGGCCCAGGATGCGATGGGAGACCTTGGTCTTTTTAGGTACCCCCTTAGAAGGAGGTAATGCCCACTGAATGAATAGGCCTCTTTAAGGAGTAGTCCGGGAATGACCCTTTTAATGAACAAAAGAAAAAAAGAAGCAAATCAAGCTGGTAGGGAAACAGAAACTGTTACTATTGATAATCACTGTAAGCCAGCCATTAAGTGGAGGTTGTACAGGAAGCTATTGTTGTGCAGCCTATGGGTTTCATAGTGCACTGAGTTTAAGGTTTTTGGAATAGGAAGGAAGGAACGAAGGAATGTAGGAAGGAAGGAAGGAAGGAAGGAAGGAAGGAAGGAAGGAAGGAAGGAAGGAAGGAAGGAAGGAAGGAAGGAAGGAAGGAAGGAAGGAAGGAAGGAAAGAAGGAAGCAAAATGGCCAGTAAACCCCAAAGGAAGGGGAGAAGGAGACAGAAGGGAGAGGATGAGCTGGGTTACCCAGTTAGCTGGGTCCCCATTCAGGCAGCTCAATCTATTCACAGTCTATGAGGACTAAAAGGGTGAATATAACAGTAGTGAAGATGAAATTAAGGCAGTCATTAGATGTTATCTTGCCTAATTATATGCCAATAAATCTGATAACCTAAGTGAAATGAATGTTTACAAAAATATGAATTGTTCAGATGAACAGAAAATAGAGTATTTAAATCACCCTATCTTAGGAAAAAAAGTTGAATAAAATATCAATGAGCTCCCTAAGAAAAAATCCCTTTGACCAGTTTGATTTATAAGTGAAATCAACCAAACATTTTCAACTTGGGAAAAAAACAGGCAAAGAAGGAGTCCTTTGAAATTCTTTGTAGAGCAAAAATATGGTGCTGATAGCAAAACCAGGAAGAGCAAAAACAGGAAAAAAAATGTATAGACCAGTTTCTCTAATGAATATTGATGCAAAAAAATTTAAGTAAAATACTAACAAGGAGGTTATAGCTCTACATCACAAGGATCATTCAGTATGAACAAGTAGGATTTATGTCAGAAATGCAAGGTTTATTCAAAATTAGGAAAACTATCAGTATAATTGACCATATCAATAACAAAACCAAAAGAAATCATACAACTATTTCAAGAGATACAGAAAAAAAGCTTTTGATAAAATACAAAAATCATTCCTATTTTTTAAAAGCATAGTAATCAATTGAGTTTTTCTTAAAATGATTAGTAGTATCTATACCAAATTCTGTGCAAGCATTATCTATAATGGGAATATACTTGAAGCCTTGGATCAGGAGTAAAACAAAGATGCTTGTTATCACTACTATTTTTCAATATTATACTAGAAATGTTAGCTTTAGAAATAAAAGAAAAAGGAATTAGAATAGGCAATGAGGAAAAAAAATTATCACTGTGCTGCTGATGTAATGTTATATTTTGGAGAATTCTAGAGAATCAACTTTTAAAAAGTACTTGAAATAATTAACAACTTTAGTGAAGTTGCAGAACATTAAATAAACCCATATAAAGCATTAGCATTTCTATATACGACCAACAAACCCTAGCAGCAAGAGATAGAAAGAGAAATTCTATTTAAAATCACTGTAAACAATCTAAAATACTTGGGAGTACACCTGCCAAGACAATCCCAGGAACTATATGAACCTCATTAAAAAATACTTTTCACACAAATTAAGTCAGATCTAAACGATTGGAAAAAATATCAATTGCTCATGAATAGGCCAAGCCAATATAATAAAAATGACTGTTCTGCCAAAACTAACTTACTTATTCAGTGCTATACCAAGCAATCTACCATATGTGTGTATATACATATATATGTGTGTGTGTATGTATGTATGTATGAGAGAGAGAGAACATTCCAGTCATGGGACACACAAAGTAAAAATGCACAGAGTGTGTATGTGGAGGGAATAGAATATTTCATACAGGAAACAGCAAGGATGCATATGTGAAAGGGAGCAAAGATAGAAAAGAGACAAATTATGAAGAGTTTTAAAAGTGTGATAATTTTGTATTTAATCCTCGAGATGATAGGAAGCCACTGATGTTTAGTAACTAAAGGGGTAACATGGTTAGCCTTCCGCTTTAGGAAAATCAGTTTGACATTTGAGTGGAGAATGGACTGAAATGGGAAAAAATTTGAGGTCAAGAGACCAGTCAGAAAACTAGTGCAATAATCCAGGCATGAAGTGATGAGAGCCTATACCAGGGTGTTGGTTGTTTGAATGCAGAGAAGGGATTATAAAGGAAAGATCTGAAAGTAAAATAACAGAATTCAGTGAGTGGCTAAGAGTAAGGAGTCAAAGATGATTCTGGGATTGCAAGAAGGGAGGGTATTGGGGGAATGATAATGATTTTGTTTTGACCATGTTGCATTATAGGATATCCAGTTTGAGGTGTCCATTAGGAAGTTGATAATATAAGACTGGAGATCAGCAGAGAGGATAGAGTCAAATAAATAAATCAAAGAACTGTCTATAATTGTCCAGGGAGTTGAAATCATTGAGTAAAGTAGTATAAATGGACATGAGGATAGGACCTAGGACAGTGACTTGGGGGAATCCCCTAGTTAGAGGATGTAACCTAGAAGATCTAGAAAGGAAAACTAGGAGAAAGCTTTATCATGAAAATCTAGAGAGAAGAAATGATCCAGAAGAAAATAATCAACATTATCAAAATTTACAAATACTGCATCATATATAGCTATCTGTGTTATATAGGTACAGATACATAAGTTATTACAAGAACTTCTATCAAACGAAGATTTGGTCAATCATGTAAAATACACTTAGAGATATAAAATCAGGGTTGAAAGGAACCTTAGCCATTGTTCCTCCAAACCAATCTGGTTACAGAAAAATTAATAATGGCTCAGAGAAAGGAGACTTCTCTGACATCACACAGGTAGGAAATAATAGGTCTTGAACTTAAATCTCTTCAGAATCTGGCTTGTTTTTCACTACATCACATGGTTTTCTATAATCTAGGTTTCCACTAACTTCCAAAATCTTTAAATAAATAGTACTTTTAAGGGGTTAGGTGAGAGGAGTGGATAATAGAAAGAATGAATGAAAATAAATTGTCCAGGGAAATAGTTTTTGAAAAGAAATAGAACACTTGGAAAAAGAATTTGGTATTTGTGGATGAAATTTACTTCCTAGTAAGTATATTTGTGTATATCAGTATATCAGCAGCCTAGGTATAGTCCTTTGTAAATAGGTCTTATATGTAAATCCCTTTTAAATGTGGGGTAAAAAACCCAAACCTATGGAGTTTCTATCTAAATTCATTTAAAACTGAACAAATGACCTTCTTGGATAGAAGTGCTGACTGAAGATAGGTAAGTCAGACTGGAAAATTTCATAAAATCCCTATAAGCTTTGAGATTCTGTTATCCTATATAAAGAGCATTGTCACTCTTGCTAACTCAACACAATTAACAAAATGCTAAATAATCATGGGGTTTGTATCATATCAACATCAAAACAAATATTTTGAAGCAAAAAAATCAGGACAGTGTGTGTATGTGTGTGTGTATGCGTGTGTGTGTGTGTGTGTGTGTGAGAGAGAGAGAAAGAGAGAGAGAAAAGAGAGAGAGACAGAGACAGAGAGAGAGAGAGAGACAGAGAGAGAGAGAGACAGAGAGACAGAGAGACAGAGAGACAGAGAGAGAGAGAGAGAGAGAGAGAAAGAGAGAGAAAGAGAGAGAGAGAGAATGAATGTTAAGTTTTCCTGCCCCATCCCAAATCAGGGCAGAGGACACATATGATTAGTGAAATAGCAGGAACCTCTAAATAGGGCTCTGATCACAGGAGAGGGCCTGGAACAAACTCCATATGAAATAATAACACTTCATTTTACACTGCCTCACACAGGGAGCCTTTCCACATTTGGCAGTATCCAACAAAATAGTGATCCAAGTTTCACTGCAAAGCAATGATCAACACTTTCAGTTCCCAAGTCTTTTTGCTTAGGTGCCATTTTGTCCCCCAATGGTCTCTATTTTTTTGTTAATAGACAAAAGAGATTGAATATAGTAAAAAGAGCATAGGATTTGAAATCAAAGGCCCTGAGTTTGTATGTGCATTTTGCCACCTGATGTCTATGGTCTTTGATCAATACTCCACCTTTTGTTTCTTGGATTTCTTTTCTATAAAGTTAGGGGCCAGAGTATTTAGAAGAGGCAACCTCTGTATTCTCTAGAGGCAGCTAGGTGGCATAGTTATTGTAGTCACTTACCCTGTCTACGTCAGTTTTTTCAATGGTGAAATGAAAATAAGGGTTGTGGTAAAGATCATATGAAATAATATTTGTAAAGCATTTTTTTCACAGTATTTGGCATAAAGAAGGCACTTAAATCATTTTCCTTCCTTTCCACCTTCCTTCTTCCCTTTCTTCCTTCCCCTTTCCCCTTGTTTCTTCCTTCTCATAACAGGAGGCAGTGTGCTACAGAGAAAAGACACAGAACCGGAAATCAAGAGACCAGAGAGAGAGAGAGAGAGAGAGAGAGAGACAGAGAGAAAGAGAGAGAGACAGAGACAGAGAGACAGAGAGAGAACGGAGAACATCTCTGTTCCTCGTCAATTTTGAAGATTTGAACAGTTCAGTTAAATAAGGATGTATGAAATGTCGACTTTGTGTTACTGATGTGAGACACAAAATCGGAACAGTCCCTACGTGCATCTTTTACTCCAACAGAGGAGCAAAGGTAATCACTTTCTAAACCTGTAAAAAGAGATTATTGGACTATATCAAGGAAACATTTTTTTTCTTTAGAAGGTAAAAAGTTACTCTGAGTCTTCCTCAGTTCACAGAAAACCACTAGTCTTGAAAATTTTATAAATGTATTGATATTATTATATCTTCCACATATTACCCAAAAGACATGTTAACTGATGGGTACTGATATCTGACAAATCAGAAATTTATTGCTTGTTTGTATTGAACCATAAACCGATATTATTAACAAAATCAGATTCTAGTTGGCATGTTTAAAAAAGCTGTATTTTTTGTGTGTGTCCTTCTAGGTCAGTAAAAGCCATAAGAAGCTTGACAACTGAACATTCCTCATGTTTGAATTAGATGATTTAAGGACCAAGTCTAAAAGTCCATGATTACGTGATTACCCAGGAAGTTTAAAAATCCCCATTCATTTCCTATTCAAGAAATATTTATTAATTATCAACTACATGCAGAGTGCTGCGCTAGTACTGAAGCAAGATAAAAAAATAAATAAATAAACTTTCCCCCAATGGTTTTTATAATCTAGTAGAAAAATAAAATGTAAATGTAGATAACTATAATGAACAATAATACATGATAATTACAGAGTAGTGAAGCAGCATTCTCTGAGAACCTAGTAGGAATTTTATTTATCACCAACAGGAGGAATCAAGGAAAGGCTTAGTGTAGAAAGGTACCATGTGGGTGAAAATTTAAAATCTTACGGTTCTGAATTGGTTGTGTTTGAATGGATGGTTAGGAATTGAAAACGTGAGGAGGGAAAGAGAGAGGCATCCCAAGCATGGGGAACAAAGTGAGAAATTGCAGAGAGCTAGGAGACAATGGATATTTTAGAGGGAAGTGATATAGTCTACTTTAGCCTGAGTATTAAAATGTGTGGAACTGAGTAACATGAATAGGCTGGAAAGGAAAGTGGATTTAAGATTGTGGAGGGCCTTGAAAGCTAGGCAAAGGTGTTTGGAACTTACTCCTTAGGCAGTAAGGAATTGCTGATGATTTTTAAGCAGAGGATGAATATGGCCAGTTCTATGCACAAGAAAGGTTTTTCTGACAGTTTAAAAGAGGGACGGAAAGGGTGAGTGGAGGCTGGGTGCCTTATCATGAGGCTAATCAGTGCCCCAAGATAATAATGATCACCTCATTTTATGCAAATAAATGCATTCATCAACAAGTACTGAATAAGAATAGTCAACTGCCATGTTAAAATCCTAATTAAAATAATCATAACAGTGCTCACTTCTTTGGTACTTTAGAGTTCACAAAGCATTTTCCTCTCAGGGATACTGTGAGCTGGAAGGAGCAAATACAGAATGCATTAGAAGTAACCTGAAAATTTAATCAACAAGCATTTATTAAGAAGTTACTATATAGTCTGTAGACAATAGTTATCCCAGTTATGATTCTGATAATGGTAATGGCTTTATCAATGGGATATTTTAAATTTTAAAATTGCATTCACTTCTAATAGACAATCGTCATTTCAGGACTTTCAGTCTAATTTTAGAAGTAGTCATTTGAATAGGGCTCACATCATACTTTTTCCTTTCCAGAGGCCCCATTTCCTTTCATTTACTAAACATTAGTTATTATGTCCGATGAGCAAGCACCTTTTCAATAACACTCTTAGAAGCACTGACATAATGTCATCATCTTTTTGCCAAATGGAAGATTTTTCATGATTCCTCAGGATATTAGTAGCTCAGACCACATTAGAAAGTGGTTAAGGAGTTAAAGGCATATGAGGAGAAGGTCATCCATCATCAAGAAAACTAAGAAAAATAAAATTAAGATAGAATATTGTAGAATAATGGAAATGACCCCAAACTTGAAGTCAGTAGAGACTTGGGTTTAAATTCCCTCTTTGACACTTAATAGCTCTGCAGTCATGAGGCATCTAATTGTTGTTGTTCCATCATGTCCAACCTTTCATCACCTTATTTGAGGTTTTCTTGGTGAAGATACTGGAGTGATTTGTAATTTTTCTTCTCTAGCTCATTTTTTAGATGAGGAAACTGAGGCAAACAGGGTTAAGTGGCTTGGCCAGAGTCATACAACTAGTAAATGTCTGAGGCCAGATGAGTCTTTCTCATTCCATGCCCAGCACTCTAACCACTGCTCCGCCTAGCTGCCCTACCAATCATTATCCCTGCCCTAATTTCATTCTCCTCCATCTTCAATCTCATTCTAGTACTTAGCCATTTCAGCTTTATATTTTCCTCTACCTTACCCCCTTAGCCCATCACTGTTCTTAAAACACCAAGACTATAATATTCACAATATCTGCCTCTTCTATTCATTTTTATGTGTTGTTAATGGGCTGTCAAGTGGCACAGTGGATATAGTACTGGGTCTGGAGTCAGGAATACTTATTTTCATGAATTCAAATCTGGCTTCAGACACTTCAACTAGCTGTGTGACCTTAGGCAGTCACTTAATCCTGTTTGCCTCAGTTTCCTCATCAGTAAAATGAGCTAAAGAAGGAAATGCCAAACCACTTCAGTAACTTTGGCAAGAAAACCTCAAACTGGATCATAAAGAGTTGGATGTGACTGAAAGGATGTGTTGCTAGAATAAGGAGAAGGCAATCGCATAACCATGTTGAGCAGATATATTGCAAATTCACTGAATTGCACCTCAACTGGCAACTCACTTCAGCAAGACAGTGCAGCATTTCTATAATGCATAAGATCTATTCCAAGCTTTCTCCTTGTTTCCTTCTCATCCTTCCTACTGATCTGCTGAGGTCCCTACTTCTTTATTTACTGAGAAAAACAAAAGGAGTCATTCAATGTGAGCTCCCTCTTCTCCAATTCTTATCGTATTAAACTTTTTGATATCATCTTCCATTCTCTCCTGCCTTCTCCCTGGCTGACAAAAAGGCTGTCTTTCTCTTTACATGTGTGCATAATCCCATTACCTCCTGTCTTCTCCCGAAGATTGCCTCATAAATCATCTCTCCTCTCAAATCCTCAACTTTTCTCTATTGATTGGTTCCTTCCCTAACTACCTTCAAATATTCTTAAGCTTCTTGCCATTCTTGTAAAAAACAAACAAACAAAAAGACAAAAACAAAAAAAAACACCTTACTAGACCCTACCATCCCCTTCAACTATCATCCTATTTCTCTCCTCCCTTTCTTTTTGAAACACATACTCACTGACTCTAATTATTCTCTACTTACTCATTTCTCAATGGAAACAAACCTCTCTGAAGTAACCACAATAGATAATCTGATTCTCTCTCTCTCTCTTTTTTTTTTAATCTAATCCTTCTCAGCATATCAATTGCATTTATATACTATTGACCCAACATTGCCTCCTAGGTATACTTTCCTCTTCAGAAAAGAGATAGTATTTTCTCCAGGTTCTCATCCTGCCTTTGGTCCTTTTTGTTCTTCGTTGCTTCATCATGCATTTCAGAACTCCCAAGGTTCTAACGGAAGTCCACTTGTCTTCTCTGTGCGTACTCAGTAATCTCATCAGCTCTCATAGATTTAAGTATCATATCTATACTGATTTCTCCCAGGATCTACATACCCAGTCTCAATCTCTCACCTGAGCTTCAATTCCCTACTACTAATTGCCTATTGGATATTTCAAAAGAGAAGTCCCAGAGACATCTTAAACTCAATATGTCTAAAACTGAACTCCGTATCTTTCCCCTTAAACTCTCCCCTCAATAACTGGCCTTAAAGACCTTGGAAGCTGGCCTGGCTCCGATGCTTACTAAACAAGTGATTTCAGGAAAGTCACCTCAGTTCTATAGTTTCTTCATCTTCCAAATGATAATGGTAATGCAGTACTTACTCTGTAGGGTTGTTCTGAAAAAAAGCATTTCGTGAAATATAAATTCCCATATAAATGCATGGTCATCATAAATATCATTCTTATTATGAATAAGTGGGTTAACAGAAGACAGATAATATGATAGCATGAAAGATGTTTAAACCATTGTTCAAAGGCATACTAGACTTGGAATAAATACTGAGTAATTATTTGTTGGGTGGGACTTAAAAGAACTTTCAGTAACAAACTGAATTATTAGAAGATCTCTGAAATCATGTCTAACTGAGATTCTGAGCTAGGTGGCTTGAAATCCCACTTATTAGTTGTTTGACTCTGGAAAAATCATTTTCTTTCTCTGAGCTGTAAGATGAGGGAGATAGTTGTCAATAATTTAATGTATGTTTCGCGTATTTCACTGCCTATGTCACATATAAAATGCCCACTGCTAAGCACATCTTCTCTGGAGAAAAAGCTCAGCTGTTGCAATTCAGTTAAATAGCTCTAGGCTGGGGGCGTAAAGAGTTGAACCATCATTCCTCAGATTCTGGTGCATATTATTTATGGATGGTTTCTAGAGTAGGATGATAACTAACCTTTTGTGTTTCAAAATATAGTTCAAGCCCCATCTTTACCATCTTTCAGTTGTTATTGTTTGGTCATTTTTCATTCATGTCCAAACCTTTGTGACCCCATTTGAGGTTTTTTTGGCAAAGATATTGCAGTGGTTTGCCATTTCCTTCTCCAGCTCATTTTACAGATGAGGAAACTGAGGTGAACAGTGTTAAGTGACTTGGTCAGGGTCACACAGCTAGTAAGCATCTGAGGCCAGATTTGAACTCAGGAAGATGAGTTCTCCTGACTCCCAGCCCTCCCTGTGCACTATCTATTACATCACTTAGCTGCCTTTGTTCTACATGAAGTCTTTACCTATCTCCCTACACTAAAATGCTGGTGTCCTCCCTCTCTAAAAACTAGCTAATATTTATTTTCTGCATTGAGATTTGCAAATTGTTTTACGTATGCTGTCTCATTTGATCCCCACAACAACCCTAGGAGGTAAGTACCATTATTATCATCATTTTGTAAATTAGAAAACTGAGGCCAAGAGAGGTTAAGTAACTGGCCCAGGGTGCTAGATTTAGTATCTGAAGGAGAATTTGAACTCAGGTCTTCCTAATTATAAGTCAAACATTCTATCCACTATGCTGCCTTGCTCCCTAACTACCTTGTATTTATTTGTATATATTCCATGCGAATATACGTATGTATGTATGTGTTTGTGTATATATGTATAATGAGTACATATACATAATGATGTATACGAACATAAGTTTAATATATAATAACAATAATGATAATAACTAACATTTATATAGCCCTCAATATTTTCCAGGCACTGTGCTAAGCACTACAATTATTCATTTAATCTCCACAACAATCATAGGAGGTAGAGGTTATTACTATCCTCTCTTTGCCGATGAAGAAACTGAGACAGGCAGAGGTTAAGTGACTTGCCTAGGGTCACATAGCTAGGAAATAAATGAGGCTGGATTTGAACTCAGATTTTCCTGACTCCAGACCCAGTACTCTAATATATCACATACATTTTCTTTCATTTATAGAATGCTCCAAAATAGAGATGGTTTCAATATTAGTGAAGATGATAATAGTTATCACTGTTATTGTGCTTTAAGGCTTACAAAGCACTTTATGTATTTTAACTCATTTGATTTTCACAACAACCCTGTGAGGTAAGTCTTATTATCATTCACATTTTACAGATGAGGAAACTGAGACTCACTCAGGGTCAAATGGCTAAAAATGTCAGGGGTGGGGGGGGCGGAGATTTGAACTCCCGTCTTCCTGACACCAAATCGAATGCTCTTCGCTGAGTCCCTTAGCTGCCTCTTTGTACTTGTACCTCCAGAACTTAGTAGAATGTCTGTCATATAACATTAAATGGTTGTTGATTAATATAGTAATTGACCTTAAACTAATATAGACACCCAAGAATATTGCACCCAACACACATACTAATCAAACTGAAGGAAAAAAGGGGAAAAAGATCCAATACTAGGGGCACCACTCTTCCCAACTCTAACCAGTCTCAGTACCTACACAATTGCTCCACAATCCTATCACATGCTTTTCATTACATTACATACAGGACAATCTATTACATGATACACCAACCCCCCTTCCCAAATATGACTCCATTAAATATCCAGCAAAAATGCTAGTGCAATTAGCCTCCACACATTTAGCTATTCTCTGAGACTCCTATCACTATGACAATATTACATTGCTGTCTCCCCTGCACATTGGGGAGCTTCACCAGGGCTCTCATTGGTTTCTGAGTCCCCTTACACCTCCAGGCTCCACCTGATCTCACTTTCTTACTGTACTTACAGCCTTCTTCACCAAAGTGTTAGTTTCAGTGCATATAAAGGTACTCTAAAAACATGAAGTATCATACTTTTAGGATCTGTGGTCATGGCAGCCTAAATATTCCCTTCATCAACACATATTGGGATATTCCTATGACTGTAAGAGATGCTATTGCAAAAATACTCAGTCAAACTGGTGATGAACCAATCCCATGGCTAGATTGGTACTTGGATGACACCAGGTCATTCAAAGTATCTCCAAGTTGTCCTCCTCAGGATTAGTCTTCAAGAAATCTGGGATGCCTCCAGAATATGATGTATTTTAGGAGATGATTTAAAGGAGTAAAATATAATTAAATTATTTGTGTTTGCTTCTTCATACTAGTCCTGTAATTTTATCAGTCCCAGAAGCTTTGAGAAACTACTTTTTTACAGACATAAATGTCCTTGTTTAAAGGCAGCCCAGCACCTCTTAGAGAGTTGTCCATGGTCCTGAGAGATAAGTGAATTGTCCAGGATGGCACAGCTACTATTTGCCAAAGGTGAAATTTGAACTCAAACCTTCCTGACTCCAAGGAAACATTTTTATTCACTATATCACTCTGTATTTCATTAGTCCAGAAAATTCACGGGTCAAGTAATTCCTTCTGACAGAGCATATTAGCACCTTTTCTTCCTAGAAAGGTTACTTGCTAGAGTTATATAGTTAGTATGTCTCAGATGTGGGATTTGAATTCTGATTTTCCTGTTTAAGGCCAACACTCTATTCTCTATGCCTGATTGCTCTCACTTTTATTATTAAATAGCAATTATTGTATTTATTATAATAATGATCATTTTATTATTATAAATCACCTTCAGATTTTTAAAGAAGAAATAGTCCTATGAAGCAAGTAAATGCAAGTGTCATTTCCATTAGTAAGTAAGAAAACTAAAGAACATAATGATTATCTGATTTACTTCCAATCAAGTAGCTAGCTCACATGTTGTCATAAGATTTTAAGCTAAAAATTGTCTTAGACATCTACAGTATTTAGGACTCCAACCTAGGGCTTCAGTCTAGTGTTTTTTCTACTGTTCACTACCGAAAGGTCCAGAGCATGACCAGAAATTAACTTACAAAGATTTCTCTCCTTTCAAAGGTCTTCAAAAGTGTTCAGATTTTACAGTATGCTAACACAAACTTGGTTCAAAGTGTCTGCTGCAGTGTCCATCCCATAATTGCACTGAGGTGTCCAGTAATTGACATGCATTGAAAAGAACATTAGAAAATTAATGGCTTGATTGATTGAGTGATGCTTGAGAGGTCACAGCTTGGAAATGTCACAAAGGTCAGTCTTGGATTTCTCTCATTTTCAAGCCAAACTTTGAAAGTCTGCCTGTTTAAAAAAAATAAATACCCACCTAGCATATTTAGCAAGTAATTCAATTTGGGTATAATGTGCATTCTGATTGTATGGATCTTTCCCTACTGGGAAAGGTGAAGCAGCTTCCATCTGTCTGTATCAGATTGTAGCTTGCTGAGGAGGGGAAGGAAATGACTAGTAATTATGCCTCATAAATCTAGAGTTAGCCATATTTGCAAATATTTCATTTTTTTATGGCCCTGGAAAATTTTCCTTTGAGAATATGGGACTTAAAAGAGGCATTAATGTCATTTCACTTCCCCCCCTCCCCCGAAGCCCTGCATCGTGCCCCATTATTCTGGCAAAATTGCTGAATTTCAGAATAGCTAAAAGTTCACTGGAAATAGACAATATGTATCACTTTGGTTCAGCAAGGCTGTTTGAATTTCAACTTTTCCAATAATAATGATAAGTAACATTTATACTACACTTTAAGGTTTTGGAATACTTTACATATATGAACTATTTGACCCTCACAATACTTCTGTGGGGTAAGTGCTGTCAATAATCCCATTTTACAGATAAATTAATCGAGGCTGTGTGGTTCAGTATCTTACCTAGGATCAGGCAGAAGTATCTAAGACAGTTTGAGCTCAGGTTTTCTCAACTCCAGGTCCTTCTAATCACCTAGTTGCTTTAATTTGTTTCATTAACCCTTCACTCTTCAGTGTGTGAACTCAGGACCAAGGGCATCTATCCCCCTTGGCTCTAACTGGAGGTCTAGGCCAGCCATGCTTCATTTGTATCTTCACTATAACCTTCCCTCCTCCACCACTTTGCAGCTGTTATCTTTGATATTATGTTTTCCCCCTTTAGAATGTGAGGTCTTTGAGGGAAGGGACTCTAATTCTGTTGTATTTGTATTCTCATCCACACCCCCAGCACAGTATCCAGCACACAGTAAGTGCTTCTTGTCCTGCTATGTTTGTTTCACATAAATAGTTTCTCCTGAGCTTTAGGTCTACAAGGAGTTTGTAGCTACCACCCACAATCTGGACACCTTGGTTATGGAAATAGGAAAGGAATATTCTTATCTTCAGTCTCCACTGGTAGTAAAAGGTCCATCATAATGTGCCTCTTTAAGTTTGAATTCATAATTTTTGCAAAAATGTAAGTTCATTATACTTTCCCTTTCTTTATTCATAGCTAGTAGAACCTGATCCCTATCGAAATTGTTGTGTAGTAGTTTTAATATACTCTCTATTTGCTGACTTGTGTGTGTGTGTGTGTGTGTGTATATGTTATTTTAAAGCCAGTAGAATGACAACTCTCTGATGATAATATTTTTTAAAATATTGTATTTATATCTCCAGCAAATACAACAGTACCTGGCACACAGTAGGTGCTGAATTAATAATGTTCACTAAATTGAAACAAATGAACTTCCATTTGACTCTAAATTCCTTGAGGGCAAAGATTGTGTTATGTTTCACTCTACCCTCCCCCTGAACAGTGTCTATTACCGAGCCTTCCTTTTTGCAAGCATTAGCAGGAGTGAGCTCAATAAATGTGTGTTGATTGATTTGTAGATTTGTGTCCATATGGCTGATCATATTGACCATTTGCAGGCTGATTGCCAAATAGTCAATCCTGTCTAATTGTTAAGACGACCAAAATAACTGAATTGCAAACAGTCGTTCCAGTCATTTGGTTGTCTTAATTGGCAATCGTCAACAACTGTCAACTGACAACCATGATGACAATAGAAGGCCAAACCAGCCATCATTTTAGTCAATTTGGTGTACCGTATGGCCTAACCACCTAATGATCAGAAAAGCAAGGCTGTATCATCTCTGATCACAGACGGGTGCTTATCTAATATTATAACTTTATCCCAGAGGTAACTTCATTTCCACAAATGGAACTAATAAGCCTGCCCCGCCATAGTACTTATTTGGGATGCAGCCTGATATTGTAGATAGAGAATCAGCCTTGGAGTCAGAAAGTCCCGATTTCAAATTCTACCTCTGAAATATACTTCTCAAGTCACTTAACCTCTAAGTGCTGCCAAGGCACTAGAATACATATAAGTTTTCAGTCTGCATTAGCAGAGAAAGTTCATGCACTGCCCCATAGCTATACCATAGGACCAAAGGTCTACGTGAAAGAAAAAAAAGAGCAGTTATTACATGCAACCCTGTCAAAACCTGTCTCATTATCATGCTCTTGCTCCTTTCTCAAGCAAACACAGCCACTGATTATTTTTTTCATTAATAATAAAAAGAATAAGAATAGTTCTCCACCTCAGACCCCTTCTGTCATCCCATCAAGGAACAGAAATGGTCATAGACCCTTGAAGGTTCTGCCAGTAGAGCACAAGATATGCCAAGTCCTACCATGATGGAAAGCCTTAAGCATGGGGCCAGCTGACTTTCATGCAAGTATTCATTACCACAACCTCCCCCTAGCTGAGTGAGAAGAACACTATGCAGCTGATGAATATTTCAGGCACAACAACTAAGTTTAACTACCAAGTAATAGAGGGATTACGCTTCTGCTTGTGCACAGAGTCTGGCCCAGATGTGGCTCCTTGCCCAGAGGGGAAAATGAAGGGCCCACAGGAATGTTCAGCTCAGGGTGTGCCAGAACAAATGGACACATATGGCCTATATTCTGGATATGCCCATGATTGTTATCTGTGCAAATGGAGAAAGTACCCATACTGACAAACTCCAAAGAAGCAATCCTAGGCTAACAGTTACATCAGAACATTTTCATCAACTTTATCTCATTTGATTTTCAGAATAGCCCTGTGACTGAGATTGGCAGAGAGATGCTTCTTATCCCCATTTCACAGATAAGGAAATTGTCAGAGTCCAATAAGAAAGGTATGGCTCTTAAGTGCTAGGGAGAGAACTGAGCTGACATAATCAGATACACAGCCACAGGCTGAATCTGCAAACAGCTTTATTGTCATTCCCTGAATGAGAAGGGGTTGGACTCTAGATTCAATTGTGGCTTGTAAAGAGAGCCACACTGGCATACCCAGGATGGCTACTAGCACAGGTTCTTAGATGTGCTTTACTAGGAAAGATAGCTACTTAAGGGGTCTTTGTAAATTACATTCACTAGTTCTGGGGAAAAGTCAGCACCCTGAACTGCAGAGGAAAGACAAATAGAGAAAATATAAGCAGAGAAATAAAGACTAATACACAGGGCTCTGCTGCCTGAATCAAAGCAATATTGCCATATACACTTAGCATATATCCCTGGATTGAGAGAGCCTTTCCATCTCAACAGTTGGGGGTCTGAACATATGGCTACTCAAAGTCTTGACCAGGGAATCACAAGGTCCTTCTCATAAGCAAGACCCCAAAGTAAAATACCAATCCAGAGTATGTGTATGTATCACAGCCCTCATGACTTAGTGCCTAATTAGAAATTAGCAAAAGGTTTGAAAGCCTTCCTACAAGCAAGCCTCCCCTATAAGTTTCCCTTAATGGGCTCCATGTGAGACCTCCTAATGGGCAGGGAAGATCTTACATCCCATTAATATTACATGGCTATACCCCAAACCCAGGAAATACACATAGTACTTTCATAATAGGCCATAATCCCCATGGAGTAAGCAGTGAGTTATACACATGAATGCAGAAACAAAAGGGGAATGCAGAACAACCCAGTGTGACAATACCATTTACCAAAGTGCCCTATGACCTCTATTCCTAGCTTCTCCATCCACCTAGAACCATATAATAGTTAGTCAATTATATCAGAATCCTAGTCATTCTGTCCTCTACCCTTAAATGCTTTCACTACTACAACCCAAGTTAGAAGTAATGATTCAAACAAACTTACATACCCTCTCAACTCAGTTGTTCCCCATGGACCCAAAGCAGTGAAATCAACTATATTTTCTCCATTTCAATCCAAGCTGGGCCATGCTACCTCCTTGTTCTGTTCTTTTTCCTTCTCACAATGCTTTCAGAAACTGATGGAGGGAGATTAAGTGACTTGGCCAAAGGTATACAGCAGGAACTCAAAACCAGATCTCATATCACCTAAGTCAACATGTGCCAGTATCCTCTTTCTTCTCCTTTGTCTCCTTCTTCTTCCCCACATCTATCACCCCTTAAGACTAATTGTGGCTTTTACAAGGAGTAAGTATAAACTACCTTTATTTGGATAAACTGCTTGATGTAACCTATGGAAGAATAATAATCTAGGGGTGGGCCATGAGGAACTTTTACCAAATTTAGTTTGGCAGTCTAAAATTTAGCTAACATGCCACTGACTGGCATGAAAAACAGGTTGTAGAAACCTTTCCCATTTAAATTTTAAAGAAAAGAGAGGACATAGAAAGGCATCTATGAAAGAGTGGAAAGAACTATGGATTAGGATTCAAGATGCAGGCTTTAGGTTCTAGCTGTGCCATTAAGTAGCTGTCTGACCATGAGGCAAGTCAGTTTTCTTCTTTGACACTCAGTTTGCTCTTCTAAAAATTAAAATATTTAACTAAATAATTTTTAAGCTCCCTTCTAGCTCTGATATTCTATACTCTGTGACCTGTGACTTTTCTGTATTTTTGTTTTTTATATATAGAAAAACTATATATTCTACCCAAATTACCTTTTCCCTGAGGTCTATGAGATGCCCTATTTTAAAGCCATCTGTTCACTTGGCATTCCCAACTGTCTTTAACCAAATTAGTTTCCCAAGAAATTATTTATCCTTGGATAAGTAGAATGGAGATTTCTCATTTTTTGAGATTTCCTCATACTTCAGAGTTGATTCTTTTCAAGTTTTTAAATTTATTTTGTTTTGTAGATGGGATGGGAAGAAAATGAATTCATTTCTAAAGTGTTTATGTGTGTATGTAGTATATATATACACATACATATATACATATTTATACATAGATATATGTATATAAATATATCAGTATACACAATATTCAATTATTGTATCAAGCAACAAAATCATGTTTCTTATCCATTCAAGTATGCTAATCAATGCAAACAAATACATATTGTCCAGGTTCTTAAAGTTCCAGCAGACTTGTTGGACTCCAGAACAATAGAATTCCAAGGATAAGAAAAATCTGACTACAGCTAGAAGCAGTCACTTACCCAGAAGTCTTATGTATTGGGATGGATCATTAAAATGAACCTCAAGAGGATTCTGGAAACATGGAAGAATAAGGCAGGAAATTACCTGACTGTTCTAAATTCCCCCATAAACAATATAAAATGATGCCTCACAGTGAACTTTGAGTTGTAGAAAAGATTTGAAGTTGGGCTAAAGCATATGTTGTCTTTAGATGACTAAAAAAAACTCTATTTACTGAGGTGGTTGTTTGACTTGATTGAAGTGCAAATACTTCCCTGCAGATACTGTCAAATGAACAAGCCTTTGGGGCAGTTAAATCAATACAGAACAAGCCCTGGGGGAAGGTGTGTGGGTTGCATCCTTAGCTTCAGGAACTTTCACCTCATAGCCAGTGGACTGCTGATCAAGGGAAGATTGCAGGGCTCTCTGCTGGTGCTGGATGTTGGACCCAGTTGAGCTGACCTGACACAGTCCAGACCTGTGGTTGTGAAGGAGGAGGAATTAGCATGTCAAGTGGATAAGGTCACAGAGTGTAGGGACCCATTGGCTGAGGGCATTTGTTGTGAAGTCTTTGATTTTGGTTCCAGAGTTGAAGGGTGAGGTAAAGCTTCCAAATAGGGGACAACAGAATCAACAAACAATAATAACATACAAAACAATATAGACTCCATTCCAGTTGCTCACACACGCGCTCCCCACTCCCAGGGAACTGAAAGCACATCCCCCTGCCATTCCCCCTGCTGACCCCACGTCCATGCTGCCCAATGCCCTGCTCCATTCCCCAGGGCCACTGCTGCAGCTGCCCTGGGGCCAAGAAGGACAAGTCTTTCCTGGGCAAACTCAGAGGCAGGCTGGGCCAGAAGAAGAGAGTGAAGGAGGTGAATGAGCCCAGGAAGAGGGCAACAATGCCATCAATTCTCCCATGACACCTACCACGATGGATATCCACCCCGAGGACACCCTCCTGGAAGAAAATAAGGAGAGAAGATGATTGATCCCACCTCCAGGGAAAATCCCAAATTCAAAGAACTGAACAAGGTTTTAATTGACTGGATTAATGAGGTGTTGGCTGAGGAGAGAATCATCATCAAGCAGCTGGAGGAGGACCTGTATGACCAGGAGGTGCTGCAGAGGCTTTTAGAGAAGTTAGCCAACTGTAAACTGAATGTGGCTGAGGTGATGCAATCAGAAATTGGTTGGAAGCAAAAGCTGCAGACCATCCTGGAGGCAATTTATGAAGTCCTACAGCCTCATGGCTGGGCCATCAAATGGAATGTGGACTCAATCCATGGAAAGAACCATGATTGCACTGGCTATGCCCTTCCAAGCCGCCAAATGGTTCCATAAGCACATCTCAGTGCAGGTGGTGATTGTCAGAAAGCAGGAAGGCCTGTTGCACTCAGCCCACGTGGTGGAGGAGCTGACCAGCACCACCGAGATGATGATGGGAAGATTTGAACAAGACACCTTCGACAAGTTCTTTGACCATGCCCCTGATAAGTTCAGCATGATGAAGAAGTCTCTTATCACATTTGTGAGTAAACACCTTAATAAGCTGAACTTGGAGGTGACAGAGTTGGAGATACAGTTTGCAGATGTCTTATACCTGGTTTTGCTTATGGGCCTACTGGAAAGGTACTTTGTTCCTCTCTATAACTTTCATTTAACTCCAGAGAATTTAGAACAGAAGATCCACAATGTCTCATTTGCTTTTGAACTCATGCAAGATGGAGGACTCAAGAGACCAAAGGTTTGCCCAGAAGATGTCATCAACCTGGATCTCAAGTCTAGCCTGTGGGTTTTGTACAACCTGTTCACCAAGTACAGAAACATTGAGTGAGCCCAATGAAACCTTCATCCTTGATGTCTTCCTGAAGGGAGATCAAGTCTCCCTTTTGGTCTCTCTTTTGTGCCTTAGTCTAGTTTGCCTGTCTCCTCTATGCTAGGGAGCAAAACACTCTGGAAATAATGCGTCTGGGGCCATTGGGTGAGGGCTCCCTGACTTGGACGCAGGATCCCCACTCACGCTTTCGTCTTTGGACAGGTAATGAACTCAAACCCCGCCCCCAGCAAAGACTGCCTGGACTGTTCTAGGATGGAGTTGCTAGTGACCTGAGGTCTGTCCAGATGCCCTCATGGGCTCTCTTGGCTTTCTGATTATTTCAGACTGGAAGTTCCTTTAAAATCTATGCTTTTCAGTAAAAATGGGCTTTGTATTTTCTTTCTTTCCAGGATTCCCTTCCTTTCAAAGAAAATCTGAAACTATTTATAAGAAACTCTTGATGTTTCCTCTCTCATCTGAATGTTTGTCTGCCCATTTTACATGACATCAACCACAACCCCAGAGTGCTGAGTTTCTACAAGAGGCCCATAATGACCAACCTGCTTATTTATTCTTGGCTAATTATCTGGTAACTCTGAGCCAAAGGGGCATGTGACAGATGGGCTAAAGATCTGTCCAGCCTGGGAGCCAGGAGAGCAAGGGGCTGCTCCCAACCATAACACCTTGGGCAAGTCATTTCCCCTCCACTGGGTCTCAGTTTCCCCAACTTTCAAATGAAAGTGGGTGAAAGTAGACCTTGGGTCATCTAGTCAAGCACCCTCATTTTGCAAACCAAAAAAAAAAAAAAAAGCAAAAAACAAAAAACAACAGACTCAGAAAGTCAAAGTGATTTAGGATGATTTGATAGTAGATTTAGAACTGGAAGAGACCCCCCTTTTTTGAGCCCCTTCATTTTACAGATGGGGAGCTTGGGCAATGTTTAGTGACTCCTTAGCATCTATTTATAATGAAAATCAGAGGTAAAATTTGAAATTGAGGTCACACTCTGGCCAAAAAACCAAAAAAAAACCCCCAATATAACATACAAAACAAAATAACAACAAACAATAATAACAACAAATGTAATAATAACAACAAATGAGAAAGAATCAAACCATAGAAAGTTCCTAAGGTGATAGAAAAGATCTGGGTTCAAACTCTGAAGATAGTAAAGTTAAAATAGTTCTGTCTCAAAGAAAAAAGCAAAATGGCCACAAACCTAAAGAGTTTTTGGAAGAGCTTAAAAAAATACTTTAAAAAATCAAATAGGAGAGGTTGAGGAAAAATTAGGAAAAAATAAGAAATAAAAAATAAAAAATGCAAGAAGATCAAGAAGCTTATGAAAAGAAAGTCAACCAAATGGAAAAAAGAGATCCAAAAACTTACACAAGAAAATAACTCCTTAAAATTTAGAAGGAAGGGGAAGCTAATGACTGCATAAAACACCAAGAAATAATGAAACAAAATCAAAAGAATACAAAAGAAGAGAGAAGATCCCAGGTCAAGGAGAAAATACAAGGAACTAAGAAAAAAATGTTAATACTGTATAGCTAGAGTCATAATAATACAAGATTAGCATCTTCTGCATTAAAAGACCAAAGTTCTTGGAACACCATATGTTAAAGAGCAAAGGAGTTGGGGTTGCAACCAAGAAGAACTTAGCCAGAAAAATTTGTGCTATCTTGAATGGAACTCATGCACGTTTAATAAACTAAAGGATTTTCAAGTAATTGTGAAGAAAAGACCAGAACTAAATGGAGAACTTGGTCTATGAGACTCAGGAGAAACATAAGAAGGTAAATGATAGAGGTCAATTATAAATGAAATAATAAGGTCAATATCTGTATTATATGAGAAAATAGCTGAATTTCTATTTTAATGTACACCATTATAATGCAAAATATTTTATCTTAAAAAGCAAAATGCAATGTTCTATAAAACTTTAGATTTTCTATGATACTACTTCCTAGCGCTTTACCATGCTACAACAATACACCATCAATAAATTCAAAAGAAGTTATTAAATATGCAGAAATATTCAACTTTAGAAGCTTTAAAATCTATCTGGAGTGGCCCCTCAAAAGCTCCTACTTACTTTTAAAAATGGAGACTCTCCCTACAAAGAATTAATCACATTTACCTACACATAAGTTTGTATAATTTTTATGCTGAAGCTAACAATAAACTGCATTTGAGTTCACATTCTCAGCAAAACAATGACTTTAATCACACAAAAAATCTTTACAGCAAGATATTCATTTGCTCTTCATCATCATCATCCTGATCCTCATCTTCCTCATCTTCATCTTCCTCCTCCTCATCAGGTTCATTCTTCTTAGATCCTGTTGGCCCACCAGGGCCCATCTTTCCTCCATCTCTCTTGCCCTTGCCATGATATGCTGCAATATCCTTTTCATATTTCGTCCTTAGTTTAGCAACTTTCTGTTCCTAAGGTAGTTTGTCTTTGGCTGACTGTTCAGACCACAGTTCCCCCAATGTCTTAGCAGTAACTCTAATAGAAAGGCCTGGGTGTTTACTTTTGATCTTTGGATGATGTTCAGCACAGAAGAAGAAGAATGCAGATGGTGGTCTTTTGGGAGCATTAGGATCCTTTTTCTTTCTTTTCTTATCACTTCTGGGAGGAACAGAGTTTTTCATCTCTCAATCATACCAAGCTTTATCTCCTGTTGCAAGGTCTTCAAACTTGAACTTTTCTTTTGCAGACATGATTTTCTGTCCCTCCAAACAATGTTTTGATACTCAGTAAAATTTACAGGAGACTCTGGGTGCTTCTTCTTGTGCTCCTGTTGGCACATCTCCCTGAAGAAGGCATAGGAGGACATTTTGCCTCCTGTCTTGTGTGGGTCTGATTTACTATCCTGACCAGCTACCTCTACCTGCTCTCTACCTGCTGTGGGAGGTCTTTGGGTTCCTCAGGTATTGGTGTGGTGCTCACTCAGGGAAATAAATAGCTATAATTCTTAAGAATATTATTACTACTTAAATAATTTGAAAGAGGATACATAGATAGAAAGCTTGGAGTTGAGTTGAATATGATGGAATGATCCTAAAAAATAAAATTGGATAAGGATATGTAAAATGTAGGAATTATCTCATTAAAATGAGGCATGAAGGGAAGATCTGCTACAATGGGAACAGGAGAGGGTGAAGGGCTGGTAGCAGTAGAACCTTATTCTAATCAGAACTGGGTTAAAGAGGGAGTAATATATATATATACACACATACAGACATTGATGTCTTAACTTACAGAGAAATAAAAGACCTAACTTACAGAGAAATAGGTGGTCAAGGGCATAGGACAGGGGTGGGAAACCTGCAGCCTTAAGGATACATGTGGCTCTCCACATCTTCAAGTACAGCCCCTTGACTGAATCCAAACTTCTTAGAACAAATCTCCAATCTAAGGGATTTGTTCTGTAAAACTTGGACTCAGTCAAAAGGCCATAACCAAGGACCTAGAAGACTAGATGTTATCTGCAGGCTATAGGTTCCCCAGCCCAGGGGAAGGATAAGGGAAGGATTTTTAGAAGGTTGAGTAGAATAAGGAATAGAAGGATAAGGGGAGAAGATAAGGGAGGGATTCTTAGGAGGGATTTGGAGTAGGGAGGCAGGGATTTGAAGTCAATCAGATATTTGAGAATGGATAGAGTAAAAAGAAAGGGAAAGAAGGATAAACACTGATGAAAATAGGATGTAGGGAAATGCACAACTTGTCATTATAACTTGAATGTGATGAACTCACCCATAAAAAAGAAATGGATAGCAGAATAGATTAAAAATCAAAACCCAACAATCTATTGTTTACAAAAAAATCACATTTAAAAATGAGAGATGTGCATAGAGTAAAAATAAAGGACTGGAAGAGAATTTATTATACTTCAACTAGTGTAAAAGAAAAGCAGCAATAGCAATCATAATCTCAGACAAATTAAAGATAAAATAGATTTAGTTAAAAAGAAAGATTAACAGCGAAACTATGTTATGATGAAAGGTACCACAGATAATGAAGTAATATTGATACTAAACTTGTATGTACCAAATGCTATAGTATTCAAATTTTTAAGGGAAAGGCTAAGTGAATTACAGATGGAAATAGACTACCAAACTATAATATTGAGAGACTCCAAGCTTCTCCTCTGAGAATTAGATAGATCTAACCATTTAATAAACAAGAAAAAAGTCAAATAGATTAATAGATGCCAGGCCTAGAGGCCTGTGGGCTACCCGAGTCTTCTTACCTCACCTCCCAAGGTCTTCGGTTGGCCAAACCAGATGCTCGTATGAGAGAAAGGACGTTCCAGAGTCGAACAAGGGTTGAGCTTTATTTCAGGGTCTAGTTACAAGTGCAGGGAAATTCTTCCTTAGGAGGGAAAGAAAAAGATCTCCCAAGGAGGCAAAGATCTTACAATAAGAGATTGGAAGTAGAAGTATAAGCGGGGAGAGAGGGGGAGGGGAGAGAAGAAAGAGGGAAAGCGGAGCCTTGTGTCCTGTCCGCTCCGCGCCCCTCTGCCCAAGAGAACTTTCAGGCTTTCCTGATCCTACCTAAACTCTCCAGCAACATAGTTTGCATCTGAATACCATGCTGTTAGATAACAATAGTGTGCCCAGATCCGGGACAATCTCGAGGGCAGGGAGAGCTCTCTCCCATCACGTTTCTCACGGGAAGAGGCGGAAATACACGAGATAGCTCAGTTCACCTCGATTCCCAGTCGTTTCCTGGGGGGGTCTCGTGAGAACTCTAAGATTTAGAAGTTCCCACCTTTACCCGCCCGAGACTGTCCACCTGGAATTGAGCTTCCATCCCCAGAAAATAGATTTTAGATAAACTACATATGATAGATATCTGGAGAGAATTCAGTAAGAATAGAAAAGAACATACCTCTCCCCTACACACACATACACACAATGGTACATTGTACCTTAAAAAAGACCATATATTAGGGCATAACATTTTTATTGTTAAATGCAGAGAAACAGAAATATCAAATACATTCTTTTCCTGTCATAATGTAACAAGATTTTATTCAATAAAAGACAATGGACTATTGGTTAGAGAGATGCAAATCAAAACAACTCTGAGGTACCATATCACACCTATAAGATTGGCAAACATGACAGAACAAGAAAATGATAAATGCTGGAGAGGATGTGGGAGAGTTGGAACACTAATTCATTGTTGGTGGAGCTGCGAGCGCATCCAACCATTCTGGAGAGCAATTTGGAACTATGCCCAAAGGGCTACAAAAATGTGCATACCCTTTGACCCAGCAATATCGCTACTAGGACTATATCCCCAAGAGATCATAAAAATGGGAAAGGGTCCCACATGTACAAAAATATTTATAGCAGCACTCTATGTAGTTGCCAAAAACTGGAAGTCAAGGGGATGTCCATCAATTGGGGAATGGCTGAATAAATTATGGTATATGAATGTAATGGAGTACTATTGTGCCATAAGAAATGATGAACAAGAAGACTTCAGAGAGGCCTGGAAGGACTTATATGACCTGATGCTGAGTGAAAGGAGCAGAACCAGGAGAACTTTATGCACAGCAACAACCACAGTGTGTGAGAGTTTTTTCTGGTAGACTTAGATTTTTGTAATAACACAAGAACTTCTTACCAAAAAAAAAAAAAAAAATCCCAATGGAGGATCTCAAGGCAAAATGCCTGCCACACTCAGAGAGAGAAATATGGAAGTCACTCACATATTGTAGCAGATCATGTTTGTGTATGTGTATGTGTTTGTGTATCATGTTCTGATTTGTTATACGGATTCTTTCATTTATCTTAGTCTGACTACATAGCATGACTATAGTGAAAATATACTCAATAGGAAAGTATATGTAGAATCTATACAGAATTGTACGCAGTTGTGGGGAGGGAGGCGGGTAGTGGGGGGTAGGTGGGGGGGATAAAATCACAATTGTATGGCAGTGATTGTTAAACATTACAAAATAAAAAAAAATAAAATAAAAAAATAATAAAAAAAATAAAAAAAAAAGACAATGGAAACAGAGATTAAAAATTAATTGAAGACTAAACAACCCAATCTTTAAGAATGTGTTAAAAGAATGAGTCAGAGAAACAACAAATAATTTTATTAAAGAGAATGATAATAAAAAATATAAAAATGTATGAGATGCAGCAAAAGCATTAATCAGAGGAAAATTTACATCTAAATGCTGACATTAATAACATAAGGAGTAGACCAATAAATTAGTTGTGATTTTTTTTTTAAAGTGAGAAAAAGAACAAATTAAAATCCCCAATTAAACTCCAAATTGGAAGTCCTAAATATTAAAAGTGAGATTAATAAAACTGGATGTAAGAAAACCATTGAAGTAAGAAATGAAACTAGAAATTGGCTTTATGAAAAAGCAAAAAAAAAAAGATGAGCTATTTTTTAACATGAAAAAAGAAAAGAAAGCCATTTTTATTAGTATAAAACATGAAAATGGTACATATATCACTAATGATATGAAATAAAAGCAATTTTTAGGAGTTATTTTGCCAAGTCATATGCCAATAAATTTAGCAAATTATGTGAAATGGAAGAATATTTACAAAGCTATAAACTACCTAAATTAACTGAAAAGGAAATGAAATATCTCAATAAACTTATTTTATTAAAAGAAATTGAGCAGGTCATGAACAAGCTAAGAAAAAAAAAGTATCAGGGCCAGATGGACTTACAAGTGAATTCTACCAAACATTTAAAGATCAGGCAATTCCAATCTTAAATAAATTATTTGGAATAATAGGCAAAGAAGGAGTTCCATTAAACTCCTTTTATGAAAAAAAAAATGTATTGCTGATATCTAAACCAGGAGTAGCAAAAACATAGAAAGGAAATTATAGAGCAATTTAATTAATTCAAATGGATGCAAAAATTCTAAATAAAACACTAACTAGGAGAATAAAGGAAAATATCTCAAAGATTATATGTCTTGACCAAGTTGGATTTCTACAGTGAATGCAGGGATGGTTTAATACATGGAAAATTATGAATTTAATTGATTATATCAATAACAAAAGTAATAAAAATCGTATGATTATATCAACAGATGCAGAAAAAGCTTTTGACAAAATGCAATACTCCTTCTTTTTGAAAATATTCAAAAGTACAGGCATAAATGGATTTTTCCTTAAAGTGATAAGAAGCAACCACCCCAAATCATAAGCAAGCATTATTTGCAGTGGGAATAAGCTAGAAGCCTTTCCAATAAGATCAGGAGTAAAGCAAGGATGCCCATTATCATCACTATCATTCAATATTGTATTCAAAATCCTAGTAATAGCAACAAGGAATGAAAATAAATAGAAGAAATCAGAATAGACAATGAGGTAATAAAACTATGTCTTTTTGAAGATGATATACTTGGAAAATCCTAGTGATTTAATTTAAAAAATAATTGAAAAAAATAATAATTTTAGCAAACTAACAGTATATAAAATAATCACATAAATCAGCAGCAGCATTTCTATATATCACCAACAAAACCCTGGAAAAAGAAATAGTAAGAGATACTCTATTTAAAATATCTGCTAGAGCAGCAGAACCAAGATGACTGAGTAGATATAGGTCTTCCCCATACCCATCCAAGTACCTTTAAAAAAATGACTTTAAGCAAATTCTAGAGCAGTAGAACTCCAAACAAGACAGAGTGAAACACATTTCCAGCCTTGAAAGGTCACTAGGAAAGGCCTGCTAAACAAGGGTGAGAGAAGAGTGTAGTACTGTGCACGCCTGGCCAGCATAGACCAAGCACCAGCAAATCTAAAGCAGGCCTCATGGTGACTGAATCACTAGCAGCAATGGTGGTTTCCAGACTTCTCAGTCCGTAGATGCCAAAGCCAACTTAGAAGGTCAACAAAAAAATTCTGTCTCACCTAGGTGAGAGTGAGCACAGTCCAACACTGGCCATGCCAGCACAGCCCTGCATAGTTCCAGGGTGAGAAGGAGTGCTATCATAGCAGAACTTGTTGATACTGCAGAGGAAGGATCTTTTTCAGTTTCAAGTCAGAAAAAAAGTGCTTCTGGTCACTCATAGACCACAGCACAGGTTAGAAGACTAGTAAACATGTCTCCTTAGATCATACCCCTTTTTTAAAAACTGAAAAATTATAGGTCCCAAGACATATCTCTGAAAACAGATGCACAAAACCCCTGAAGCTTGGGACAGTGCACCCTCCACACTGAAAGCAGAGCCTTAACTTAACAAAGAGTTAAAAATCAAATACGCTGGGGAAAATGAGCAAACAGAAAAAAACAAAAACAAACTTTGACTATTGATAATTACTATAAGGACAAAGAGGATCAAAGCACACATTCCAAAAAAGACAACAAAGTCAAAATCCTCCAAGAAAAGTATGAATTGGGTTCAAGCCATGGAAAAGCTCAAAAAGAATTTTGAAATCAAGTAAAAGAGATGGAGGAAAAATTGGGAATAGAAATGAGAGTAATGTAAGAAAATGAAAAATGAGTTAATAGTTTGCTAAAGAAAAGCCAAAAAAAAAAAATGCTGAAGAAAATAACTCCTTACAAAATAGACTAACCGAAACGGCAAAAGATGTCTAAAAAGCTGATGAGGAAAAGAATGACTTAAAAAGCAGAATTGGGAGGAGCCAAGATGGCAGAGCAGAAAGATACACATATGCTAGCTCTGAACCCACAGCCCATAAAATACCTGTAAAGAAGAACTCCCAACAAATTCTGGAGCAGCAGAAGGCACAGAACAACAGAGTGGAGGAGATTTCTGTTCCAGAGAGCCCTGAAAATCTGATCCAAAAGGTTAGTCACGCCCAGACCCAGAACAGAGCCCAGCCCTGCCTTGGCTGCTAGGCACCTAGAGGAGCAGATCCAAGTATGCTTCAGGGACGGAATCTCCAGCAGCCATGCAGGTCCTTCCACCCACAGGTGCCAAAGGTCAGTGAGAGGATTTTTTCAGCTTTCCAAGAGGGGAGCGGGGGTCCCCATGACTCAGACCCCCTTGGGAGGTAGCAGCAGAGGCATCAGCAGACAGGGGCTCCCAAAGCAGACAGGAGCTCTGATCTATTGTTGAAGGTCTCTGCATAAACCCACTGAGGGAACTGAGCCTTGTGTGGTGGCCCTGCCCCGATCTGAGCACCTGAACTTAATCTGACACTGAGTAGCAGCCCCACCCCCGCCAAGAGCCCTGAGGCTGGGGAGCAGCATTTGAATCTCAGACCCCAAGCGCTAGCTGGGTCGATCTGGTGGTGAGGTGGGTGTGGAGAGGACACTCAGAAGTCAAGTCACTGGTGGGGAAAATGCCCAGAAAAGGGGAAAAAAATAAGACCATAGAAGGTTACTTTCTTGGTGAACAGATATGTCCTCCCATCCTTTCTGATGAGGAACAACAATGCTTACCATCAGGGAAAGACATAGGATTCAAGGCTTCTGTATCCCAAACATCCAAAATAAATATTCAATGGGCTCAGGCCATGGAAGAGCTCAAAAAGGATTTGGAAAATCAAGTTAGAGAGGTGGAGGAAAAACTGGGAAGAGAAATGAGAGAGATGCAGAAAAACCGTGAAAATCAGGTCAACACCTTGCTAAAGGAGACCCGAAAACATGCTGAAGAAAATAACACCTTGAAAAATAGGCTAACTCAATTTGGCAAAAGAGGTTCAAAAAGCCAATGAGGAGAAGAATGCTTTCAAAAGCAGAATTAGCCAAATGGAAAAGGAGATTCAAAAGCTCACTGAAGAAAATAGTTCTTTCAAAATTAGAATGGAGCAGATGGAGGCCAATGACTTTGTGAGAAACCAAGAAATCACAAAACAAAACCAAAAGAATGAAAAAATGGAAGATAATGTGAAATATCTCATTAGAAAAACAACTGACCTGGAAAATAGATCCAGGAGAGACAATTAAAAAATTATGATATAGTTAGTCTTATACAACACAACTATTATGGAAGTCATTTGCAAAACTACACAGATTTGGCCTATATTGAATTGCTTGCCTTCCAAAGGGAAGGGGTGGGGAGGGAGGGAGGTAAAGAAGTTGGAACTCAAAGTGTTAGGAACAACTGTCGAGTAATGTTCTTTCCACTAGGAAATAACAGATACAGGTAAAGGGGTATAGAAAGTTATCTGGCCCTACAGGACAAAAGAGAAGATGGAGACAAGGGCAGAGAGGGATGATAGAAGAGAGAGCAGATTGGTCATAGGGGCAATTAGAATGCTTGGTGTTTGGGGGGGAGGGGACAAAAGGGGAGAAAATTTGGAACCCAAAATTTTGTCAAAATGAATGTTAAAAGTTAAATAAATAAATTTAAAAAAAAAACATTCTTTTTGGTAAGTGTATGTAAAAAAATAAAAATAAATAAAAATAAATAAAAATAAAAATTATGGGACTACCTGAAAGCCATGATCAAAAAAAGAGCCTAGACATAATCTTTCATGAAATTATCAAGGAAAACTGCCCTGAGATTCTAGAACCAGAGGGCAAAATAAGTACTCAAGGAATCCACCAATCCCTTCCTGAAAGAGATCCAAAAAGAGAAACTCCTAGGAACATTGTGGCCAAATTCCAGAGTTCCCTGGTCAAGGAGAAAACATTGCAAGCAGCTAGAAAAAAACAATTCAAGTATTGTGGAAATACAATCAGGATAACACAAGATCTAGCAGCTTCTACATTAAGGTATCAAAGGGCTTGGAATATCATATTCCAGAAGTCAAAGGAACTAGGACTAAATCCAAGAATCACCTACCCAGCAAAACTGAGTATAATACTTCAGGGGAAAAATGGTCATTCAATGAAATAGAGGACTTTCAAGCATTCTTGATGAAAAGACCAGAGCTGAAAAGAAAATTTGACTTTCAAACACAAGAATGAAGAGAAGCATGAAAAGGTAAACAGCAAAGAGAAGTCATAAGGGACTTTACTAAAGTTGAACTGTTTACATTCCTACATGGAAAGAAAATATTTGTAACTCTTGAAACTTTTCGGTATCTGGGTAGTTGGTGGGATTACATACACACACCATGCACACACGCACAGAGACAGAGAGCACAGAGTGAATGGAATAGGATGGGATCATATCTTTAAAAAATGAAATTAAGGGGTGAGACAGAAATATATTGGGAGGAGAAAGGGAGAAATGGAATGGGGCAAATTATTTCTCATAAAAGAGACAGGCAAAAGATATTTTAGTGGAGGGAAAAAGAGGGGAGGTGATAGAAAAACATGAAGTTTACTCTCATCACATTCAACTAAAGGAAAGAATAAAAGGCACACTCATTTTGGTATGAAAACCTATCTTACAATACAGGAAAGTGGGGGAGAAGGGGATAAGCAGGGTGGGGGGGATGATGGAAGGGAGGGCAATGGGAGGAGGGAGCAATTTGAAGTCAACACTCTTGGGGAGAAACAGGATCAAAAGAGAGAATAGAAGCAATGGGGGGCAGGATAGGATGGAGGGAAATATAGTTAGTCTTACACAACATGACTATTATGGAAGTCATCTACAAAACTACACAGATATGGCCTATATTGAACTGCTTGCCTTCCCAAAGGGAATGGGTGGGGAGGGAAGGATGAAGAGAAGTTGGAACTGAAAGTTTTAGGAACAACTGTTGAGTACTGTTCTTGTTACTAGGAAATAAGAAATATAGGTAATAGGGTATAGAAATTTATCTTGCTCTACGGGACAAAAGAGAAGATGGGGACAAGGGAAGGGAGGGATGATAGAAGAGAGGGCAGTCTGGTGATAGGGGCAATCAGAATGCTCAGTGTTTAGGGATGGGGGGAGGGAACAAATGGGGAGAAAATTTGGAACCCAAAATTTTGTGAAAATAAATGTTAAAAGTTAAATAAATAAATAAATAGAATATCATTTAAAAAAATAGAAGACAATGTGAAATATCAGAAACTGACCTGGAAAACAGATCCATGACAGAGCATTAAAAAAAAAATTATTGGACTACTTCTAAGTCATGAGGAAAGTGGAAGAGAATAAGAGAAGGGGTGGTAGAAGGCAGGGCAAATTAGGTGCCTGAGTAGTTGGAAGCAAAATACTTTTGAGGAGACATAGGGTAAAAGGGGAGAAAGAATAGAATAACAAGGGTGATATAGGAAGGAGGGAAATACAGGGAGCAATAGTAACTGTGGAAAAAGTTTACTGACAAGTTTTTCTGACCAAGGCCTCATTTCTCAAATGTATAGAGAACTTAATCAAATTTATAAAAATAAAAGTCATTCCATAATTGATAAATGATCAAAAGATATGATCAGTTTTCAGATGAAGTGATCAAGCTATCTATAGCCATATGAAATATACTCTCAGCTGCTGTTGACTGGAGAAATGCAAGTTAAAACAATTCTAAGATACTACCTCATACTTATTAGATTGGCTAATAGAACAGAAAAGGTCAACAAATTTTGGAGGAGATGTGGGAAAAATGAGACTTTAATGCTCTATTGGTGGGACTTGTGAATAGATTCCATCATTTTGTAGAGTGATTTAGAAGTATGCCCAAAAGGCTATAAAACTATGCATACCCTTTGACCTAGCAATGCCACCACTAAATCTGTATCCCAAAACATATAAAGAAAACAAAAAAGGAAAAAGATACACGTACAAAAATATCTATAGCAGCTCTTATCTTGGGGTAAAGAATTATAAATTGAGGGGATGCCCATCGATTGGAGAATGTATGAACAAGTTGTAGCATGTGATTATGATGGAATACTATTATACTATAAGAAATATTGATCAGGATACTCTCAGAAAAATCTGAAAATACTTTTATGGGCTGATGCAAATTGAAACATGCTACGTTCAAATTAGCAGCAATATTGTAAGATGATCAGCTGTGAATGACTCAGCTACTTTCATCAATATAATGATCCAGGACCAATCTAAAGAACTTATGATGAAAAATGCTATCCATCTCGAGAGAAGTAGCTGATGGTGTCTCAATACAGATTGAAGTATACTTTTTTTTGAACTTTATTTTTCTTGAGTTTTTTTTGTCTGTGTTTTCTTTCACAACATGACTATCATGGATGTTATTTCCATGACTATACACATATAACCTTTATACAATTGTTTGCATTGTCTTTCAGGGAGGTTGGGAAGGGAGGAAAGGAGAAAATTTAGAATTCAAAGTTTTAAAAATTAATATTAAAAATTGTTTTTATATGTAACTGGGGAAAAATAAAATGCTAAATAAAAGCAAAAAAGAATAATGAAAGACTGTATAAAATACCTGGAATATATCTGCCAAGACATGACCAGATACATTATGAACATATTATAAAACACTTTTTAGACAAATAAAGTCAGATTTAAATAATTGGAGGGATATTAATTTTTTCATGGTGTATCAGTAAGTACCCCATCATACACAGGGGGACCTGCTATCTATCACAGGTTCTTAGATTTGCATTCATAAAGGGAAAGGCAATTTTTGAGGGATTAACACTCACTTTAATCAAGCACATGTATCATTCCTTTAACCAACCAATCATTCACCTAGTTCAGGGGAGTCAACACCTGGAACTTCAAAGAAAATACAGAGAAAGTAAAAATCAACAGACATGGCTTCCTCTGCCTGAATTCAACAGATGGTTGGAGTCCAACTGTCTGACCATAGCTACCAGAGAGGGATGCATGACATCTGAGTTCTCAAGGCCAAGGTGGGGGTACTCCTTAGCGTCTTCCCAGAGTCCTCATCTGGCCAAACAAACACTTCCAGTCAGTAAGCCTCCCAAATAAAACCCCCACCTCAGAGTCTTTATACACTTTTGGAGCCAGAGGGCATCCTATCCCTTGAGATCCAGTGCCTCGTTAACAAAAGGCAAGAATCTTCTTACAAATCTTCCCAGGCTAGACAGTGGGTGGGAAAGATCCTCCTTAGTCATGTTCAAATAGAGACATCATACTTCTTGATAATACTAAAACAAAAACAGCAAACAGCAAAAGATCCTATTTTGCTTGCCATTATACATGGGTGGGCAGAGCCAATATAATAAAAATGACAATTCTACCTAATTTACTTACTCAATGACATTCAATTAAGCTCAATTAAAACTATTTTGCTGAGCTAGAAAAATAATAATAAAATTCATTTGGAAGAAAATAAGTCAAGAATTTCAAAGGAATTAATGGGAAAAATGTAAATGAAGGAGGTTTAGCAGTATCAGGTTTTAAACTATATTATAAAGCATTAATTATCAAAACTCTCTGGGACTAAGAAATAGAAAGGTAGATCAGTAAAACAGAGTACAAACACAATACATAGTACTAAATGATTATAGTAACCTTATGTTTAACAAAAATAAAGATTTAAGCTTTGAGAATAAGAATACACTATTTGGTTAAAAAAAATATTTGGGGCAGAAACTGGAAGTAATCTTGCAGAAATTTTGTACAGATTAGTATTTTACATATTTACCAAGACAAGGTCAAAAAGAATACATGAACAGATATAAAAAAGAGATATTATAAGAAACCTAGAAGAACATGAAACATATTACTTGTCAGATGTGAATAGAAGGATTTATGAATAAATATGATAGAATTTCAAGATTTAAAATGGATAATTTGGATTACATTAAATTGAAAATGTTTTACACAAATAAAACCAATATAGCCGAGATTACAAGGAAACTCAAAAATTTGGGAGAGCGGGAATTTATAGACAATCTCTTAGAGACCTTTGTCAAATTTATAAGAATATGAGTCATTTCCCAATTGAGAAATGGTCAAAGGTTACGAATAGACAGTTTTCTGATGAAGGAATCAAAACTATATATAGTCACGTGAAAATGCTCTAAATCATTCATTAGAGAAATGTAGCTTTGAGAATTCATCTCACACTTATCAGATTGGTCAAATTGATAGAAGGGGAAAAATGACAAATGTTGGGGAGGGTGGAAAAACTGGAACATCATTACACTATTGGTGGAACTATGAACTAATTCAAACATTTTGGAGTGCAATCTGGAATTATGCCCAAGAAGATATAAAACTGAATGTCCCTTTTGACTCAGAAATATCAATCACTATTAGATCTGTTTCCCAAAGTAATAAGGGAAAAAGGAAAAGAACCCATATTTTCTAAAATATTTACAGCAGCTCTCTTTGTGGTGGCAAAGAACTTGACACTTAAGGAATACCCATTAACTAGGAATGCCTAAAGTAGTTGTGCTATGTAATTGTGATGGAATACTACTGCACTGTAAGAAATGATGAGCTGGTTGATTTTAGGAAGAAACCTGTAAATATATGAAATAAGGAAAAGTGAAGTGAGCAGAACCAAGAGAACACTATATACAGTAATGTCAGTAGTTTTCAAAGAATAATTGTGAAAAACCAAGTTATTCTGAGTACTATAAATACTTAGATTAACTATAAAAGACCTATGAAGGAAAATTTTATTCACCTCCTGAGAAAGAACTGGTAAAGAGAAGTATGCATAGTATGGTTTTACATATATTTAAAAATCTGCATCAAATGGTAACCTTCTTTAGTTTTGAGTTGGGAAGTAAGATAATTCAGAATTTAAAATGTAACCAAAAAAATAAAGGAAAGAAAAGAAATTAATCTCAATAAAAAAAAAAAATCAGGGTCACATATGCAATCAGTCTTCATAATAGTGTAATTTTATGATTTCCTGGTTTTCCCAAGCTTTTTTTAATCCTATCCATTCTTGAGTAAGAATGATTGTTTTTATTTTATAATTATATATAAATATATGCTATATATAACATATTAAATATTTATTATATATTATATTATATGAATTGTATTTATCATGCCTCAGGCAAGAGTCTATTCATGCCAGAGTCAAGGTTTTTCAGAAGCTACCAACTTGTCCTTCGGTTCTGCTAACTTAAGTCTACCCCATTGATAATCCTGGTCCCTAGCAGTTTCCAAAGAATATTAGGAGTCCACCTTTATATTTAAAACTTGGAGGATTCTTAAAGATTATTTATTCTGACTTGTCCTGTTAGAGATGAAAAAAGGGAAATGAGATATAGAGGTAAGAGTTTTACTCTTATATCTGAGGAAGTACTGACTTCATGATAGAATGAACCAAGTTGAATTATTTTAACAGTTTACAAGCTGTGACAGCAAGGACCTGACATACACAAGAGGGCTTGCTGTACAGGTTCTTGGATCTGCTTTTCTAAAAGGAAAGGCAACTTTTTAGAGGCCAACAATCACTTTAATCAAGCACATGTATCATTCACTTAGTTCCAGGGGAAAATTCAACACCTTGAACTTCAGAGAAAATACAAACAGAGAAACAAAAAACCAAAAGGCAGGGCTCCCAACTGTCTGACTGTAAGCAATACATACATCACAGTTCAACAGACAGATCCAACTGTCTGACCATACATACATTACCAGAGAGAAAAGCACCAATATCTGGGTTTTCAAAGTCAGTGGGTTTCTTAGTGGCTGCCAAAAGTCTCATCTGGCCAAAAAAACACTTCCAATGAGTAAGCCCCAAAGTCAAACCTCACCTCAGAGTATTTATACATTTTTTTCAGAGTCAGAGAGCATCACAACCCTTGAGAACCTGTGCATTAGAAATTAACAAACGTGTGAGCCTCCCCTAATAAAGCTTCCTTTAATGGGAAGGCCCATCAATGGGTGGGGAAGATCTTTAACTCTAATTAACATTACACAAGTCAACCAAGTCTTAAGTGAATAATTGAAATTCTTGATCTTTCAAGTGATATGAAATTCATACATGAGGTACACGAGGATGCCTCTCCAACTACTGCAGGGATAGCATCAGACAAGGTTGATGGTCCTGCCAGAAAATTGCAATTCAGGTTTAGTAACATGTAGGGTATCTTAGAACTGGGGTCAAGAGGCAGAAGCTTATATCCTAACTCTGACGATTGCTAGCTTTGTGACTATATCAGTCAACAATACGTTAGTAAACAAACATTTATTAAGTGCTTGTTCCATGCCAGAGACTATACTAACCCCCACCAAAGGATTTCAAATAAGGTGAAAATAAAAAATAAAAACAACCCAGTCCCTGTACTTACGGAGCTCACATTCTAATGGGGGAGAGTACATGCAAATAACTAAGTATGTAAAAGACATATACAGAGTAGACGGAATATAATTTGAAAGGAGAGAAGGCCAAGGGCACTTGATTCAGCTCGAGTTGAACCTGGAAGGAAACCAGATAATCTGAGAAGGAAAGATGAGAATTCAAAGCAATTGAGGCATGGGGGACAGTTGGTACAAAGCCACAGGCCTTTAAATGGAAGTACTGCAAGTAAGCCAATGTGTCTGGATCACAGAGTATAGGAAGTAGTGAAAGAAGACTGGAAATGTAGGAAGGGACAGATGTTGAAGAACATTAAATGTCAAATAGAGGAGTTTATATGTGACTCTAGGTATAATAATAGAGAGCCACCAGAGAACTTTGAGCAGGGATAGGAGATGGTCAGACCTACACTTTAAAAAAATCACAATGATAGCTAAGAGAAGAATGGATTGCAGTGGGGAGAACCTGAGGCAAGGAGAAAAGTTAGAAGATTATCGCAGTAGTCTAGGTGGAAGGTGGTAAGGGAATGCACTAATCTTATGGCTATATACTTTGAGAGAAGTGAGCATATATGAGAGATGTTGCAAAGGCAGAAATGACTATAAAGATGTCACTTCACATTTCAGAGCTTCAGTTTCCTTAACTGTAAAAATGGGGGTGATAATACTTAGATAACTTGCCTAAAAGGGTTTTGGAAAGAGTTTCATAAATGTTAAAGTTCAACAGAAATACTACTATTTCCACAGAAATATTATTCTTACCATAGAAACAATATAGTGTAGTGGGAAAAAAGTAGTAAAACTGGAGTCTGGGCACCTGGGTGTTTCCAAAAGATTTTAATTTTTTTCTCTATACAAATACTTACTAAAAATATACATGCGAAAACATTGCTTTGTCTCTTTGAGTCTCAGTATCATCATATAAAAAATAGACATACTAAAATTTATACACCTTCATTAATCATGCTATTGTAAGGAAAATGTTTTGTTTTAATTTAATAAAAATATTGGTGTGAACTTGACAACATTTAACAAACACAAACCTTCAAATATCAAATTTCAAAACAAAAAATACACACATTATCATAAACATTTATCATTTATTTTGTCTAACAAAAATAAGTAAATTATCCCTTAGCAAAGTAACATGGAACTTGTCCTATTTGTTCACACATTCCCCTTTCCCCTTCATTTACTATATAGTTTCTAGATGTTGTTACTGTTATTGTTACTATTACCTACAAAGCCATGATCAGGACACACACACACACACACACACACACACACACACACACACACACACACACACATACACATTTCCATTTTCCTCACCCCTTATCATATCATTCCTTTGCACATTTCTTTGCATAGTTCATAATTGTTATTTCTCCTGGCATAAAAATATTCCTTTAGGAAAAAGTTTTGTAAACCTTAAAATACTAATGCGATGGTGTCACATTAACCCATACTTAAGGATTGGGACGTAAACCACATTTTACTTAATTTTGAAATGCAATATTATCTATGTATTTTTTATTCATTTGGTTAAATATTTACCAATTTCATTTTAGTCTGGTTCAGGCTGCACTCTCACTCAAGAGTGTTGTGAGTCATGTGGAGTCTCCAGACTCTGGGTTGGACACATCTGCTCTAAAGCATAACAACAAGAATACTAATATTATAATTATAAAAATCAATATAAAATAGTATCACAGTAATCTGACCAAACACTCTTTCTATATGAACTCTATCAAGTAGAAGACAAAAAGATGATGATGATGATAGTGACAACTTGAGATTAACCGCAAATTCAGAGAGACAGTAGTGACCAATCACTGAGACGTTAGCATTTGTAGTCACTGGGAAGCCAATGGAATAGCATCAGTTCCCCAGACACCATCATTAGACAAGCTGCCATTCCTCCATTGCACATATTGCTATTAATTATAGAAGAAAAAGTAATCTGTCTGGGGCAATCAGATAAATAAGGAACTCACAAAAGTGCACATTGACTCTCCACATAAATGATGTGCTCTATAATGCTAGAGAGAGATGCTAACAGAAGAAACCCCAAGTTCTACTAGGTGCTTAAATAGATCAATTTTCTTCATCGTCTGGGTGCTTACTCAACCAGCACAAATTGCAAACTACCTATAACTTCCTCGTCCTGTACAATCTTATCTGCATATTCCATAAATCTTCCATAGGAAAACTACCAAATATACACAATGGCTTCTTCTGGTTATTTTCATGTTTATTGGATACCAATGCAGGACCCAGAACATCTCTATTAGGTACAATATCATTCATATTAACTGAGCCAAAGTAAAATAATTAAGTTGATTGGCATTTAAAATTAAGCATATCTTCAGCTAAAAGTTCATTGTTCCAAGTCTTAATTTGCTTTTTGTCCATAATT
The DNA here is from genome assembly GCF_028372415.1 of Notamacropus eugenii. NCBI lineage: Eukaryota > Metazoa > Chordata > Mammalia > Diprotodontia > Macropodidae > Notamacropus > Notamacropus eugenii. The sequence continues at coordinate 553,267,075 of NC_092872.1, forward strand.
TGATTTGAGGTTGTTTTTTTTTTTTTTAAACTGGGTCACCCTATCTCTTCATGGCTAGAAGTTCAAGGACTAATTATAAGCCTGATCCACTGTGATCATCATGGGAGCTTTGACTTGCTCTATTTCTAAACTGGGTCAGTTTTTTGGGTTTTTTTTCAGTCTTTCTATCTCAGAGGTGCACATATCCATTGTAAGAGAACAACTCAAACCTTTACTTGGAACATATCAACTTTTACTTTAGAAATGATTATAACAATTTTAGCAATCTGATTTCTAAGTTCATAATATATTTGCACTAGTAAATTATGAAGTTAAAATGAGAATAGGAGGCTTTGGACAGGGATACTGACAGCAGCAAAAAGTGACAACTTTGATAGCTAAGAAGGAAGGAAGAGAGAGAGGAAGAAAAGAAGGAAAGAAGAAAGGAAGGAAGGAGGGAGGAAAGAAGGAAAAGGGAAGGGAGGGAAGGAAGGAAGGAAGGAAAGAAGGAAGGAAGGAAGGAAGGAAGGAAGGAAGGAAGGAAGGAAGGAAGGAAGGAAGGAAGGAAGGAAGGAAGGAAAAGAAGGAAAGGGTGGAATGAAGAAGGAAGGGAGGGAGGAAGGGAGAGAGGAAACAAGTACTTATTAAGAACCTGTTATGAGCTAGGCACTATATAAACACTTTACAAATATGATCTCATTTGATCCTCACAAGAGAACTGGGAGCTATTATGGCTATCATTATTTCCATTTTGTAGTCAAGGAAACTGAAGTAGACAGGCCAAGCAACTTCCTCAGTATCACACAGCTAATAAATGTCTGAGACTAGATTTGAACTCATGTATTCCTGACTCCTCTATCTACTCTACCACCTAATTGTCTACAAGAGTTAAAAATAATGGACTTGCAGTCAGAAACCCTGGACTTTTACTTCCTGTTTTGCCACTAACTAGTTATTTTTGCTATAGACAAACTACCTTTCATTCTTTTAATTTATTCCAATAAAAAATATTGACCATCTATCATATATAGTATATCTCTGACCTATGTCTAAGCCTCTAAAACCTCATTCTGAGTTTATAGTTTAGAATGATAGACAAGACATATCCATAAGTGATGGCAGTAAAGAACTGTGTGAGAAGCATGATGTGAGTGGTACTAATAAAGGTAACTTTTGATTGGGTTAATGAATATCTCTAAACCTGTCTTCTCTTCTGTAATATCAGAATGGTGAATAGGGTGTCTAAAAAGATCTCCAAGATCTTTTCTAGCATTTTGGAATTTGTCTCTTGCAAATTCTAAAAAATCTGACACAGGAAACAAAGGATCACCTGCTTCTCCAGTAGATAAACTACCAAAGGCTGACACAAAAGGTATTATTCTCTATGAGTTAGATTGTGTATGTGTGTATACACACATGTATGTATATACGTTTATGTATATGTATATAAGCATACATATATAGTATATGATTATCATTACTAGATAACCTAATAAAGGATCAATGAATTTGTCAATTTGAGTACTCATTCCACCAACACAGGCTAAATATGACACCTCTTTGCCTTAGCAGATGCCCCTTAATGGATGCTATTTCTGGAATTTTCAGTTCCCTTAAGCCATCCTAATGATGAGCTCCCTAAATGCAGACAGACCGGACCTCCTTTTCCCCCATGACAAGCTTTTCCCTCCTTTTGGAATATCTTTTGAGAATATCATGTCACCATGACATGGTGAGACATCAAAGGAGAGTTGTTGAGAAGGATCAAATTAGTCAATGTACATAAAGAAAAGAGAGGAGAAGCTTAAGAGAAGCAGCATTTGGACTGTTCTTGAAGAAGATCCTTTGAAGAACAGATTATGGTACATGAATATAATGGAATACTAATGCGCTATAAGAAATGACAACAGTAGTAGTTTCAGAGAAAACTTGCATGAGCTGATGCAGTGTGAAAAGAATAGACTCAAGATAATTTATACAATAATAAAATTATCAAAACAGATGGCTTTGGATAATTTAAGAACTCTGATCAATTCAATGACCAGCTATAGCTCCATAGGACTGATGATAAAGCTACCCATGTCCTGAGAATGAGATAATATATCCAGGGCATATCATCATCATCATCATCATTATCATAGCTAGCATTTTTACAGGTAATTTACTATTTGCAAAATCTTTACTTTACATGTGTCATCTCATTAAATCTGCAGAAATAATCCTGTAAGTTTGAATGGGACCTCTTTTATTTTGAACACATCCAACACAGGAATTTCTTCTGCTTGACTGTAAATATTTGTTACAGAGGTTTTCTTTTTTTTTTTCTTTTTTCACTGTTGAGGAGAAGATGGAAGAAAGAGAAAATAAGTGAATGTTCATTGAAAAATAATAAAATTCAGCTCAAAAAGGAAGATCCTTTATCTTCCACCATTGGAAGCATGGTAGAAGTGACAAATATGGTGCCAATACTGTGGAGAGGAATCCTATTGAATTAGACTCACAATACTGGTATATTTCCAATAGAAGGTACTCTCCATTCTCAAGTGAAAAACTACATGAAACAAGGCACTAGGTTTATTCACATTTGTTTCCCTCCCAGTATAACTTTTGCAAACTGATCAAAATAAATACCATGGAAAATGCCAAGTTTGGCTGCCTCATACAAGCTTCCTGCAAAAGAAGTTGTTGATGTGATTCTCATAGTCAGGTCTTTACAACAGAAATTCCTGGTATGATAGTAGTTTAAAGAAATAGCATTTATATCAGGGAAACATGAAGCAATAATTAGAGGAATCCAAACAACGTTGAATAGCATCACTCTGGCAGAAGAATGGGAAAGGGCAGGGCCACAATGCAAACTCTTCATCTAGACACAAAATTCATATGGGTCCAATGCTCTCTTTTTTGTTCCATTCTTTAAAGAAGAGACATAGGAAAAAAAATGAGGTCATTCTGTCATAATGTCCACTGCTCCTCTTTTGTCTTTTTCTTCTTAGATCTATAACTATTGCTATGCCTATCCTGGGTCAAGCAAGAAAGTTATTATTTTCCTTGTCAATGTGACAAACAAAACAAGATGATTTAGAACAGAACAGCCCAAGAAGACACTCGTGACTCTTGACCTTATTAGGACTGCAAGAGTTAATGAAAATAATAAGAGTTTTTTTTTTCTTTCCTCTTTCCATTATAAGATGCTTTTGTTCTATCTGGTGGTGGGATAGAGGAAGAGGTCTGTCATCCTTTAAGCATTTTTAATGCAATATGCCTTATAGTATTGGAATAGAACTTCAACAAATGAACGTTAGGCAAAAACTGATAGACTCCCACATTCAGGATGTTGGATAATTTCAAAGAGCATAGTGTTATGTGCTTCTATATATACCTAGACTACACCAGAATACTCAACAGTATACTAAAAACCAGTTCTCCTGCCTTTTACCCTTTCTGCTTCCTTCTCATCAATGTATAAAGATGGAGGAAAGTAGATTAATATGTACAGAAGACATTGGAGTTAGGGAAAGGGAGTTCAAAGAATTGGATCCCTGGACATTTCAACAGGCAAAGGTAAGAAGATAGGAAAAATAATACTTATGCAAGCATAAATAGGAGGCCAAAAATGGAAATATTATAAGAGGAGATCAAAGTCAAGATGACTGACTGGATACCTGGCTACTCTGCCATCATGGATTTAACCCAGTCCAATTCAACAAATATTTTATGAAGTGTCTACTACATATCACAGGGCAATGAGGTAGTGTAATGAATAGAACACTGGTCTTGGAAGCAGGAAAAGTTGTCTTCATGAGTTAAAATCTATCCCCAGACACTTCCTAGCTATGTGACCCTGGGAAAGTCACTTAATCCTCTTGTCTCAGTTTCCTCATCTGTAAAATGAGCTGGAGAAGGAAATAGCAAATAACTCCAGAATCTTGGCCAAGAAATCCCCAAATGGGATCACGAAGAGTCAGACACAACTGAAATGACTCAACAAGAACAACAATTGTACATCATATACTGCACTAATCATGGAGAACACAAAGACAAATCCAAATAAATCCTTGCTATTAAAGTACTTACATTCTACATGATGATGTATCAGTTGCAGTTATTTGTCCCCAGTCAACTCTCAAACAATATAAGCCCTATTTACCCTTGTTTTCTTCTATTGAACCTTTTTAAGCTAAACTAGCTATTCTTTTTTTTTTTCTTGGATATTCCAGAATGTCTCCCATTTACTTTGGATGATGTGCTACTACAATAAATAACAATTCTTTATGAGGAGTCAAACCATTTTCCTACCATTAGAGATTCTGTATCCATGCTATGAGTTCAAATGAGTTCTATTCTTCAGCAAGTGATGTTCCACTTCGCATCCCCTCATGCCCTCTAATAAGCTCATGACCTCCACTATCATTGCCATGCTAACTCAGCCTTAATTAACATAATCTCTTTTTGCATTCTCTCTCCTCTGATTGGAGGGTGGAATACCAGACTTGTCCCAATGCCTTTCTTTTCAGCTTACTCCACTTAGCATCTGCTCCTCTGCTTGGTTTCAAGTGCATGGAACAAAAAACAAAATGCCTCTTCTGGGTGCTCCCTAATCCCCAACCCCAACTACCTTCATTTCTGTCTCCATTTGTGTGTTGTTTATATCCCCTTATTAGATTTTAGACTACTGTAAGACAGGATCTATATTTTTATTAATTGTGTTTCCAGTGCTTAGCACAGTGCCATGCACATAGTAGTTGCTTAATAAATGTTTATTGGATTGGATTGCACTGGAAAGAATAGTGCATCCAGATTTTCTTAAGTCAGTTCTCCTTTGAAGATTCTGAACAACCTTTTGAGGGGTTTTATTTTTGTTAACCTACATATTTATGTAATCTTTGGATCAGCATATATCAGTGTTATTTTACCTTGGTGAACAACTGTCCTTTGCCTTATCTTATGCATAACTACTCTCATTTTCTTGAAAGTGCATTGGAAACACTGAATATTGGGCATCAACTCTGTCCATCTTTTTAATTAAGACAATTACATAATGAACACATTCAATATAAAATTTTCTATCCAGGGAGAAAAAAAGAGAGATATTCTCTAGACTTTCCTTTTTTAATACAATCTTTTATACTCTGTTTTCCAGGAACCTTACTATGGGCAGGGTAATAATTTCAATAAGATTGGAGAAGAAGCAGCCATACTTTGGAGTTTGCATGAACTAAAATGGATGAATTTGCTTCAAAATAAAAGGTTTTATTCTATTTTTCCACTTCCTATTTGTCCCATAGGATTTTATAGCTGAAAATAACCATAGAAATCATTTCATCTAATACCCAAATAAGAAATTTGAGGGTCAGAGAGGGCAAATAACTTGCCCAAGGTCACAAAACAAACAAATAATATAGTTTCAATTTCGAACCCCTGTCTTCAGACACCATATTCATAGAGGGATGCTTTTAATTGATCCATCAGTTACCAAAAGGGCTCCTTTTCTATCTTCTAAGAATGAATTTGAAATCTTTAAGAATAGAAGACTGATAAAATGTCTTCTCCTTAAAAAGCGTATGTAATAAAATTTATGAAAACAAATAAGAAACAAATGTTTTAAGCGCCAAAGAAAAAAAATGCAGTAAACTAGACAAGGTCCCTCCCTTCCAGTATTTCACATGTAATTTAAAAGGCATACAAATAAATAATAGTTCTCAAATACTGAAATGGATCTATGGTCTTATTTATATAGAAGTCCTCTCCAACAAAATAGATGACTATATATAGCATAAGATTCTTCTTGTCCATGACCTCTAATAAATTTATCACATGGAATCCTCTATGACCCAACTTGGTAATGGTCTTTGATACATGCTGATTTTACACAACTATACAGATACACCCATTTAGACAATAATTAAAAGTATGCCCAAAGAACACATGATTAAGTACCAAACAAGTCATACAGAAGATGAGTTCTCTTTCCAGGAGTGGCTGTTATCTTTTATTTCTATATCCCCAGTGTCTCTGATAGCTTTCAATAATAGTTCAGTGGATCTATGTTATTATTCTATCCCAAAGACTCTCCTTCAATCTAGGTCCTAAGTTTGCTAATCTGGGTTCTAGGTTGTTTTTTTTTCTTGGTAGGAATTCTCTATGGGACATATCAGATGACTTCCAGGGCATATGAACAACAAGGTAGAGGACTAGATAGTTTCTCTGATTTTCACAACTCCTCAGACCTTTCTAAAACAAAAATTATGCTCCAAAGATAAAGCAACTTTAGCTGTCTCCATAGTCTAAGACATTCAGAATCCAAAAAGAAGGTTAGAAAAACATTAACTGATACTTACTGACTCTGAGCACTCCTGCTTCACCTTCCAAACTACAAGATGGGAAGCCTAGCTAGCAGACTCAAAACAAGACATAGCCTTTCAACAAAATCCATCCTTAAACTCTTGTCTGCCCTCTCTCTTTCCAGTGCTGTGAAAACACCAGTTTCATGCTTGGGCCTTGATAACCTTGATAGCCAGCCCTTCAGGAGCAAAAGCCTGTTGTGGGACTGCAATCCAGAAGCACACTACTATAAAACTCTGAAATACTGGTGCTGGTTTAGAAAAATGAGGAACAGAGGGAGTAGGTGAAGTCTTCAGAGTACAACACTATGTATGATGATGGGGCCAGCTCTCATCACCCAAAAAGCAATTGGTGTGAAGACCTAGGCTAGTGAACTGAATTGACCAGTACGGTAGAAGACTAAGAGACTTTGAGAGACAGTCCCTGAGGAAGCCACAATCAGCATCATAAAGTAAGTAATAAGGAGAAAAAGAGGGAAATGAAATTGCAAATGATTTCAGGAAGAAGAAAACTCAAACACTTTTAACTTAAACAGATAATTCAACAGAAAAACCAGTAACGACAGAAGAAAACATGACTTCCAGACTGAGTGAGTTAAGGCACCTATGAATAAATATCGTGAAACAAAGGAAAATGATTCAATGCTTTATCAGACAAAGGACCTGTGGAATTTGAAGAGAACATAGAACCACAACTCTCCTCCTAGGTGGTTTAAATGAGAAATAAATTGAGAACAGAATGTCTGTGCTGCACAGCAAAAATGATGAGCAGAACAGAAAAAAAATGGAATCTGCAATGGCAAGCCTCATCAAAGAAGCAAAAAAGAAAATAATAAATTGAAGATTCAAATACTCTGAAGTGAAAAACAACCTAGAAGAAGAAAATCAAAATGCAATAATGTTAAAAGAGCATATGCTCAATATTCAAGCAGAACATACTGATCTTGAAGTCAGGATACAGAGAACCAAGTTCCTCCCAGAAGAATATAACATCACAGAAAAAAACAAAAAACAAAACATGATCATGAAGAAAACAATAGAAGAGAATTATCCAGAACTTTGAACATAGAAAATGAAATTCCGATCAATAGTATTCAAAGATGACCTTCAAAAAAAAACCCAAGGCTGAAAACTCCAAGACACGTAGTGTTTAAATTTAATAATTGAATTCAGAAAGAATCTCTACAAGCCATCAGGAGAAAGACTTTCAAAAAAACCCCAAACGTTTAAATAATACAAGACTATTCTGTACCCACTAGAAAAAGGAGGAGGTAATGGAATAATATGTTCTTAAGAGCAATGGAGCTCAAGATACAGACTGATCCTATAAATCTGAGCTTAACCATAAAGGGAAAAAGATGGACATAACACACACACACACACACACACACACACATGAGGCAGCCAGTGGTACAGTAGGTACAGCATTGAGACTATAGTGAGAAAGACCCAAGTCCAAATCTAGCCTTAAATACTTATTACCTTTGTAACCCTGAGTAGGATACTTAACCAATGTTTGTTTCATTATTGAATGGAATGAAGTTAGTGAAGACTTCTTAGCACTTAACAAAAGGCTTTTAGTAGATGGTTAGGCCTAAGTTTCAGTTTCCCAGAAATCATATGCCACATCAACGAACACAACTCCCCTTGGGTTTCCACATCAACATCTACATTTACATCAATGTAATGCCTATTGGTTATTCACAGGGTAGACTGTCACGTTCAGATTGTGAGCCTGCCTCCCAGTCAATGGGAGAGAAAGGCCAGTGAGAGGGTGGGATCTGTGTTAGGGCTATATAATCTCTATGTTTGCCTTCTGTAATTGCCTCACTCTCCTGATTTCTTATCAGAGAAGAGATGCCCTTTCTTGTAAGATCGTAATAAAATCTTGCTGCTTTGCTTCTACCTTGAGATGTCTCTGATTTTTATTTTGGTCAGTGGTCTCTAACCCACACATTATCCATACCTGCAAAATAGGGACAATAATAGTACTTGCCTTTCATGGTTGATGTGGATATTAAATGAAGTAATATTTGTAAATTTTACAACACTGGTTGTAAAATTTACAACACTGGTTGATACAAAGTAGGTGCTATATAAATTCTTATTCCTTTCCTCTTCCCTAATAAGCCCATGGCAATACATTATTCCTTTCTTCAGAACTCTGAATCTTTCTGTCACCCAACTTATAGTGATAACTCCATTTTAACTTTTAAGATTTATCATAAACCTATGAATGAGATACATCTTCTCTTGTGTGTACTTCCTTCAAATGGATAGGGAATTAAGAGGCACTGTAGTAGAAAAACAATTTTGACATCAATCCAATAGCCCATCTTGCTCAGTTTGTGGTGGTGGTGGTGGTAGTGATAATGTTTTTATTTGTTTGTTTTGTGTGGGGAGAGTTGTTTTGCTTTGTTTTGTTTTTTGCAAAATTGAAACTGCTCCACTGGGAGAATGTGTAGAGACATCAGAATTTTTGCCTCACAACCCCATCAGTACCTTACAGTCTGGTCTTTCTCTCTAGTCTTACCACCTGATCTCTCTGACTGACTTCTTAGCATTATCAGTGTGGATATACTCTAGAAAATCCATCTGTGCCATCTTATAAAGCCTGAAACTGCCTCTCTGCAACTTCTATCCATTACTCCTAATTCTCCCCTCTGGGGCAGCACAGAAGGGTAGAAGCAAATGGATGGAAATTACAGAAAGGCATATTTAGGCTTGATGGGTGGAAAAAATTTCCTAGCAATTAGAGCTATTCAAGGGTGGAATGGGCTGCCTTGGGAGATAGCAGGTTCTCCTTCACTGGAGGTCTTCAAGCAAAGGCTGGATGAACACTTGTCAGAGATGTCGTAGAGAGGACACTTGTTCTGGTACAGGCAGGACTAGATAGCCTCTGAGGTTCATTCCAAGTGTAAGTGTCACCACACTGATCATAGAAACAGGAAACTAAGGAATTGTAAAATTAGTGCCCAAGATTATATTTTCAATTTTGGTTGAATATTCCACTTGCCTGATTTCACTTAGACCTGCCCCTTTGAGCTTGTGCTAAATATTAAATCTCTTAACTTATGAGCTAAGCTGTTCTAGCTCAATTTCATTATCTCATTTACAGATTAAACATTATCACAGTTTTAATGGAAATTTAAAATAGGCTCTGGTTAGTCATGTGTTATAAGGAGGGGGCATTACTTTCAATCACATAAAATCATCTATATTCCTTTGCATTTATGTTACTTTATATTTCCTTTATGCTTTTTTATATTTCTTTGGACTAATTTTCTTTTTTTCTCTTCTTTCTTTTTTAAGTATATTAGCATTTTATTTTTCCCATTTAAACATAAAGACAATTTTCAACATTCATTTTTTTAAAGATTTTGAACTGTAAATTCTTCTTCCTTCTTCTCTCTCTTCCCTTTCCCCAAGATGGCAAGCAATGTGATATAGGTTATGCATGTGCAGTCATGTAAAATATATTTCCATATTAGTTATATTGTAAAAGAAGAAACAGAACAAAAGGAAAAATAAAAAAAGAGAAAACCATATACTTCAATCTGTATTCAGACTCCCTAAGTTCTTTCTTTAGATGTGGACAGCATTTTCCCATATGAGTTTTTTGGAACTGCCTTGGATCATTGTATTGCTGAGAAGAACTACGTCATAGTGATTCTTTCACAATGTTACTCTTCTTGTGTAAAGTGCTCTGGTTCTGCTCATTTCACTAAGCATCAATTCATATAAGTCCAGGTTTTCCTGAAATCTACCTGCTCATCATTTCTTATAGTCCAATGATATTCCATTACATTCATATATCACAAGTTGTTCAGCCATTCTCCAATTGATGGGCATTCCCTCAATTTCCAATTCTTGGCCACCACAAAAAGGGTATGCACAGTTTGATTGTCCTTTGGACATGTTTCCAAATTGCATTCCAGAATGGGTGAATCAGCTCATAACTCCACCAACAATGAATTAGTGCTTTGGACTTATTTTCCAGGGACCTATGAAATATGTCAATTTGTTTTATTTTTTGTCACTGATGCAAGTCAAGAAGGAGGGAAGGAATGAGAGTATGCAAAAAGCACTAAATCTAAAGTCAGAGTGTCTGGTAGCAGATCCCACAACTGCTATCTGCTACCTGTTTGACTTTGTCACTTAACTTCTCTAGCTGTCAAAGTCTACAGAGTTTTCCAGTTCTAAACCTAGGATCACCATTATTTTAGTGTTATTTTGTTTTGTTTAGGAAGGAAGAGAGATAAGAAGGGAGGTCAATCATGGAGAAATGGGAGAATAACTGAGAATAAAAACAGCTTTGTGCTTTAATGCTGACTATTACTGCTAATCTATAAAAGTTAATTAATTTCTATGGGTGTTGGTTTCCTCCTTTGTATCAAAGCAACGCAATCTCAGTTTCAGCAGGTACCTCAAAGGCCATCTAGTCTAACTGAAAGTAGACTTCAAATCAGCTCTACAATAGCCCTAATAAATCATTCCTTCCTGAATGGGAGCCAGAAGTCATGGCAGCCACCATCACAGGCTCCTTGTTTGAAAACTCTATGCAAACAAGGATCATCGGACTCTTAATGACTTCAACATGAGCACATGTCTCACTACTCCTCAAGGCCATCACTCAGCATGCTGTCTTGTGGAATGTGTGGGGCAAGGGAAGATTTTTTTGAGGAAGTGGTAGTGGATAGAGAGCTAGGCATAGAATGAGAAAGACCTGATTTCAAGTCCAGTCTCAGACACTTAACTAGTTCTGTGACCCAGGACAAGTCACTTAACCTCTATCTGTCTTAGTTCCTCAACTGTAAAATTGGAATAAGTCATACCTGCCTTACAGGGTTGTTGTGAAGATCAAATGAGATAATATCTGTAAAGTGTTTAATAAAGACCTGGTACATCAGTGCTCAATAAATATCTGTTTCATCCTTCCTCACATTTAACTTTATTCCTGACTATCTGTACCCTTCTATGCTAAGCTTGGTTATGAGTAACAATAAAGTATTTTAACCCATCCACCAATTGCTACATATTATGTACAACAAGGCTGCCTTAAATTTGAATGACCGCAGGTGTTTAATAAATGCTCGCTTCTTGATTCACAAATTCTTATTAGCTATTGCTCCTGCATCTAGTTGATAAAGTACTAGAGATTTGTAGTCAAGAAGTCCTGGATATAAGTTCTGCCTCAAATTCTTACAAGCTGAGTGAGCCTAGGAAAATCATTTAGTTTTCCCAACCCTCAGTTTTCTCATCTGTAAAATGAGGATGAGGATACGATTAACGCATATCTCTCAGGACTGTTGTGGCAATCAAATGACATAATATACTTTGTAAATCTGAAAGCACTATACAGATGTCACATGTTCCTGTACTAATATCGTTTTTACATCTTCCAACCCTAGTCCTCACTTTCTTACTCCTCTAACTCTTTCTGAGGATGTTGACCTTGAGCAAATTGCTTTCTGTCTCGATGACTTAGTTATCTGATTTGTAAAACTGGAATAATAGAATATCACTTTACTACTTCAGGGTTATAGAGAAAGGACTTCATATACATCAATGCCTGCCCTACAGAAACATGAGTGATGCTGTGAGAGGAAAAAGGACAGAAAGACAAATAAAACACATTTCAAAGAGGAAGGAACTGTGGATTACTTTCCAGAAAGTATATGCCATTGGAAATTCCTTCTAAGAAGAAGCTATATTCTTCTCATCCTTTTTTAATGATTAGATTACCTAGAGTCACCCAGAAAAAAACCTCTCCATTAACCTCTTGATCTGGGAGGTGACTATTAAAATGAATCAGGGTTTTCTGAATTAGAGCCTGGCCCACAGAGGTATAGATTTCTCTTCATCTAATTGCTAAGCTTTGCTCTCCAGTCCTGAATGTCCTCAAAGAGTTCATTTCTTTATTAAAATGATCATGTGGATATTAATCATGGTTAGGCTATATTATGCTTTAAAAGATGATGTGCTAGAAGGATGTGACCACTGATGCAATGTAATTGCTGATGCAAACAGCTCCAAAATGGGCCCATATTTATTCCTGGATCAAATGCTTACAAGGATTCTGATAATGAACACCACTGTTAAAAGCTTTGTCAAGGACTTGATGATAAACCTGTGTTGTGTTTTTTGTATTTTTTTCCACATTCAGGAATTTCTCTAGAGTTCTTCTGCTATTGGAGTTTTCTATGCCTCATTTCAGCACAAAGTGGATTACAGGCTTTGACAAAACAACTTGAAACAGAATCTGCTAAAGCTGTTGATTTTGGGGAATGGAGAAATATAGTTCTCTGCTTAAATCCTTTTAGTCAGTAATTCAAAAATGGCTGGGGGGAAAGCAGCTTGTGAGACTTAACCTCTGTGCAAAGAGTCTCTTGAGCAAAGAGAGCTTTCTTGATACATGGTTTCTTCTGACCTGCCTTTGCAATGAGCACTAGACTTCACTGCTTGTCATTCTCCCTAAGTGTTGGCTTAGAGAATTAACAGTCCTTCATAAGATGACCCTCTACCACCCCTGCCCACTCCCTACTCTTCCCTGTAAAAATAAAATAAAACTTAACCAAAACTTTAATTTCAGAGAACATAATTTCATATCTCCTCTAAACCTTAGAGTCTAACACTAAATCATACATATAAGACATAGTGGCTGGTGTAAATTTTTATATTTGTCAATATTATCCAGAAAAGGGGGAATCAAAGTGTTAGTTCATCAGTTGGAGAATGGCTAAAAAATTGTGTTTTAAGAATATAATCAAATATCATAGAACTATAATATTATGAATATGAAAACTTCAGAAGAACTTGGGGAAATGAACATAAAATGAAACAAAATTGATCCATGACTACAATAGACACAATTCAACATAATTCAACAAGCATACAGAGGAACAAGTCATATGTAACTTCATATAGAATAAATATAAAAGGATATATACAAAAATACAGGGTAGTTAAATATAAGGTAGCTGAGATAAAAGAGTATTGGTGGATGGGGTCAAGAAAATGTTCACAGGTGGTAGCTATGCCACATTTTGAAAGAAAAGAGGAATGCATTTCAGAAAGTAGGGAAGGCAAGTAGCATTCAATGAAGTTGGAAAGGTAGGAGGGGCCAAGTTGTAAGGGAATACAAAGGCTACATAGATGAGTGGATATTTGACCCTATAGGTAATAGGAAACCTTTAAAGTTTATTGAGTATGTGAATACCATGATGAGATCTGTGCTGAATAAAGATTAATTGGGCAGTTTTGTGTAAGATAAATTGGAGAAGGAATTGATTTGAGACCAAGAAACCAATTAAAATGCTGTTGTGATAATCCAGGCAAGAGGTGATAAAGGCCTGAAATAAGGTGGTTGTCTATGCCTATATATCTATGTAAGAGATTTGGGGGAGATAGAAATAGAAAGATTTGGCAACTGAATAAAGTGAGGGAAACATTGAGAATAACAAAGAATCATCTCCTTAAAGGTGATATTAAATTCATGGGAGCTAATTAGGTGACCAGGGCAGAACCTTAGGTAACATTTACAGTTAGGGGGTGTGATATCATGATGAGTGAGAAAAGGATATGGTCAAGGAATGCTCAGAGAGTTAGGAAAACCAGGAGAATTATCTCAGGCTCATCATGTTCAAAACATAATCCATTATATTTTCACCTAAATCTGCCCCTCTTCTGAACTAGACACTTCCTGTTGATAGTACCAACAACATTCTATTATTCCGGTTCATAACCTCAGATTCTTCCTTGTGACTCTTTAGTAAAGTCCTTCACCCACTGTATCTAACCAAGTCTTGTTAAAAGGACCGGCCACATTGCTCAAATGTATCTTCTTCCCTTCATTCATGTGGCCATCACTCCAGTTCAAGTCTCTTACCTGGACCATTATAAAAACATATAATTTTCAGTTAATCCCAAATTAAGCTAGTTCCATCACTCATATTCAAGGTCAAAAATGTAGTAAGCACCCCATGGTCCATAAAATCCAATTAAATCCAGCTTTATTGATTATACTTTAAGAAAACATTTTTTTTTAAATAGGCAAGGATATAAAAATGACTCCCCTTTAATTACACAGTCACTAGGTCAAGAAACTCAGGAAGGCAAACACGCAAGGAGTAACAGTTAGCTAATTGCCACTGCAACAAACTAATTTGATATTTCCCACTCATACTAAAAGTTTAGTAGACCCTATGGAAACCACTGTTTTGTGTTACCAACAAGCAACAAATGTTCACCAGTACTCTGTGCTGAGATTCACACCTCACATGGCATAACCAATTACTTACCCAGTTCTTGTTGATTTTACCTCCATTTCATCTCATGCATATAATTCCCTCTGTGCCTCAGTGGGGGGGGGGGGGGGGGAATTTCCATGACAACTTTATTTTCTATTTAAAATAAATACCAAGTTGTACATAATAGATTTGCAGATTCATGCACAATCATCTTTTTTTTTTTATTCTATTATGTCATGGAAATGCTTGCCTTATTTCTTAAATTTAGAATGAACTAAATATAATTTAAAAATAAAATAAAAGGAGATTATACTACCTGGCCACTAAAGTATCTTCTAGCTCTAAATCTATGGTCCTATATTTTTAAGAATTATCAGTGTCTTTCTATTGCTTCTAAGATAAAGATATAAAGATCATCGCATTGGAATAAATGACCTTCATGATCTGCCTCTAGTCTATTTCTAGCTTCATTTACATAACTCTCCTTCGTCCATTCCACAATCTACAAAGTGACCCTGAACCTAATACACCATAGGGTATATATGTGATCAAAGTACAAGGGAAGAAGAGGCAACTTGTTTTTCTAATACTATATGATCAATGAATTCTATTGGTGATATCCTTGTGTTGCTCGTTTTGGATCGGTTTTTCACTGGGTTCATATCCCATGCAGTTTCTTGCAGGTGTCACTTTCTGCTTGTATCATATGGTACCTGCATTCTGGAACCCTGATGTTCACCAATTCTCCATTGATAATGTGGTCACTGCCAGATGTGCCTCTAGAGGGAAGGAAATGATAGAACTCTGCTCCCAGCTTCTGACCTCAGTTGGCATTGAGGTGTCAACTGGTTTCCATAGGAAGAGAAGTAGATATTACCATTTTCCTTTTAGCTAAAGCCTAGAGACTTTTTGGTATAACTCTTTAAGGAAAGCAAATCCATGACATACCAAGTTATTGGACTAGGAAAAAGAAAAAAAAAATTAATGATTTTTTTCCCCATATAGAAATGGGTGGAGAAAGGAAACTTTTATTTCTATCTATTTACCTGAAATAGGCATTTCCTCTACATAAAGAGATGCCTAAAACCATCCATTTTCTTATGTGGTGTTGCAAAATAGTATGCCATCACATTCATATATCATAATATATCCAGTCAAACCTCAACTGATGGGCACCCTGCCCTTACTTTGCTATTCCTTGCTACCACAGAGAAAGCTACTATAAATATTCTTCATACAAACTGATGCAGAGTGCAGTAAGAACCCAGAAGAACAATTTATACAATAATGGCACTGTAAAAACAAAAAATTTTGAATTATCTGAGAATCTTGATCAATACCATGATCATTCTTGATACCAAAGTACCAGTGATGAAGCATGGTACCCACCCCCTGATAGCTGATAGGCTCAAGTCATAGAATGAGACGTATATTTGGGGTCATTTTCAGTGTGGGAATTTGTTTTTCATGACTACATAAATTTCCTATAAAGGTTTTGATTTTGTTATTTTCTTTCTCAGCGAGGTATGAGGTTAAAGGAAAGGAAAATAAAAGATATTTAAAAAAATAAATTGAGTGAAAGGAGAATTTTTTAATAAAAGTTAGATATATTAAAGCATTGTTGATTGAGCTATGAATAATAACAATAGTTTTGGAAAGTGATTGGAATTATATGAAGTGACCAAACTGTCAATATTCTTTGCCCCAGAGCTTCCTTTTCTAAGCATAAATTCTAAAGAGGTTACTGAAAAAAGAAAGACAGCAAAATATGTATAGCATCACTTTTGTGGTAGCAAAGAACTAGAAACAAAAGTGATGTCCATTGATTGGGGAATAGCTAAAGAAATTAATTCATATGAATGTAATAGAATGCTATGGTACTGTACAAAAGTTATGGATATGATTAATGCAGATAAGTATGAGGACACTTAAAGGATTGGTACAAAGGGAAGTAAGAGCCAAGAAGATAATATCTACAATGACAACATAATGTAAATGGAAAGGCTAGCAACTAAAAAACTATCAAAACTGAATGTTGAAGAATTAAAAAGAGCAAACGTGGTTCCAAAGAAAAAATATCTTCCCACCTTTTTTTTGCAGAGGTGTAAGGTTAATGGATATGGAACACTTTATATTTTCAGATTTTTTTCATACATCAGTCAGTTTTGTTGATTTTTCTCTTGCTCTTTCTTTTTCTCTATTTGTTATGGAATAGCTCCTTAGGAGGGATGTGGTGGGGGTTCAGGGGTGGGGAATCTACAGCCTTGAGGTCCCATGTGGCCTTCTAGGTCCTTGGGTGCGTCCTTTTTTGACTGAGTCCATGTTTTACAGAACAAATCCTTTTATTTAGGGGATTTGTTCTGTGAAGTTTATATTTAGTCAAAGGGCCTCAACTGAAGACATCCAGGGCTACATGTGGTCTTGAGGTTGCAGATTCCTGACCCTTGGTTTAGGTTGTATAAAGAAATTTTAAAAATTAATACAAATTTTATTTTAAAAAAAGAGAGAGAAATCTCAAACCCTAGGTAACTTGTTCCTATAAACACAGAAACACCAAACTCTATGACTTATTGATAGAAATTCATTGCATATCTCTGCTTAATTTCTCATTGCTAAACTATATGAATTCAGTATCTATATAGAAGCTACTCTTCAAGCCAAGTACTAAGGGTTTCAAGGGTGCCAGGTCCTCTGGTATCTTAACCACAAAATGTTTTTGATCTCTGTTTAAGTAAATGGAATAAGAACTAAACTAATGCCAATGGACATGGTTATTTTCTTTCCCCTGCCTAGCCCATTCTTAACCTGATTCTTATTTTGAAAATGCATATCTGACCATCAAGGGGCTGCTTAATATGTGTACATATTGTATTTTTGGGTGGGATAGGCACATGTAGGAGTCAGAGCTAAAAAGGTGGAGTAAAAGCAGGGACTTCCTTGAGCTCTCCCACCAAATCCCTCCAAATACTTGTAAAAAATTACTCTAAACAAATTCTACAGGAGCAGAACCCACAAAATGAGGGAGTGAAACAAATCTCCAGCTCAAGACAGCCTGGAAGGTTGACAGGAAGAAGAGCAGAACGCAATCCATCATGGACTGCGTCAGCACAGACAGGGTCAAAACAGACCTCAGGGGACTGAATCATTGGCAGCCGTGTCAGCTTTCAGACTTCTCAACCCCAAAATACCAGAAAGGTCAGTGGGAAAACTCTGTGGGACCTGGGTGAAAGAGGAACACTTGGTCTGGCCAGTCAGGCTTCAGTCCCAGGGCAGTGGGGCTGGGGGTGGCAGCCACCAGAGGTGGCAGCAGCAGTTACTTCCAAAGCTTTGGGCCCATAGAGTGGTTGATACAAACTCCCTGAAGCCTGGGACAGTACACTGACCTCTGCTTAACTGGAAGCAGAGTCCTACCTTGACAAAGCAGTCTGTATCTGGCTGGTAACGGCATAAAAAAACTCAGTCTGTAGATTTTTACTTTGGTGAAAAAGAAGATCATAACACACAACCAGAAGAAGACAACAAAGTCACAGCACCTACATCAAAAACCTCCAAGAAAAATATGAATTTCTCACAGGCCATGGAGGAACTCAAAAAAGATTTTGAAAAATCAAGTAAGAGAAGTAGAGGAAAAATTGGGAAGAGAAATGAGAGTGAGGCAAGAAAATCATGAAAAACATGTCAACAGCTTCCTGAAAGAGATCCCCAAAATGCTGAAGAAAATAACACTTTGAAAAATTTACTAACCCAAATAGCAAAAGAGGTCCAAAGAGCTAATAAGGAGAAGAAAGCCTTAAAAAGGAAGACTGGCCAAATGGAAAAGGTAGTCCAAAAGCTCACTGAAACAATAATTCCTTCAAAATTATGATGGAGCAAATGGAAGCTAATGACTTTGTGAGAAATCAAGAAATTATAAAACAGAACAAAAAGAATGAAAAAATAGAAGACAAGGTGAAATATCTCATTGAGAAAACCACTCACCTGGAAAATAGATCCAGGAGAGATAATTTAAAAATTATTGGACTACTGAAAGTCATGATCAAAAAAGGAGCCTAGATATCATCTTTCAAGAAATTACCAAGAAAAACTGCCCTGATGTTCTAGAGCCAGAGGGCAAAATGGAAATTGAAAGAACTCACTGATTACCTCCTAAAAGAGATCTCAAAAGGAAAACTCTTAGGAATATTGTAGTCCCTTATGATTTTTTCTTTCCTGTTTACCTTTTCATGCTTCTCTTGATTCTTGTGTTTGAAAGTCATATTTTTTATTCAGCTCTGGTCTTTTCTTTAAGAATGCTTCAAAGTCCTCTATTTCATTGAATGACCATTTTTTCCCCTGAAATATTTTACTCAGTTTTGCTGGGTAGGTGAGAAGGAATGAATGAACCTTATTCTCATCAAATTTGACTTAAGGAGGGAATAACATACACACTCAATTGTGTATCTTACCCTAAAAGAAAGTAGAGAGGTAGGAGATAAGAAAGAGGGGTGATATAAGGGAGTGTAGATTGGGGTAGGGGGTAGTCAGAAGCAAATGCTTTTGAAAAGGGACAGGGTCAAAGGAGAAAATAGAATAAGTGGGGGGACAGGATAGAATAGAGGGAAATATAACTAGTCTTTCACAACATGACTATTATGGAAGTGTTTTGCCTAACTGCACATGTATTATATATACTGAATTGCTTGCCTTCTCAATGAGGGTGGGTGGGGAGGGAAGAAGGGAGAGAATTTGAAACTCAAAGTTTTAAAAACAAATGTTAAAAAATTGTTTTTACATGTGATGGAGAAATAAATTATACAGGTAATGTGGTATACATAGGTAATGTGGTCTAGAAATCTATCTTGCCCTTCAAGACATTAAAGGGGAAGCAGATAAGAGGAGGGGATAATAAAAGGTAGGGCAGATTGAGGGAAGGGGTTAATCATAATGCATACCATCTCAGGGTAGGGGAGGAAGGGAGAGATGGGGAGAAAATCAAGAACTCAAAATCTTGTAGAAATGAATGTTGAAAACTAAAAAGAAATAAATTAAAGAATACAAAAAGAGTAGAATATGTTTCTTGAATGCAAGGAATGATTTTCTTCTACTTTATATTTTTATATTATGCTATTATATGTTGTATTATATAATATATATTTTATATGTAGCATATAATATGCTATATTATATAATATTTTAATATTATGCTAGCATAGTGTTTTGGATATGGTTAAGGGTTTAATAATTATGTGTTGACTTGCTTTAGAGCTGGAAGAGACCTTAAAAAGTGTCTAGCATGATAGCCTTAATAAGAAGCCAAGTAACACAATGGATAGAATATTAGTCTTGTAAACAGCGAAACCTAAATTCAAATTTGTACTCAGATCCTTACTAGCTGTGTGACTCTGGGCAAGTCACCTAATCTCTATTTGCCTTCATTTCTTCAACTATAAAATAGGGATAGGAATAACACCTACCACCCAGGGCTGTTGTGAGAATCTACTGACAATATTTGTAAAGTGCTTTGCACAGTGCTGAACACATAGTAGGTGCTTAATAAATGCTTCTTTCTTTCCTTAGTTTAGAAAAGAGGAAACTGAGCTCCAGGGACAAATTTAATAACTTGCCCAAAGTTACATGTGGTAAATGGTAGAACTAGAATATGCTCCAGGTCTTCTGACTTTTTAAAACAATACTCTTTCCACTATAGCCCACTGCCCTCAGTTTTTTTCTATACTGTGACAATGATAAAAGATGCCTTTTATGCTTTCTTCTTTCCATGGTTCCCCTGTCCCCCAGTCAACTATGTTGGACTGCAATCAGCCTCCAGAGGCCCAGACCACAGAATGAAATGATACTGATTGCCTTATTAGAAGAAGGGAGGACACACGTTATGCAAATCTATTCTCAAAAGACAGACATGGTAAACATAGTGTTAAATGCTAAAAACAATTTTGAAGCTGACACTGAGACAATGAATTTGATGAAGTCCAGCAGTGGGAGCACTGGAGATCTTACAGCAACATAACCATTTCTTGTACCATCCTTCATCTTTCACTTACTGTTAGGAAAATAGTTTCCCTTCCCCACCTAACACCTTTATCTTTAAGAAGTTGTTTCATACCCTTCTTTCTTCCTTAACAATTTTTTAGTTGCTTACTGTGCCAGAAAAAGGATAGATGAATATTGTAAAATGAAAATTGGAATTTTAGTCAAAAGAATTGGATTCAAGTCAAAGATACACATATTCTTAGCTATATGAGCATGGTCAAGTCAAATTCTCTCAGTGGACCTCAGTTTCTCTATATGTAAAATGGAAAAAGTAATATCTATATTGCCTATCTCACAAGATTGTTGTTAGGAAAGTATTTTGTCAAATGTAAAGTGTCTTACGTATTAAAATCTCGTCATTGCTTCCCTCACAGAGTTCTTTTTTTGGAAAAAACTGCATTTGAAATATTAGGTTATAATTATGTGGCACTTTAAAATGCCCAAAGTACTCACAACAGCCATGAAATTTATTTATTGTAAAATAATTGTTTCTGTTTTGTAGAAATGAGGAAACTGAAGTATAGAGAGGTTAAGTGACTTGTCTATAGTCATGAAGCTAAAAAGATTCAGAGGAAAGAATCTGAATCCAGATCAGTCTGTCTCTAAGATCAACACTATCAATTCAACTATAAAATATTATATGCATTTCTGAATTCCCATGAATAAAGTCCATCCCCAATGCCTTTTCATGGCATGCAGAAGGCTGCAGATTCCCAAAGGTGAAGGCAGCAAAGCCCAAGACCTGGCAGGTTTTACCAAATTTGGAAGGTAAGAATCACCTGGAAGAGGATCAATCTGAGTATGTTAGATGTCCATCATCAAAGTGTTGGTACAAAAAGGGATTGGGAATAAGCAATCTCTAAAGATACTTCCAGTTCTAGGACTTACACACACCTGTAGGATCACAAGGACCCAAGGGTGTGTCTAATTTAATATTCTCATTTTTACAGATAAGGAAACCAGTGAGGTTAAGTGACTTTTTTCCATAGTCACCTATAGCAACCTAGGAAGACCAATTACTCAACCATACAGGAGTTGCCAGCTACATGCTAAGGGATCCCTTAAATTGAGTATTAAAATGTTAAACTATTTTTGACACTAAAAATCACAGAACCTAAGAGTTAAATGGAACCTCCAACGTCATCTGAGCCAATACCTATCACTCAGTCTAAGCTTAGAAATTTTCATTAATGAACAGTAACTTGGTATACCTCTACATAAAGCCTAATCCACCCTTGGACAGCTCTAACCATTAAAAGCATCCATAAGAGGTGTTCCACAGGCCTGCTGAGTTATACCCTCACTCTGAGCAGCTTCTCCTTCATTCTTGTTTCCTTTTCAGGCAGAGCAAATATGTGTAAATACTTTATTAAAATAAAAAACACATGAAGGGAAAGCTGTTCCCCACTGATTGATTTTTCAAAAGCTCCCTAGACTGCTTCTGCTACAGATGTTTGCAAAATGATTGGATGCAAAGTGGGCTTAATTCATAAAAGCAATAAAATGTTGCTTATTGACTGAACAGATGAAGTAGCTGAGGGGGGATAATTTGGAGTGTTCTTATTGGAAATGCTTTGAAGAAATGTAATGATAGTGGAGAGACAGAGCCTTATTAGCTATGGTAAATATATATATGTATATATATATATATATGTATATGTACATATATATATATATTCCTGCAGAATGTTTTAGATTTTGCAAAATAAGTGGAAAAAATAATTCCTGAATTTTCAGCTGCTTTAGATACCAAAATGAACATTAGATAACTTTTGTTAGCCTACTTAATATTTGAGGTAGCCAACAAAAGTAATAATAATTTTGAATGTAGAAGAAAGAGCATTGGATTGGGGTCCTACCCTGGCTCTGACATTTACTCATTGTGTGACCTTGAGAAAGTCATCTTATTTCTCATTCTCAGTGCCCTTCCCCACCCCCATGCCTCCAAAATGAGGTTGGGACTAAATTAATTTTTCCAACCTGTTTAGGGACTGCTACTGAAGGCAAATATTTACCAGGCCATAAATGTTTGGCTGCATAAGTCATTGTTTCCAAAAACCCTGAAAGTTTTAAAAACTGCTTCATGCTATCAACGAGATAGAACTAGATTTGAAGTCTGAAGTCCTGAGTTCCAAACATGGCTCTGCTACTTACTATTAAATGAAGGTAATGTGGGAATAGTACAGTGATTCTCACAAGTGAGCCATGAACTCCCCTAGGTATGCCTCAAAGTTTTTACTGTCATGTTATTGTCATTAAATGACAATTTAGAAATAGTTTTATTTAATACAAATTTTATTTGCCCATCATAAGTTGTATGGTAGGTTTAATATTCACAAAATAAATAAAACCTTCTTATTATATTCAGACACTAGGTTCAAAATATGTCAGGCCTCAAATTTGGAAAGAACTCAATAAAAATTGCTGCTCTTATTGAAGGGAAATTATTTGCAAGTCTCCCAACTCTCCTGGAGTGATGCAAGCTTAACTTTTCAATGTAACAGATTTCCTCAAGGCAAAGAAAACTACTGCATTTGGGAAAAAAAATCTTTTAAAATTGTTTGAGATGTCATAGTGATGGGAATCCAGTGCTGGACTTGGAACCAGGAAGTCAAGAAAACATGTTTGGATTTGAACCGTGCCTCTAGCACTAACTTGATAACCACAGGGAAGTCACTTTATTTCCCTGATCCTCAATTTCCCTTTCTAAAACCTGGGCTTAATAATAACTAAAATGCCAGCCTCACAGTACTGTAAGGCTCAAATGAGCTAATATATGTAAAATAATTTGCAAAGTTTCAAGCACTGTATATTTGGCAACTCCACTGCTTACACCCACTTCTTGGTAACAGTTCAGGAGTCGAACTTGTAGATGTAGAGTAGAACTTTGTTTTTCGGTCAAGAGAGAGTGGAAACCCTGAGGGATAGCAATTCTTCCAGTCTCAAAAGTTCAGAGATCCTGAGAAGAAATAGGGATTGCAATGCCAAGAGATCAGGGTCCCATCTTAGGTGAAAATCAGTGTGCAGACCAGGCAAGCAGTGAACAAATCTCTCCCCAGATAACATCACCTTGGAAACACTGAAAAATTCCCAAACCCCAGAACTACTGAATTAAACAGAATTAAAAAGTCTGAAGCTGGAAACAAAGCCTCTCCCCTCTCAAACTGAGAACAGAGCCCAAAATTAACATAAAGTTCTAAATCAAGAAATAAAGTGAAAAAATTAGCAAAAACAAAAATAATAAGAACCTGACCACAAAAGTATATTACAAAATAAAAGAATCACACCATAAAAGTATATTATCATGACAAGTAAGATCAAGACAAAATTAGGAAAACAACATAGTCAAAATAATTATGGGAAAGCCTCAAAAAATGAATTGGACACAAGCCCAATGAGAATTTCTGAAAGAGCTAAAAAGTGGTTTTAAAAAACAAAATAATAGATAGAGGATAATAGAGGATAAATTAGGGAAAGGAAGGAAATTACACATACACACAATTAGCTTGGTAAAAGAGGCACAAAAATATCTAAAAACTAAGTGGAATATAGGTATAAAAATTCACTGATAAAAATAACTCTTTGAAAAGCAGAAATTGGTTAAATGGAAAAAAAGAGACACAAAAGCTCGTTTAAGAAAATTAGAATTGAGCAAGTGGAAGCTAATGACTGTGACACATCAAAAAAACAATGAAGAAAAGTCAAAAGAATGGAAAAAAAAACATACAATATAAAATATCTTATAGGAAGAATTGACCTGGAAAATAGATTGAGGAGAGATTTTTAAGAAATATTGAATTACCTGAAAGCCATGATCAAAGAGAGAGTCCATATTTCAAGAGATTATCAAGCAAAACAACCCAGATATTCTCAAACCAGAGGATAAAATAAAAATTGAAAGATTCCACTAATCAACACTTGAAAGAGATTGCAAAATGAAAATTCCCAGAAATATTATAGACAAATTCCAAAGTTCTTGGGTCATAGAGAAAATACTTCAACCAGCCAAAAAGACACCATTCAAATACTATGGATTCTTGGCAGAATCAGACAAAATTTAGTAGTTGGGAGCATAACTTGGAATACAATATTCCAGAAGGCAAAATAACGGGGATTACAACCAAAAATAACCCACACAACAAAACTGAATGTGCTCCTTCGAGGGAAGAAATGGAGGTTAATGAAATAGAAGACTTTCAAGTATTGCTGATGAAAAAAATAAACAGCTGAATAGAAAATTTGATTTTCAAATATGAGATACAATATAAACATAAAAAGATAAACATAAAAGAGATATCATACAGAACTCAATAAGGTTAAGCTATTTACTTTTCTATATGAGAATATAGTGCATACATCTTTTCAGGACTTTATTGTAATTAGTACAGCTGTTTATATATTTGAGATGTGAGAATTTTGTCAGAGAAACTCTATATTTTTTTTCCCTAATTGTCTGCTTTACTTCTGATGTTGGCTACATTTGTTTTATCTGTACAAAACTTTTTTTTTTAATTTAATGTAATTGAAATTATCCATTTTATACGTCACTCTGCTCTCTATCTCTTGTTAATTCATAAATTTTCACCTATCCATTAGTTGGATAAGTAATATCAGTTAGTAATATCAATAAGTAATAAGTTCCTTAATTTTTCTTACAATATCTCTTCTTCATTTTTTGTTCATATATCATTTTGACCTTATCTTACTAAGTCATGTAAGATACTAGTCTACAACCAATGTCTGCCATACTGCTTTTCAGTTTTCTCAGCAATACATATCAAATAATGAATTCTTATCCTAAATTTAAGTCTTTACATTTTTCAAATACAGGGCTGCCATAATTATTTATTGCTGTAAAGCATTTATCTACTCTTTTCCATTTATCTACCTTTCTATTTCTTAGCCAGTACAGATAGTTTCAGCAACTGGTACCTTATATTATAGTTTAAGAACGGGTAATGCTAAACCTCCTTCCTTTACATTTTTTAAAATTATTTTCTTTATATTTTTTACTTTTTTTTCTTCCAAATGAATTTTAGTTTTTATCTAATTCAATAAAATACTTTTCTAACTGGGATGGTAAAGAATATATAAATTAATTTAGGTAAAATTGTCATTTTTATTGTATTGTCCTTGTCTACCCATGAACAATCAACATTTCTTCAATTATTTAAATTAATTTGTTTTTATAAAAAGTTTTTTTATAAGTGTGTTTATGTAGCACCTGGGTTTGTTTTGGCAGATGTACTCCCACATATGTTATGCTGTTTACATTTACTTATACTGTTGAAGTTATTTTATAGGTATGTACAGAATCTCAGATAAGCAAGATATGACAGACTACTATAATGGTAATTCAAGGTTAGTGGTGGGTGAAGGAAGAGTTAAAGATCTTCTCCATTCTTTAATAGGCCTCACTACCTTTTGCTAATTTCTGTTGAGGCACTGGGTCAAAGGGTCCTGTCCTCTAGCTTTGAAAAATGTATAAATACTCTGAGATGAGGTTTTACTTTGGGACTTACTCATTAGAAATGTGTGTTTGGCCAGATGAGACTCTGGGCAGCTGCTAAGAAGCCCCACAGCTTTAAAAATCCAGATGTTGGTGACTCTCTCTTTGGTAACTATGTATGTATGTAATGGTCAGAAAGTTTGGTCTGTCTGTTGATCTATGATGTATGTATTGCTTATGGTCAGACAGTTGGAAGCCCTGTTAATCTTTATTTATCTGTATTTTCTCTGAAGTTCAAGGTATTGATTTTTTCCCCTGAACTAAGTGAATAATACATGTGCTTAATTAAAATGATTGTTGATCCCTCAAAAGCTGCTTTCCTTTTTAGAAAAGCAGATCTAAGAACTTGTATGGCATGCATTCTTATGTAAATTGGGGTCCTTGCTGCTACAACTACTGAAGGAAATACAATGGAAATAGAAAGGAGCATAATTTAAAAATTCTTACCTTCTTTATTTTTTTTTTTAGGTTGTTTGTGTTTTCTTTTTCACAACATGGCTAATACATTTGCATGACTTCCCATGCATAATCAATATCAAACAGTTTGCTTTCCTAAAAATGGGATGAAGGGGTGGGAAGGAGGTACAGAATTTAAAGCTCATTTAAGAAGATGAGTGTTTAAAAATTGGGAAATATTTAGTGAAGTAAATAAAATACTTTGAATAGAAAGAAGAATTAGCAAAGTAGTATTAGTGGTAGTGATAGTAGAAGTACTAGTAATAGTAGCAGTAATAGCTACAGCAGTAATATTATTAGTTGTAGGAGCAGCAGTATCAGTGCAGTAGTAGTACTAGTAATATTAGTAGCAATTCCTCGTATTAACTGCATGACTTTAGGAAAGACAGTCAACCTCTCTGAGCTTCAGTTTCTTTATAAAATGAAAGTGTTGGGATAAATGGTCTCTAAGGTCCTATTAAGTTTTTAGTTTTTTGATCTTTCCTACTATTTATTAGTCCATTTAGAATTCTACTGTCCGTTTCTTGAGCCTTTAAAAGTTACAATATGCCTCCTGGAGAATATAGATAGAGGATGCAAATGACTAAGGTATTATATTCATTTATAGTCAAATTTTATTTGGTAATTTACTGGTATCAATTAACTCAAAGTTCCCTCTAGGACTAACATCCCACTATATGAAGAACCTTGACTTTAATAATTGGAGTCAGGAAACACATGAGGTAAAGAAACCAATCATCTCCCTATTGGAATAGTTCTAGGAAGGAATCATGAGGGAATGAACAAGTTAATGGCTTTGTGAATAGAGAAAAAAGAATATATGTGATAGATAGCATGATAGTATAAATGAAAAGATTTAGCAAAAGGTTGGATATGTGCATATGATGTATACTTCAAGTAGAAACAAAAAAGAAAATGTCTTTGAACTTTAGAATAATTTCATTTTATAAATATATTTCATTATTTCTTAGGTACAATAAAAATAATTTTTAAAAATCTCTCCCAAATCTAAACGTCAAGAAGGATTTTTGACTACTGTAAAAATGTATTTAAATAGAATGTATGTGTAGAACCCATATAAGATTGCATCTCATCTTGGGGATGTAGGGGAAAAGGAGGGGAAAAAATTTAAGATTTACGGAAGAGATTATTAAAAACTCTAAACAAAAAAATTAATTAAATTAAAAATAAAAGAAAAAATAAGGATCTTAGCAGTTATCCTGCCCATTAGAAAACCAAGAATTACCCTACACTGCATACTCAACAAAAAGTTAGTTATTAATTGTCTTGTCTCTCAAATGTCAAAGAACCCACTACCTACTGAGGCAGACCATTTGACTTTGAAGAGCTCTAATCATTAATATTTATCTGCATACATTGCATCTACATTTTTCTGCCTTCTGAAGCCTAATACATTAAGTCTATTCTTTCCTCCATGTGACAGTCCCTCAAATATTTGAATAGTTTTATCTCTCACAGTGAAAAGAGCAAAAGGTCTGGGAGTTAGGAGGACATGTACTCAAATTCTACTTTAGACAACTTTCTAGTTGTGTGACCTTGGGCAAATGGTTTAACCTTGCTACACATTCCCAAGGGTGAAGTCTAAGATAATTTCTCTTGCAGTTAAGCTAAGATATTTTTCTCCTAATGAGAGAAATTAACTCTCTAGTGTTTGGTGTATATTACTATCTGTATACTTTCAGTTAAGAGAAAAGACTTGAACCCATGTTGTCCTGGATTTAAGTCTGGCATACTTCAGCATATATCTCTGTATCTCTATTGATATAAATATAGATAGCACCTAGATTTGGAGAGAATATATTTAGAGTGGTTCAAAGAAAATGATAAGCAGAACTACATGCCTAAAATTCTGCAATGGAAATCATTTCAAATCACATGAGTAGTTCTCAATAACAATATTCTAAAGACACAAAAACAATTTCCATGATGAAGAAAAGTGATGGTTTTCTTAAGTGATGATTGGTATGGCTGCATTAACAAATTCTGATTTATTGAAAGAAAGAAACAGAGAGATGGAAATAAAGCAGATATTGAAGGACAGAAACAAAAATTTGGTTCAGTTTATTTTTTTTCCACAGTCACATTTTTTATTGTTTTTTTTTATTATTTTATGTTTTCAGTGTTCTACAATCACTTCCATACAACTGAGATTTTTCCCCCTCCTTCTTCTTCCTTCCCCCCCCTCCCTCCCCGAAACAGCATACAATTTTATATAGGTTCTACACATTCATTCCTATTAAATACATTTTCACCTTAGTCATGTTGCATAGAAGAATTAAAATGAAAGAGAGAAATAATAAAACAAACCAAAACGTAATACAAAAGAAAATATCTGCTACATTCTGCAGCCGAATTCCATAGCTCTTTCTCTGGATGTGGAAGGCATTTTGCCTTAAGATACCACTGGGAATTTCTTAAGTCCTTGTATTGCAATGTAGTTCTAAGTTTACCAGAAAAAATTCTCACACACTATGGTTATGGTGTAGCAAGTTCTCCTGGTCCTGCTCCTTTCACTCAGCATCAGTTCATGTAAGTCTTTCCAGACCTCTGTGAAGTCTTCCTGTTCATCATTTCTTACAGCAGAATAGTATTCCATTACATTCATATACCACAATTTATTCAGCCATTCCCTAATTGATGGGCATCCCCTTGATTTCCAGTTTTTGGCCACCACAAAGAATGCTGCTATAAATATGTGGGACCCTTTTCCAATTATATGATCTCTTGGGGATGCAGTCCTAGAAGGGGTACTGCTGGGTCAAAGGGTATGTACAGTTTTATAGCCCTTTGGACATAGTTCCAAATTGCTCTCCACAATGGCTGGATTAGCTCACAGCTCCACTAACAATGAATTAGTGTTGCAACTCTCACACATCTTCTCCAATATTTATCATCATCCTGTTTTGTCATGTTAACCAATCTGATAGGTGTGATGTGGTATCTCACAGTTGTTTTGATTTGCATCCCTCTAATCAATAATGATTTAGAGCATTTTTTCATACGACTATAGATAGGTTTGATTTCTTTCTCTGAAAACTGCCTGTTCATATCCTTTGACCATTTATCAATTGGGGAATGACTTATATTCTTGTACATTTGACTCGGTTCTCTATATATTTTGGAAATGATGGCTTTATCACAGACACTAGTTGCAAAAATTCTTTCCCAGTTTTCTCCTTCTCTCCTAATCTTGGTTGCATTGGGTTAGCTTGTACAAAAACTTTTCAATTTAACGTAATCAAAATTATCCATTTTGCATTTCATAATGTTTCCTATCTCTTGTTTAGTCAAAAATTCTTCCTTTCTCCATAAAGCTGATAAATACACTATTCCTTGTACCACTAATTTGTTTATAATATCAGTCTTTATACCCAGATTGTGTACCCATTTGGACTTTATTCTTGTGTATGGTATCAGGCATTGGTCTATGCCAAGTTTCCACAATACTGTTATCCAGTTTTCCCAGTAATGTTTGTTGAATAGTGAGTTTTTATCCCAGAAGTTGGGGTCCATGGGTTTAATCAAACAGTAGAATGCTTTATTCATTGACAAGTGTGTCTTGAGTACCTAACATATTCCACTGGTCTACATTTCTGTTTCTTAGCCAGTACCAAGTGATTTTGATAATTGCTGGTTTATAATACAATTTCAGATCTGGTAGAGATAGGCTACCTTCCCTGGCATTTCTTTCGATTAGTTCCCTTGATGTTCTGGACCTTTTGTTCTTCCATATGAATTTTGATATTTTTTTCTAGCTCTACAAAATAATTATCAGATAGCTTGATTGGTATGCCACTGAATAAGAAAGTTAATTTATGTAGAATTGTCATTTTTATTATATTGGCTCAGCCCACTCACAAGAAACTGATGTTTTTCCACTTACTTAGATCTGACTTTATTTGCATGAAAAGTGTTTTGTAATTGTGTTCATATAGTCCCTGGATTTGTTTTGGCAGGTAGACTCCCAAATATTTTATAGTGTCTACCCTAGTTTTAAATGGGATTTCTCTTTCTATCTCTTGCTGTTGGGCTTTGTTAGTAATACATAGAAATGCTGTAGATACGTGTGGGTTTATTTTGTAATCTGCAACTTTGCCAAAGTTGTTTATTATTTCAAGTAGTTTTTCATTTGATTATCTGGGATTCTCTAAGTATCATCCATATCATCATATCATCTGCAAAGAGTGATAACTTAGTTTCTTCTTTGCCTATTCCAATTCCTTCAATTTCTTTTTTCTTCTCTTATTGCTACAGTTAACATTTCTAGTACTATATTGAAAAATAGTGGTGATAATGGACATCCTTCTTTCACCCCTTATCTTATTGGAAATGCATCTAGCTTATCTCCATTACATATAATGCTTGCTGAAGGTTTTAGGTAGATACTGCTTATTATTTTATGGAAAGTTCCATTTATTCCCATGTTCTCTGGTGTTTTCAATAAGAATTGGTGTTGCATTTTGTCAAAAGCTTTTTCTGCATCTATTAACATAATAATATTAACATAATAATTAGTTTTACTGTTGATATGATCAATAATGCTGATAGTTTTCTTAATATTGAACCAGCTCTGCATTCCTGGTATAAATCCTACCTGATCATAATGTTTTATTCTCATGATTGGTTGCTGTATTCTTTTTGTTAAAATCTTACTTAAAATTTTTGCATCTATATTCATTAGAGAAATTGGTCTATAATTTTCTTTCTCTGTTTTGGGTCTTCCTGATTTAGGTATCAAAACCATACTTGTATCATAAAAAGAATTTGGGAGCACTCCTTCTTCTCCAATTTTCCCAAATAGTTTATATAGTATTGGAATTAACTGTTCTTTAAAGTTTGATAGAATTCACTTGTGAATCCATCTGGCCCTGGAGATTTTTTTCCTAGGGAGTTCACTGATAGCTTGTTCAATTTACTTTTCCTGAGATGGGGTTATTTAAGTATTCAACTTCCTCTTCTGTTAGTTTGGGCAATTTGTATCTTTTAAATAATCATCCATCTCATTTAGATTGTTGAATTTATGGGCATACAGTTGGGCAAAGTAATTTCTTATTATTGTTTTAATTTCCTCCCCATCGGAAGTGAGTTCACCCTTTTTCATTTTTATTATTGGTAATTTGGTTTTCTTCTTTCTTTTTTTTTAATCAAATTGACCAAAGGTTTATCAATTGTATTGGTTCTTTCATCAAACCAACTCCCAGTTTTATTTATTGGTTCAATAGTTTTCTTAATTTCAATTTTAGAAATCTCTCCTTTGATTTTCAGTATTTCTAATTTGGTATTTACTTAGGGATTTTCAACTTGTTCTTTTTTGAGTTTCTTCAGCTGTCTACCCAATTTATTCATATCCTCTTTCTATTTTATTCATGTAGGCACTCAAAGATATAAAACTTCCCCTAAGAATTGCTTTTACAATATCCCATAAAATTTGGTAGGTTGTCTCATTATTGTCATTCTCTTGAATGAAGTTGTTGATTGTTTCCATAATTTGTTGTTTAACCCACTCATTCTTGAGGATTAGATTGTTTAGTTTCCAATTAGCTTTTGCTTTGTGTTTCCATGGCCTTTGATTACATGTAAGTTTCATTGCATTATGATCTAAGAAGGATATATTCACTATCTCTGCCTTTCTGCACTGGAATGTGAGGTTTTTATGACCCAGTATATGGTCAGTTTTTGTATATGTGCCATGTACTGCTAAGAAAAGTGTATTCCTTTCTGTCCCATTCAATTTTCTCCAGAGATCTATCATATCTACCTTATCTAGAGTCCTATTCACCTCCTTAACTTCTTTCTTGTTTATTTTGAGGTTACATTTATCAAGTTCAGAGAGGGGGAGGCGGAGGCCCCCCCACTAGTATAGTTTTGCTGTCAATTTCTTCCTGTAACTCTCTTAATTTCTCCTCTAAGAATCTGGATGCTATACCACTTGGAGCATATATTTAGTAATGAAATTTTTCCATTGTCTATGGTGCCTTTTAGCAGGATATAGTTTCCTTCCTTATCTCTTTTGATTAGATCTATTTCTGTTTTTTTGCTTTGTCTGAGGTTAGGATTGCTACCCCTGCTTTTTTTCATCAGCAGAACCACAATAAATTTCTGCTTCTACCTTTTACCTTTACCCTATGTGTATCTCCCCTTTTCAAATGTGTTTCTTGTAAACAACATATTGTTGGATTATGGTTTTTAATCCACTTTACCATCCATCTCCATTTTATGGGAGAGTTCATCCCATTCACATTCAGAGTTAAGATTTCTATTTGTGTCTTTCCCTCCATTCCCTTTCCCCTTGTTTATGCTTTTAGTTATCCCTTCTTCCTTCCTCTCCCCAATAGTTTTAATTTTTGACCACAGCCTCCCTCAGTCTTTCCTCTGTTTTTTCAGCCCTTCCCCCTTTTAATCCCCTTTTCTCTTAGTACTTTTTCCATCCCTTTTAACCTCCCCTCCCTTTTCTTCCTGCTTTCCTCCCCTATTACCTTATTTCTATACTTAACTGAGTTTGTTGTACTCTCCTTGAATCTAATCAGATGAGAGTACCTCTCAAACAATACTCATCTCCCTCCCCTCTTTCCCTCCATTGTAATATATTTTTGTACCTCTTCTTGTTATGGAATTTATTTTTTTCTGCCTCTTCCTTTTCATATCTTCCATTAAAATTCCTTCACACCCTTAAATCACATTTGTTATCATCACATCACTTACTTTATACCCACTCCCTGTATCTATGTATATCCCTTTTACATTTCATAATAAATATATAATTCTCAAGATTAACAAGTATCATCTTCCCCTATAGGGATGTAAACAGTTGCCCATATTGTGTAACAAGGTTTTTTTTCCTCCCATGTACCTTCTTATGCCCCTCTTGAGATCTGCATTTGAAGATCAAATTTTCTATTGAGTTCTGGCCTTTTCATGAGGAAGGTCTTGAAATCTCTTATTTCATTGAATATCCATCTCCTTTCCTGAAATATTATGCTCAACTTTGCTGGTAACTAATCTGTGGTTGTAGTCCCAGCTCCTTTGCCTTATGGCATATTGTATTCCAATTCCTTTGATCTTTTAATGTAGAAGTTGCAAGGTCCTGTGTGATCCTGACTGTAGCTCCTTGATATTTGAATTGTTTCTTTCTGGCTGCTTGCAATATTTTCTCTTTCACTTGATAGTTTTGGAATTTGGCAATGATATTCCTTGGTGTTTTTAGTTTGGAGTCCCTTTCAGGAGGTGAACGGTGGATTCTTTCAATGACCATTTTGCCTTTCTGGATATAGGACTTCTGGGCAATTTTCCTTGATGATTTCTTGGATGATATTTTCCAGGCTCTTTTTTTCATCTGGCTTTCTGGTGGACCAATAATCCTTAAATTTTCTCTCCTGGATCTATTTTCCAGGTAAGTTGTTTCTCCAATTAGATGTTTTACATTTTCTTCTAGCTCTTCATTCTTTAGATTCTGTTTGACTGATTCTTGATGTCTCACAGATTCATTACCTTCTACTTGTCCAATTCTGCTTTTTACTAAATTATTTTCTTAGTTAACTTTTATATCTCCTTTTCCTTCTGTCCAATTATTCCTTTTAAGGAGTTATTTCCACCAGTTAGGTTTTGTACTTCCTTTTCCATTTGTCCAATTTTCCTTTTTAAGCAGCTGTTCTCTTCAGTGAATTTTTTTCATAATTTTAAAATCATTGGTCAGTATTTCTTCTATTTCTCTAATCTGAGTTTTAAAATTCTTTCAGAGCTCTTCCAAGAAGGCTCTTTATGCTTCAGATCAGTTCATATTCCCTGCTGAAGTTTCAGATGAAGTACAGTCTCAATGCTGACCTCTTTGGTATTTGTGTTTTAGCCCTTGTCCCCATAGAAGTATTCTATGGTCTTTTCTTTTATGCTTTGCTTTTTACTCATGATAATGACCCCTTTCCTTTCTTTTAAGGTAGATCTCTGTGTCTGTGGCACAGGGAGCTCTGTCCCACAGTTCTTGTGCCTAAAACTTGAAGCTTTGTGTGTTGTGGCCTCTGGTTCTTTCAGCTAGAAATTAAATGTTGCAGCTTACCTGATGCTGAGCGGGCTGCTATTTTTGAAAGCAGAGGTTGGTTAGGTCTTTTGGATTTTCTCTGAAATTACCCTGGAGGTAGCTCATTAAGTGTGGAGGAGGGGTAGTCTGGACTCAGGAGGTTTCTCTGCTGAGGTAGAGCACAGGCAAGCTCAGCTTTCTGTGCTAGTGTCTTCCTGATTCCACTGGGATGTTGAGGCACACCTGCAGTCCTGGTGTTGGCAGTTTGCTGGCTTCACCCTGCTGGGGCTCAGGATCTTCTCCCAGTTTGTTGAGGTGGGGCTGTCTGGAACAGCCCTGATCCTGTACTGGTCACCTTTGGCCTCAGCAAGAAGAACTCTCCTTAGCAATCTTTCTAGCTTTCCAGGCAGAGAGTCTGTTTACCCCTTCTGCTTCTCCCACTGTTCCTGGGTTTTTTCTGGGGAGATAATCTCTGGGTTGATCAGGGTCAACAAGGGGAGTGAGATAGCAATTACTGATCACTCCACCATCTTGGCTCCTGGAACCAGAAGCTTGGTTCAGTCTTATAATAATTACATATGGAGCATTAAAACTCATATTAAGCCAAATCTGTAGGTGACTGCAAAAAATAAGAGAAGGAGCTTTATATAATTATAATATAGAGAAAAGGAGAATCAGGGAAGGGATGGGACTATGACCCAGGATGAACAGAATTTTGATAACAATTGAGAATAGTCAGCACGAACAATACCTTTCTTACCTGCATAAATTTTCTCTTCCAAGTAGAATAATCTTTGAGTTGGGGGAGGGGGAGAAAGACTTATTGAAAAGGGTTAATACACAGTTCAAATCCAAAATAAGAAAAAAATAGAAAGCACTTAGGACAAAAATAATCCTGATGGCCTTGCCCACAAACAGAATTTGGGGTAATAATGGAAAGGGCCTTAAGATTTTGTTTAAGTGGGAAGGAGGGACTGAAATAAACGTAAAGGAGAGATAGGAGAAAAGGTGCTCATTTAAAACAAACTTGTGCATTCTTAGTTTCTAACCTCTTGTACAGGACTGAAAGACTTAATGCTATAGAAAGAAGTCCCCTTCCTTTACTTACATTTGCTGCGTTGCTTACATTGCTGTGGAAATGAGGCAAGTGTGGCAGACAGGAAAAAAATATGTGCTTCAGATAAGGGAATCAGCATATGATCAAAAGCCAAGAAAGCCTAGCCCAAGTTATCCTTGGGAAGTCACACAATGCTGGCACACTGACTCGTTGATAGTTTTTACCGTAAGTAGGAAAATCCAAGACTTGCTACCTTACCAGGTCCCCACTGGAGTGGCTGACAGAAGCAAATGAGTTCTTGTATTTTTTTTTTAACTTAACTGACACAAGTGAAAATGGTGCTTAACCCGAGGCAGGTCACATAGGCTGGGGAGGTGCCTATACTCAGCAGATTTATTTGTCTCAGGGAAGAGGGAGCATAAGAGAGGGAGGAATAGAATTTAAAACTCAAAATTTTAAAAGAAGATGTAATTGGGGAAAAATAAAGCACATTAAAATACTGACAACATTATGATGAAATGACTATTTATAATTATGCCTTAGTACATCACTTCATTTGAAACAGAGCAGGGCAGAGTTATTCCATGAACAGGAAAAATGTTGAATCATGATTTGATTGGTTGAGTCCTTACCAAGCCCTACTACACTATCAAGATGAGTATTGTTGTTCAGTCATTTTGGGTTGGGTCCAACTCTCCATGACCCCATTTGAGGTTTTCTTGACAGAGATATTGGAGTGGTTTGGCATTTCCTTCTCCAGTTCATTTTACAGATGAAGAAACTGAGGCAAACAGGGTTAAGTGACTTACCCAGGGTCAGACAGTTAGTGTCTGATACCAGGTTTGATATCAGAAAGATAAGTCTTCCTGGCTCCAGCCCTGGCACTCTATCCACTGCACCACCTAGCTGTCTAAATTGAATACTGTCATGAACAAAAAAGGTGAAATTAAGGAGATTTTTAAGAGTTAGAGTATTTGGTGATTAGCCCAGAATGCCCTGTGGTGTTGAATGGTTCATAGAGATGTTGGGGATGAAATTTAAATTTACAACATTGAACTTCTTAGTGAATGGGAGCAGGCCAGTTTTTATAGACATAATAAGAGAACTCTTAACTGTCCCTGGTAATTTCAAGTCGTCCATCCCAAACCAACTACATCCTCAGATATTTGAAGACCTGACAGATATTATGACTGAACCACTGTTATTGATCTTTAAAGGATTATATAGAAAGGAAGAAGTACTTTAAGACATGAAAAAGACAAATATTGTTCTAATTCTCAACTAAAGGGAGAATAGAATGTATAAACTGTTTGTCATTGAGCTAGACTTCAATTAGTGATAAAAATCTGGAATGTACTATTACTCAGGACCATCAAAAAAGAAGAGTAGCGATCACTAAGAGGCAGGATAAGTTCACTGAGAACAGGTCAGACTATTTTTTCTTTTTTCTCATTGTTTCTTGGTGAGCAAATCAGGGTATTCTTTAGACATTTACGTCAAATGTTTGATAAAGTTTCTTAAGTTATCCTTATGGACAAGATAGATATATTTGTTAGATGACAGTACTATTGAGTTCACTCAGCTAATCAAAGGCTAGACTGAAAGATGATCAATATAGAATGAAAATTATAGGGGAGCTTTTCAGTTGCCCTGTGATATTTAAGAATCTTGATCAGTGGCTTATATGAAAGGATAGGTGACATGTTTATCAAATTTGCAAATTATGCAAAATCTGGGAAGGATAACAAACATGGTGTATGTAGAGGATCTAGAAAAATACCAGTGAGTTAGAATCATATATATATATACACAGTACATATATATATAAATATACATATAAATATATATACACAGCACACATATATACACATATACATATACACATATACATGTGTGTGTGTTTTCCATGCTTGGGTTAAAAAAAACTTTTTAAGTACAAGAACAGTGAAGTATGAGCTAGAAAGGAAAAATATCTTTTAAAAAATTGGCAGTTTTTTAAAAAATTTCAAGTTCAGAGTGACTCTACAGTGTGACACAGCTACCAAAAACATATCTGAAACTTTGGTCTCATTGAGAGGCATAGTATTCTCACTTAGACATATATGAAGCATTATATTTGATTTTGGCTACCATATTTTAGGAAGATTATAGGCAAGCTGGAACATATCTAGAAGAGGGCAATTAGCAAGAGCCTCAAGATCATTTGATTGAAGGATGTTTAGCCTGAAAAAGAGAAGACTTCTGGGGGGGTACCATTGCTAATTATGAGTATTTGGGAATATGTCATGCAAAAGAGAGGCTAGACCTGTTTCTCCTTGGCCCCTCTGAGGACAAATTTATAACCAAAGTAGAATAGTTGGCAAAGTCGATGTAAGTCACAGAGAGGTGAATTTTGGTCTCATATGAAGAAAATCTTCCTAATAATTACAGTTAACTATAAGTGAAATGAGATTTTTAAGTTAGTGGTAGGTTTCCTCTCATTAGGAGGTTTCAAAGAAAGGAAGGAAGCAAGTATTTATTAAATTCCTATGTTATGCCAGTTACTGTTCTTTTAAGCACTTGACAAATATTATCTCATTTGATCCTCACAACAACCCAGTGAAATAGGTGCTATTATTATTCCCATTGTGTGGTTAAGAAAACTTAGGTTGAGGCATGTTGAATGACTTACCCAAGGTCACAAAGCTAGGAAGTGTCTAAGACTTGAAGGCACAACCACTTTGCTAATCTGCCTCTCAAACCATAAATTAACATATGTGCAATGCTTAGAGTAGATGCTTAATAAATACACACTGATTGATTTGATATAGTATGATGAGGTCATAATACCGGTGTAGTTCCATTAAAATACTTGTATTGAGTACAAGCTGTGTTATTTATTTGATGTTTGGCTGAGAACAAGAAAATTCATCTCTCAACTTCATTTTTCTCAAAAGTAAAATAAGGATAATTATAGCTAACCTCTTGATGGCTAGAAGAAGGTGCTTTATAAAATACAAAATGCAATAGAAATATGAATAATATTTATAATCAAATCTTCCAGTTGACCAGAAAATTTTTAAATGGCTAATATTTTTCCAATGAATGAGCATTTATTTGTTAAATATGCTTATAGCCCTGGACTAGGAGCACAATTTAAATGGGCCATGCCTTTGGTCTACTTCTGTCTGAAGAACTCTTCACAAATAAACATTTTTTTTTAGCCAAACCTATTAACTAAACAGTCAGTGGCCCAGATGTTGACTCTCTATGTACCATATTGCTTGAGGACAGAAAGGAACTATGCCTTTGGCATATATGCCTCTATATACACTACTTGAAAGTAAGCCTCCCTAGAGATAAAGGGGAAAAATACATTGGGATCTAGCAAAATATTAAAAAATGTGGGTGGAAGAAGAAAGCTCATTTGAGGGTCATGGAGTCAGGAACACAGGTGACATACGTGCTGGCTTTCATTTAGTTTAATTGCCTCATTTGCACCTCTGGGGTCTAGACTGTTTTTATTGCACAGCAAGTAGGGGTTGGTCCTAGCTCAGAACCATACGGAAAGTTGTAAGGAATGCATCCTATCAGGAGGAAGGAAGATTGCTGGACTCCTGACCTAGACAGGAGGTTGCACAGTAGTGTATTAATTACAGCCCAATGGCAGAATCTGGTTTGTATCAAATTGGCCCAGAGGCATTCCAAATCAGCTTATCCTATCAAAACTTCTCAACTTTGCTTAAAATGTGGGAGGGAGAGGGGAGACAGCAATCTCTAAGACAACTAGTATTGTATGGTGGAAAGGAGTACTCTGCTTTGTCTGTCTGTCTCTTTGGTTCTCAATTTACTCATCTATCTAATGAGGACATTGGATTAAATTATCTCCCAGATCCCTTCCAGTTCTAAAACCTGTTATAATGTGTAATATACTAATATACTACGTAATAAATAACTAGCCCCCTTTACCTGAACCATAGGAAACCATTATGGCAATGCCTCAGCTGGGCCAGTCCATGACATATGTAGAAGTTGTCTTCTCAACCTTTGCAATTATTTCATAAAATCATAGAATCTTAGGATTTAGAACTAGAAAGGACCTTAAACATTACCCAGTCCTGTCTTCATCTGACATGTGAGGGCATTGAAATCCAAAGGTGGCTCTATGGATAGAGCCATAGACCTAGAGTTAGGAAGATCTGAATTTCAATCAAGCAGCCTCAGACATTTATTAGCTGGGTGACCCTGACAAGTCACTTTACCTCTATCTGTAAAATGGTGATGGTAATAGCACCTACCAGCAGGCTGTTGTTAGGATCAAATGCGACAATAATTGCAAAGCACTTAGCTCAGTCCCTGACACATCGTAGGCAGTATATAAATGCTAGCTATTATTATTTATTGTTATTATTTTGGTGGTGCTATTTATTCATTGTTTTTGTACTATTACTACTCCTAAGTGACCATCTTCAATTACCTATGTATTTGCTGCTATATCATTTTCCTTTACTATTTCTCTGTAATATAATGGGATGGAGGAGGAATCAGTGAGAAGGAGGCAGGGGAGACTTAGTGATTTTTAAGAGCCTTTCCAGCTCTAACATTTTGTGTCCTATGCCATGAGGTCTCTTCCAGCTTTACCTTCTGTGCTTTGAGATCCAAGACTCCTTCTGACTCTGACACTTGATATTCTATGTTATAATGGTTTTTCCAGTTGTCTTCCAAATTTAGTACTGTATGCCCTGTGTTCTGAGATCTCATATAATTCTGATGTGATACTGGAATTTTTTTCTTTTCTAACATTTGTATAACATTTTAAAGATTGCAAAAGGTTTAATACCTATTATCTCATTTGATACTCACAGCCCTGTGATGTAGACGCTATTATTTTACAAATAAGGAAATGAGGATAAGACAGATTAAGTGACTCACCCAAGATCGTATATCCAGTAAGTATCTGAGGAAGATTTTGCACTGATTATACTTATATACAATATACAACATCATTCTATCTTCCACAGTATTTTCCAAGGTTTCTTCCATCTCTGACATGCTATGAACTAAGATCCTATATATTTCTGACAGTCTATGGCCCATGTTGTAAAGTCCTTTCTAGTTCTCACATCACATATCCTATGTTCTAAGATCCCATCTGGCTCTTATACTATATGGTCCCTGGCAATTCTGACACTCGGTGTTCTAATTAAGGTCCTTCCAGCTCTAATGGTGTCCAATGATCTAAGATCATTTCTTTTCTCTTTTTTTATCATTCCGTACAGTAATATTGCACAATATGAATTTTGAGGTTCCTTCAATCTCTCGTATTGTAAGTTTTAACATCCCTGACAATTCTCTCTCTCTCTCTCTCTCTCTCTCTCTCTCTCTCTCTCTCTCTCTCTCTCTCTCTCTCTCTCTTTCTCTCTCTCTCCCTCTCTCTCTCTCTCTCTCTCTCTCTCTCTCTCTCTCTCTCTCTCTCTCTTTCTCTCTCTCTCCCTCTCTCTCTCTTTCTCTCTCTCTCTCTCTCTCTCTCTCTCTCTCTCTCTCTCTCTCTCTCTCTCTCTCTCTCTCTCTCTCTCTCCTTCCTATATAAGAATTTCATGGAAACAAAGACAGTATTACAGTTGTCAGCCATATCCACTTAGGATGATGTCTCCTTTATTTTCTCTTTTTCATCTACATTTGCAAAATATTCTATTTTTCCTAAAAGTTCCTTGGCTTCCTGAAGATCACTTTGTTGGAAAAACTTTGCTCAAATCTTCTATCAGTCCTGTTTGCTTATGTCTAACAAAGGCTTTGATCTCTTCGGTTGCAGCCTCACTGTGAACTTCAACAAGCTTCTCATTGACCTCCATGATTTCTCTGAGAAACCCCATGTCCATGTCCCTGTCTTCCTAAAGTCTCTTATAACCTTGTATTCTGTGTTCTAAGGACTCTTTCAAGTCTGACAGTCTAAGTTTTAAGTTTGCCATTTTGTGTTCTAAGGTCCCTGTGTAACCTTGATCTTTTAAATTCTAAGGACACTTTCAGCTCTGACATTTTATATTCTAAGGCTTCCAGCTTTCTTCTAAGTTTCCAGCTTTATGATCTGAGGATTTTCTGACCAAAACAGGGACTAATATTTCCCCAGACCTTTGCTCATTTGGAAGGGGCATGTGACCACCCTGAAAGGATTCCATCTAAAATAACTGTTTACTTGCACAACACAAAACCCTAAAATGTCTTGATTGAGATCCAAATATGACCTTCCTATTGCCTACAAATTCCTTTGAAGTTGAGCAAAGAGGGCGGAGAAGCTTCGGCTCTAAAATTGGACATTAGTCACAGCCTGGAGAGAAAATGACAGTTCCATGATATTCTCAATCCAGGTTTCAATGAGCGTGGTGAGGTTGGGTGTGTTTGCACCTCCTTTGAAGATGCTGGTAGGCATTCCACGTTGCCCCTGGGGCCGGTACCCTTTTGTGAAATTTTCACTGGGTTATGCTTGTTTCCATATGAATTGATAGCTGATGAATATTTCCAAAGCCCTTGGCCAAAATATTGGAAATAGACTAGCATGAGCAATTGTGGGAGGAATATGTTATTCGTGGAGCTGGGTGCTGGAGAGAAAGGACACACCATTATCTCCTCTTGGGTAACTGACAAGGACAAAGAGACTTGATCAGAGAGCCACAGAGGTCAGAGGCAGGGGGTAGCACTGCAAACATCATAACTACTACTGTGAGAAGAACTCAGAAGAAAAAAAGTCTGTCTAAAGTCAACGTGGTAGAAAAAAGTTTCTTTAAAAAAAATATTTGACTCTAAAAGAACAGGATCAGTGGAAGTTATGTTCTTGCAACATTTTTTTCATGTAAATGTTCCCCTATCTCTCCTCTTCTTTGTTTTTACAGTTTGGAAAATGCTGAAGAATTATGACAGAATTTACTGGAGTTTGAAAGGAAAACAAAACAATAAACCCTGCTATATTCATTGTCTTGCGGTAGTATATGAGACGCACAGGAAAGCCAAGGTTAATGTCACGAGTGCCTAGTTACTTTGAAAGTTGTTCCTGTGATGGAAGTAAAATTCACATTTTTTTAAAGTTTACAAAACATATTTCTTAAAATAATTTCTTGAGGTAGATAGTATGGAGGTTGTTTTTTTTCCCTCCCTTCAATGATTGAAGAAACTGAGGCTAAGAGAATTTTAATGCCCAAATGGTAATGAAGCTAATGATTGTCATAGTAAGGACTTAAAACCTGATAATTAAATTCAAGGTTCACTGTGTTTTCGACCATACAAAGCTATACCTTATAATGTCTAAAATCCTTTCTAGCTATTATAATTATTACTAAGAATAATTATTAATATCTAGTATTTATATAATACATTCTGGTTTACAAAAGATTTTAAAGCATTACCTCATTTTTCCTCATAATAGCTCTGGGAAGTAAGGGTTGTTATTATCCAGATTTTATAGACGAGAAAACTGAGGTAGACTGAGGTTAAGTGAGTTGTCCAGGATCACATAGCTAGTGGCCGTCTAAAACTAGTTGAAACACTGGTTTTCCTGACTCCACATCCATCACTCTATCCACTTAATTTCATAGCATCATAGGACACGGAACTGGGATCACTGTAGAGTCCAAGTATGCTCCATGACTTCTGTCTTGGAAATAGGATGCCAGAATAGCAGGCCTGGGATTTCTTTACAATTCTGGGCTTCAGTTTTCTTCTTTATAAAATTTCAGGATGAACAAGTTCAAATACCACATAGTGAATTTGCTGCTGTCAAGAGAGCCTCATTGGCTCCCTCATTCATCAACGTGTGTGTGAGCACAAGCATGTGTATTCTTAGTGACCTTCCCTCTAACCAAAAATATAAATGGTTTATCTACACGGATCTCTGTGCTATTCTTTTGCTTTATTTATTTGTTCATTCATTAGACAAGTATTTGTTAAACCCTTGATCTGTAAGTGTAAAGCTTGGATTTGATGGAGTTCCTGTGCTCAAGGACTTACAGTCCATTAGGGGAACATTATACAAACACAGTTAATAACAAGGTGAAACATTACGTTGTTAGGGTATACAGATTACACCATTGGTGAAACTGGCTAATGAGAATGATTAAGCTTGATTCACCCTTAACCTGCATGGTGGATTGCACTGACTAAGATTTAGCCCTAGAGTGGTATATTGATTACTTGGGACAAGCAATGATTTTGATATTGATTTCACTTTGTGAAAGTAATAGCTACCTTTGTAAGCTTCCTCTGATGCTAGACTCATTCAGAATGTCTTCCCCTGTCAAACTACAAGCTCCTTAAGAAGAAGGACCTTCTTTTGCCTTGCTTTGTATCCCCAGGTCTAAACAAAGTGCCTGGTATGAAGTTGTTGTTCAGTGGTTTCTGTCGTGTCCTGCTTTTCAAGACCCACTTTTGCAGTTCTCTTTGGTAAAGATACTGGAATGGTTTGCCATTTCCTCGTCCAGCTCATTTTACAGATGAAGAACTGGGGCAAACAGGACTAAGTGACTTGCCAAGGATCACACAGCTACTAAGTATCTGAGGTCAGATTTGAACTCAGGAAGATGAGTG
This sequence comes from Notamacropus eugenii, assembly GCF_028372415.1. NCBI lineage: Eukaryota > Metazoa > Chordata > Mammalia > Diprotodontia > Macropodidae > Notamacropus > Notamacropus eugenii. Next base: position 553,311,281 of record NC_092872.1, read on the forward strand.
TTCCTGTCTTCAGAACCACTACTCTATCCATTGTACTAAGTGCCCCTGGCACAGAGTGAGCATTTAATAAATGTTTATTGACTGACTGACCATGACCAGATGGTACTAGATTGAGAGGGTTTCACTGCCTCTTGTTATTTCTCTGCTAGTTCTAGATTTCATGACACATACATATTTCAGTGCTTTCATTTGCTGTGGTTTTAATTCTGTGATTTTAAGCAATATTGCTCCAAGACAATATGTAGAGGGAAAAACTTATTGCTTTCAATGAGCACAAATCAATGACTGTTAGAGATATTTCTGCAATAGTTAGCATGGGGGAACTTCAATATTTCAAAGATTGTTCAATTACACAATGAAGCAAAATCAGTAGCATTGAAGCAATAAAAAAGTACAATTAACAAAAAAAGATACTGGATCTTATCATTATAGGTAGGTAGGATCTAATTATGCAGTACAAACTAAGTTGTCTATTAGTATCATAGCCATCTTTAGACTTTACTATAATGATTCTCCATCAGTGAATTGCCCACTGTCACCCACACACATACCAGATCCTTAGTCTCTCTGTATTTATTTGTTCCTTCTCCACTGGTAATAAACATGCTCAAATGGTATCTATCCTTAGAATAATCTCACTAGATCCTACAACCCCCTTAAATTATCACTCTATAGTATATCTCACCTTGCTTTCTCAACCAAATTCCTAGAGAAGGTTAGCTACAACACTTGGTTCTACAACCTCCTCCTCTCACTCAAATCTTTTTTCCTTCTCAGACTTTTCAAATCTGGCTTCTAACCTCCATCACTCATCTGAAACTGTTCTCTGAAAAGTTACCAATGATTTCTCAAATGCCAAATCTCAAATTCCATGAACTTTTCTTAGCCCATATCCATCTTGACTTTTCTACAGCCTTTGGTACTGCCAATTACCCTTTCCTCCTGGATATTTTGCTTTCTTTGGATTTTTATGATCGTGGTTTCTTTGGTTTTTTTCCTCCTACTTCTAGAATTCCTCCTCTGTCTCAACTAATCAATAAACGTCTATAAAGCATTTACTATGTGCCAATGCTAAGTGCTGAAGATACAAATAGAGGTAAAAGACAGAACTTGCCTTCAAGGAGTTTATAATCTAATGTGCAGAAAAACAGGGATACACACACACACACATATACATATACACATACACATATATGTGTATATCTACACATATATGTATGTATATATGGGGCATACATTTCAATATACAGGATAAATAGAAAATAATTCACAGAGGAAAGGAATTAAAATTGAGAGGTTGGGAAAGGTTTCCTCTAGGAACTAAGATTTAGTTGAGATTTAAGGAAAGCCATGGAGGTCAGTAGTTAGAGCAGAAGAGGAGGAGCATTCCAGGCACAGAAGATAGCCAGAGAACATGTCTGGAGCTGAGACATGAAGTGGAAAAGTCAGGAAGTCAGTGTAACTGAATTGAAGAGTAAGTGATGAGGGGTAAGATATAAAAATACTGGAAAGGTAGGAGGAGGCTAGGTTATGGAGAGCTTAGAACACCAAACAGAGCATCCTAGAGGCAACAGGAAGCAACTGAAGTGTGTTGAGTAGAGGGGTAACATGATTGGATTTATTCTTTAGGAAAATCATGTTAGTGGCTAAATGGAAGATGAATTGGAGTAGGGGGAGACAAGGCAGGCAGACTCACCAGAAGGTTATTATAATAATACATGTTTGAGATGGTGAGGGCCTACACTAGAGTGGCATCAGTGTCAGAAAAGAAAAGGGGGTATATTCAAGAGATGTTGCAAATACAGTCTTCACAACAGTTTGGATATGGAGGTGAGAGTTAATGAGGAGTCCAGGATGACTCTTAGGTTGTAATCCAGAGGGACTGGGAGGATGGTTTGTCCTCTACAGTAATATGTAAGTTAGGTGGGGATTGATCTTAGGGGCAAAGATAATCATTCCTTTTTTTAGACATGTGGAGTTTAAGATGTCTACTGGACATTCAACTCAATGTCTCATAGAGGTGAAGATTGAAGGTCAGCTGATAATTTGGGTCAGGAATGATAGATTTGAGAACCATTAGCGTAAAGATGGTCATTAAATCCATAGGAGCTGATAAGATCACCAAAAGAACATACAAGACTTCATACAGAGTACTCCATTTTCCATCTCTGTGCTTTTGCACTGTCACCCTTGCCTAGAATGTACTCCCTCCTCACTTCTACCTCTTAAAATCTTCAGTGTTCTTCAAGAATGAGGTCAAGTCCCACATTCTATATGGGTCTTTCCTGATCTCCACAACTACTGGGATCTCCACCACACAAAATGATCATATATCTTTAAATATGCATATGATGATTGTCCCATTGGAGTCTAAGCTCTGTGAGAGCAGAAAGAAGTTCACTTCTGTCTTGGTATCCCCAGTTATATCCACCCCAATGCCTGGAACAGAGTACTTCACAAAGAAAAGAACTTCCTAAAGTCTTATTAATTAACAAAATGAAATAAGGTCCTTATGATGCTCCGAAAAATCAGCCTTCTTTGTTGGTCTCCAAGGCAGATCTGCCTCAGTATAAATTCCATGAGGACACATTCTCAGTGAATTATTTATAGCTTCCCTGTTTCAGGGATAGGTTTGATTTTTTGTTATCCTATATTCTTTCGTTTATATCTTTTTTAGCTCTTCAGAGTTTCGAACTTTTTTCTGGATTAGAGTTAGAAGAAATTAAAACAGAACTATTTACATTGTAAGATGCTTTCTAACATGTGATTGTCAATAGAAAAGCAAGTGAGAGTGAAGGTCAGTCACACAGATGCTTGCAGCATAAGGAGCAAAGCCTGTTCATAGAAAACACTCACAAGTGGCAAATGTACCTCTGCTTCCACTCTGGAAGTGGTGCTAATCATATGAAAGACTTATGAAAGACTGTGACATGTTAGAAAGAATACTATTTTTTGGTCTAAGAGGATCTAGGCTCAAATCCTGCCTCTGCCACTTAACTACCTGTGTGATTTTGGGCAAGTTATTTAAATTTCCTGGACCACAACTTATCCTATATCTAATAGAATATGAGCCCTTCATAATGAAAAATCTGTCAGTAACAGGTTGCTTATAATTAGATTCGCCAACTCTGGCTTTTCCAAAACAGAACACAAACCCATAAATTAGGTGAGGTGGATGAATGAGAGATAGGGGTGATTCAGGAAACAACATGTGATGGTAGGATATTGGAGATTCGTGGGTCCTAATTCTATTGTGTGCCAGGCTGAGTTTGACCGGTTTACTCAGACACCATTGGTGATGAGTCCTGCTTTCATGAAAACCTCCAAGAGCAGGCAAGGGAGTTTGACAGGTCTTGTTTATTCAGAGTTGTGGGGACTGTCAGTGTTAGTGAGAAAGAGTTATACTCCACATTCAGCTGCTTGCTGCGTGTCTCAAGTACATTGTCAGAGGCATTCTGTTGCCAAAGCTTTAAAGTCTTTGAGGCAAAAATGAAGGCCCTGGTTTTTCATTACTTGCCAACATGATACAGTTAGAAAAGCACTGCATTTGTTATTTTGGTATCAGATGACCTGCAGTTGAATTCCTGTTCTGTCATTTTCTAACTGTGATTGGAGGCAAGTTTCTCCAGATTTTAGATTTCATTTCCCTGGATCTCAGTTTCTTCATTTTTAAAACAAAGTGTTTGGGCTAAATGAGTTTTCAGGTATCTTCTTTTTTTTCCAAATCCCATGGGGTAGGGATGGGGGTGGGGAGGAGATTATGGGAGGATTACCACTGATCAACTCATTTGTTATAGAAACCTATGTGCATACACACTAAGCATCTATTTCTTTGGAATTTGGAAAAAAGAAAAAAGTATTGAACATGATTAATATCAGCACACCACTTGGCAATGTGAGGACTAAGCTGAAACTGAGATTCTTTCTGTTTAAATGGTTCAAGTTCAAGATGTTCTTGCCTCTTAACTAAAAGGTAAACAAAGGCCATTTTTTAAAAAAAAAGCCAGGGCTATAGAGGACTTCGTTTCCAGACCAAACACCAGTTCATAGAAATATGTGAGTGACAGAATTATACAATAAATTTTTTCTTTCTTTTTTTTTCTTATGAACCCTGTGCCCCAGATGTAGCCTCTGTAAACATTCTGTCTGAGCGAGGAGTATCTTGTTTCTTAGCTGCAATACAATTTCACAGGCTCGTCGAAATGAGAGACAGAAAAGATCTATTAAATCATTTTGTCCGCTCCCTGCCAGCATGGGATTGGTCCCCGAAGTACATTTTCCATTGCTTTGTCGATTTGGAAATGACTCAAGCAAGGAGGTTTCCATCACTTCCCATGGGAGACTTTTCAAGGCTTTAATCGTCCTCGCTGTTAAGATTGCTTTAATTTGCCTTCGCTCAATTTTCCTTTGCTTGGCTTCATTCTGCTATTCCCAGTCACTCTCTGTTGGATGTCTCCATCCTTATTCTATCTCCCTTTCAAAGACTTACAGGAAGTTATCATCTGTTAGTCATCCATGGAGGAATGGAGTTCTTAAAAGAACTATAAAAAAATCTTTCCTCTTAGATTCAATACCTCCCTCTCCCTTCATTGTTCTGGCTGAGGCCCTTTGGAGGCAATTCAATTTTCTGTCATTCGCCACCAGATCCAGTTAGGCAGAAGGTAACTGGATTACTCAGACTCAGTGTGTTCTAACATTGCCTACCCAGCACTTTAGGATTATGACTGTGGTCTTCTGTGACGATCCTTTAGAGCAAGTTTCATTCTAGCATCATGCTAAATATGGTCCAGAGACTGTTAGACGCTGACTTTGATCACCCGTTTATATTCAGGGTTTACCAGGCCACAAAGGCAACAGTGTATGTACATGTGTGTATATATGTGTGTATGTGAGTATGTGTGGGGGAGGAACAGCACAGCAAGACAGACAGGAGACCAGCTTGACCTCTGGGTTGCCATTCTGCATCACACATATGCTTCCAAGTTACTCTGGGTCATATCCAAAATTATGAGGCAAGTCAAAAATATAAAAATTACCATTATCTGCCATTTTCCATCTACAGCTGGTAGAAAGTACCTGGAGATTTGTTTTAAGTGGGGGCACATGCTGGCAATGGTGATGATTTTGACGATGATTCATTTCAATGATGGAAAAAATGTTTATCCTTTGACAGGGGAGTTTCAATAACAAAATAGCAACAACTCTCATTTATTCAGCACCTTATACTTCGAAAGTAACTTACATGCATTATCTTACTTCATCTTCATAAAAGCTGCATGAGGCATGGAGCATGTTATTATATTGCTTTTATAGAGAAAGGAACAAGTTGAGAAAGATGAAATGATTTCTCCCTAGGGCACACAGCTAGCAAGTGGTAGAGTCAGGACTTGAATTTGTGTGTTCTAAACTTACACCAATCACTATCTCTGCCATAATACTTCTAACTCTCTAATAATTCACCAAATTAAAACTCATGCCCAAAGACTCTTTCCTGGTGATTTGCACAGTATCCAGAGTCACTATTAATATTCTTACCACTTTTTTTTAGACAAAGTTCCAACAAGGGTAGAAATTATATAGCACGTGTTCGTTGTTTTTAGCAAACACAATATGTGAAAATTCTTATTGACAAAATGTTAAATATGCTATATGCAAAAATCCCTTTAGCTAGAAACTAAAGGAATGCCCATTGACTGGGGAATGACTAAGCAAATTATGTAATTAAATGTTATTATGTCATAAGAAATGATAAAAGGGATGGTTTTGGAGAAACCTGGAAAGACTTACAGGAACTAATACTGAGAAAATCTAGCAGAACTGGGGTAACAATTTATTCAGTAGCAATATTGTGTAGAAAGAAAAAAATACTTTGAAAGACGTTAGACTGATAAAATACCGATCATGATTCCAGAGAAAGCATGGTAGTCCCACATAAGGAGAAGAGTGGTGAATTCGAGGTATAGAATAAAATATAAATGTACACATGTATACTTATAAATTTGAGGAATTTGATCTAAGTTTCATAGAGGAGAAAATGAGTCTTCAGAATGGGGAATTAACTTGTTCAGACTTTCTAAAATATTGATGTCATTCGCATTCTCCTCTAATTATAGTCCAAAGGGCCAGAGTTAAAGGGAAATCTTATTTTATGAAATAATATCTAGAAAACCAAGTTTCATACCTACAAGTGCCTACTCAAGACATGGTTGTTCAAGAAATCCACCTCATAAATTTAGTTATTGGGTTCTGTATGTAGGGTGGATTTTAGTGTATGTAAGGTGGATTTTAGTGTAAGTAAGGCGTGTTTTAATGTGTGTAAAGTGAATTTTTGCTATTATTTCTTAGAGTTCAGTTTCCCAGGATCCAAAGCCATAACTAATGTCCTGTTCCTAGACATTAGATATGAGTTCCCACAGTTAAAGTTCAAAGCATCTCCACCACGCTTATGCAACATTATATAATGACAAATACTATAAACATCCACTGCAGCTGCGCAGTGAGATACAGAGATGAGGTTATGGAAATTTGAGAGTGTATTGCTGGCAAAATGCCTTCTTTGTCTTTGGCCCTATAGAACAGATGGTCACTGGTCAGTGAATGGGGAATCTTAGGGTTGATTGCACAAATGCGGTGTGTGCCTCAACTGGCCCCCATTGAGGCTCGAGGAGATTTAGGGGAAGCAGAAGTTGTCCTTTTCTCATTTGACTCCATCAAGATGTAGGGGTAGTTGCCCCCTTCTGGCCAGCACCTGTGAGAGAAGGGTGATTAGGGAATACTGTAGGAGTTATGTTCCCATCATCAGCAATCGTCTTCTGAGAAAACTGGACTAGAATGAAGTAAAATTATTAACTGCTTCTTAGTGTCTTTTCTGTCTGACTAGATCAAGAGTGAACCTGTGCTAGCAGCCCTCCTGTGTGTTGTGCTTACCTGTCTTACAGGTTTCACGAAAAAGCCAGAGTGCTAGTCAGGTAGCTATCTTTCTCTGTTTACTACGGGAAGCCTTCAGTTGGTTAATCCCTCATAAGATTGGAGGGATCAGGACCTGACCCCAGTGTTTCTAGTTATAAATCCATAGAAAGAACTTTGAGGATCATATAGCTTGATCCTCTTGATTTATAGAGGAAGAAAATGAGGTCCAGGATGTGGAAACAATTTGCCCAAAGTCACACAGCTGTTTAATAGCATAAGACAATCAGAAACTGTTTTCTGATATCCAGTCCAGTGCTCAAACCATTCCAGTACATTGTCTCTAGTTCTAGCAGAAAACACTAATGACAACTGAGAAACCTAGTTTTCAGGACCTAGAATTTCTGACAACACAGTTTATTTGCTCTAGAGAAAATCTCTCTTCCCATTTATTGCATTCTTCCTTCATGGTTCCATTTCAGGAATCCTTCTCTGATCTGGTTTTGTAATTTTTTCTGTAAAACCTCTGGCCCTCTTCAACATCATCAAATGACCTTTTTGCATGGAACCACCCAGGTGGAGTGCACTGGACTAATAGAAGCATGAACACCTGGTATAACCTGGGCTCTGCTTCAGGAGGGCAACTCCTGCTGAATTATCCATCTCCTTGATCTTCATGATATGACCTCAAGATAAGCTTATCCAAAGGACAAACAGTTCTAACCAAGTTGGAGAAGCATCCTTCTCATGCAGAGATCTAGTCATATCCATGTCTCTCTATTGTCTGTGTTCTGTGTTATGTCTTTTGCCTTGTCTTTCTTTGTACTCCTTTTCCTAGGTCCAGGGGTGTCTCAAGGGAGGCATTACATGCCTTATACTTTGGTGAATTAAACTGTACCAAATAATGGCCTCTTGCTTTTAATCTCCTTGGCCAGTCTAAATGTAGCTTCAGTAGACTGGGATAGCACCTAAAATATTTTGAATCAAAGGCTTCTGCTTCTTGGACTCTTCCCATCCAGAATGGAACACAGATCCTCCTCAGGCCCTCCCAACTTTACTGGTGAGGTTGGGGGTATAGAATCATCCTGGCCCTTAAACAACATCTCAGCTATACCCACTTTAAAGTAACTTTGACTGCCAATACCTTCTGTGATGTTGACACAACATTACTTAAGCTGCTTACACTAGTGAATGTATGATTGAAGGTAAGAAAATTACACAATTTTCACTTGTCTCTTACACTTCCATCCTTTTTATAAGTAACTAAAGAACACACAAGCCAACAATGGCTCCAGGAGGACATTTCCAGGTTCTCCCCTCTGAAATTGTCTTGTCTTCTTTCTCTTCCCCTGTAACTATATTCACAGAATCCCAGAGTTAAAAGGGGCCTCAGACATCATCTGATCCAAGCCCCTACCCAATGCTGGAATTTCCTCTACATCATCGCTAATGTGTGGTTTCCTAGCCTCTATCATAATACCTGCAGTGATCAGGAACTCACAGAATAAAATGGCAGACCATCCCATTTGGATACAATTACAATGAGTAAAAAGTTGGTATTTATATTAATTTGAACTCTGTCTTCCTCAAATTTCTCCCCACAGAAAGCGGTGTTGCACAGTGTGAAAAACACTGGTTCCACAGTCTGAAAAACTGAATTAAAATCCCATCTCTAATGCTTACTACCTTTACGACCTTGGGCAAGTCACTTAACATCTCTACACTTCAGTTTACTCATTGGTAAAATGCGGTGAACTGAAATACATGTCTTCTGAGGTCTCTCAGCTTTAGGTCTGGGATCCTATGAGAACAGAAAACTGCATCATAATTATTGACTTTTATAGAGCACCTTAAGCACTTAACTGATTCGCTCAACGAATGTGTAAAGTCCCATTTTATAATGAAGAAACTAAGGTTTATACTTCCCCATGATCCAGCTATACCACTATATTTCACTCTTCCATGCTGTCTCTCTGTCCCACTAAGACTATCCTTTTATCTACACAACAGCCTTTCAAAATATTTGTAAAGACCAAGTGTCAACATGAAATCTTCTCTTCTCCATGCTAAACATCCTCAGCTCTCTCAAATGATTCTCATACATCTTATAACTTCTCACTATCACTTTGGCCTTCCTCAGACGGCTCTTCAGCTTGTCAGCTCACCCTTCCTAAAACATGGTACCCAGAACAGAACTCAGTCCTCAAGATCCCTCGTCCTAGATTATCTCATTTTATCAGAAAAGCATAAGAATGGTTATATTAGTGAATTTGATAGTTATGTCACATTATTGATTTCTTTGCCTACCTCACAAATTATCTCCATTATGTGTCTCTAGATAGATTAGATAGATAGATAGATAGATAGATAGATAGATAGATAGATAGATAAATAGACAGATAGACAGATAGATGGATAGAGAGATTACAGATAAAACATTTATGGCTGTGTCCTAGGGAATATATTAGGAACTTATTATGTCCTAGGTAGTATACTAAACCCTGAGAAGACTAAGGCAAACAAGACAATCCCCACTCTTACAGTACTGATATTCTAATGGGCCAGACAATATATTTAAAAGAGCTGAAAAAAGAGAGGGTTCACTCTTTCAATAGCATGGTAGGAAAATATTGGCCAGGAAGTGACATGGAGGCCTGTTTCTGGCCAAGATAAGGAAAAACTTACCTGTCCATGTTGGCTCCAGGGGTTATTTCCATGGTTACAGCAAGGAAAAAGATGATGATTATGGCCACCATGTTTGACACATGGTTTGGACAAAGTAAAGAGGAAAGAAGTATAGAGTCCCACAATTGCATTACAAAATTAATTTTAAAAAATTATTGTCTTTTCTATGTACAAAGAACTATGGAGGCAGCAATAAAAATAAACGCCCCTCTAGAAATTTTGAATTATTCTCTAACACCACCATGTACTTAAAACTTATCTCCCCAATTAGATTCTGAGCTTCTGCAGTTCTCCAACCATATTATTTAATATTTTTAATACCTCATTGTAAACGGAGAGGCACAGTGGGAAGAATGCTGCCCCAGGAACCAAGAAGACCTCTTCTCTGGTCCCACTTTTGACATACAATGGTTGGGACACCCTGGACAAATTCACCACTTCTCAGTACTCTAGGCTCTTAGACTAGAAGGTTTTTCTGTTTGTTTGATTGTTTTTTGTTTTTGTTGTTGTTTTTGAAACTGGATCTCTGTCTCTGTCTTAGGCTAGAAATATAGGTGTCACTCAGGGGCCAAGCCCACTGCAAATTAGCATGAAAACTTTCACCTGCTCCATTTCCCATGTAGGCCAGTTTGTTTTTCCTTAGTCAGCCAGGTACCTTCCTGCCAAGCCTAGAGGCCTGAGGGCTACCCAAGTCTTCTTACCTCTATCCCGAGGTCTTCGGTTGGCCAAACCGGATGCTAGTATGAGAGAAAAGACGTTCCAGAGTCGAACAAGGGTTGAGCTTTATTTCAGGGTCTAGTTACAAGTGCAGGGGAATTCTTCCTTAGGAGGGAGCCAAGAATCTCCCAAGGAGGCAAAGATCTTACAATAAGAGATTGGATAAGTGGGGAGAGAGGGGGAGGGGAGAGAGGAGAGAGGAAAAGCGGAGCCTTGTTGTCCTGTCCGCTCCACGCCCCTCCCGCCAAGAGAGCTTTCAGGCTTTTCTGATCCTACTTAAACTCTCCAGCAGCATAGTTTGCATCTAAATACCATGCTGTTAGATAACAATAGTGTGCCCAGATCTGGGACAATCTCGAGGGCAGGGAGAGCTCTCTCCCATCACGTTTCTCACGGGAAGAGGCGGAAATACACGAGATAGCTCGGTTCACCTCAATTCCCAGTCGTTTCCTGGGGGGTCTCGTGAGAACTCTAAGATTTAGAAGTTCCCACCTTTACCCGCCCGAGACTGTCCACATGGAATTGAGCTTCCATCCCCAGCACCTTCCTACCCCCAATCCGAATGGTTTACCATATTGCTGCTACATGTAGTACAGATATCTGACTGGATTTTGTCCTAGTACACTTCAGAACTTCCTATCTGAAAGAATCCATCATCCTCAGCCTCCCCCAGTAGCAGGGTACACACCTACACTTGTAGTTATTCACTAACTCCCCTAGCATCTATAAAGTTGCAAATAAGTTGCTAAAATGCATTAATAGAATTTCTTCATCTAAGAGTTCCCTATTCCAATGAAATTGCATGCCTAGTATCTATGTTAATCTTAGTGTTATTAATAAATTCCCATTCTTCTAGCACCTTATAACATGTTTTCATCACAGTGGTAGAGGAAGAGTAGTAGAGTGAATAGATTACTGGGCTCATCATTGGAAAGACCTGTATTCAAATACCATACTTCTTAACTATGTGATCCTGTGCATATCTCTTTGCTCCTCAAGCAATGCCCTAGGATTTTCCTTCTCAGACAGAATGATTATGATCCATTAGTCTGAAGTAGTGCAAGGGATTGACCATGTCAGGAATTCCAAACCCTAATCCATCACACATGGTATGTTATATAACTAATCCCCAGTCTATAGATGAGAAAATTTGAAGTTCATGTGGGTTAAGTGACTTGGATTAAGACTAGCTAGTGGAAAACCAAGAAGAGAATTGAAATCTGACCTTTTCCAGTGCTCTCTTTATAAACACTATACTAGGTTACAGCAGGCCCCTTAACAAGTGTGTTTGCATGAAGGATTCAAAGTGAGGATAAACTGGCAAGCTCCTATAAGAAATATGAGGCAAAACTACTCTGTTGTTTCATATGGGTTCAGCTTAGGCTCAATCATTTAACTGACTCATATTTAAAGTTAGCTGGCCCTTGAGTAGCATACAATTTACTTAAATACTCCAAAGATATGTAATTTTGTCGATATGGGGATTCCTTCCAGCTACAAGAGGACAGGAAAACTGCCTTACAAAAGAATGTCTCATTTGTAAATTGATGTCCTTTGGAGGCTGAGCATCCAAAGCATGAAACCATGCCAGGAAGCTTTTTTTTTAGTCCTCCTGGTTCCTAGTAAGATTTTTCAAGAATTACAACCTTCCATTAGTGCTCTGAACAAGTGCACCCTAGCACTCAAGTGATAGGTCTCGAGGCATAGACAACAAAATTTTCCAAAAGCACAACAGAGCCGTGTGTGTGTGTGTGCGCGCATGTGTGCGCATGTGTGCACTTGTGCACATGTGCAGGTGTACATATTCTTTCAAGGCACAGATGTTAGAAGAGAGTGTATAGGGAAACTTCAGCCAGGAGCACAGGCTGAAGGAGAAAAGAATTTTGCTCAAACCACCTGTTGGTTTCATCCCTGAGTTGTCAGTTGAGCTAATGGAACCTCAAGGAAGAGTGACTCTGTAAGGGTCAGTTTTATTCCCAGTGAATTCCCAGAACAGATTCAACTTCGGCTACTTAACCCAGGCCTATGGTACAGGTCAGAAGCTGGCAACGGGCTTAGCCCAGACAGCCTTGAATGTGTTTATTCACTTGAGGGGTATTGGTCTAGCAGCTAACTAGGACCCTAGCCTGGGTTTATAAATCATGCAGAATAACCGTCTGCCTTAATCCCCACTAGAGGTTTCTTGCAATGCCATCTGGGCGGTTTTTGCTTATCCAGCTGTATTTGTTAAATCTTTAATTAGCAACAGGTTTTGTGTGCAGACAGAATTTTACTTCTTGAGCCAGTGGACCCGATATGTTCCTGGAAAGCAGGGGTTCACAGCATACTAATTCAGATGTCCTCCCTCTATTTGGAGACATAGTGACTTTGAAAGAAAGAAATGGCCAACCTGATGCATAACATACACTCATAAAAATCACACTTTAAAGATATAGTGCTCTAGTATTAACTTCTCCCTTAAAAACTAAAAGGGTCCTTAATGAATGCCTAGTCAAATACTCACCATTTTATGGATGAAGAAACAGAGACCCAGAGAGGGGGAGTAACTAAACTAACCCATGCTCATGAAGCCAGTTAATGGCAGACCTGAGACAAGAATCACAATTTCTTGATTTACAATTTTGTACCCTGTCCAACATTCTTCACTTAAAAAAAAGGCAGAACTTGGTGTCCAAAGAACTGGCATCAAATCATAGATCCATCATTTAATATGTGCATGACTCTTGGCAAATAATTTTATTTGTGGTCTTTATTGTATTCATCTGTAAAATGGGTATCACCATCACCATGATCATCATCACAATAGCTAATATTTACAGAGTGCCTTAAGATTTGCAAAGTGATTTGCATATATTATTTCATTTGATCCTAATGATAGCCATGTGGCATTGGCCCTATAATTTTCTTTATTTTAGAGATAAGGAAACTGAGTCTCAGAGAATTCAAGTTATTCCACCAGGGAAGTTTAAGGCAAGTTTCAAACCTAAATCTCTCTAACCCTAAATTCAGCCCTCCACATGACTTCTCAGGCCCTCTGTAAATGGTGATACACATTGGAAATATGACCTTATCATCATTACAAATATCTCAAAAAAAGACATGCCATTGGGGGAAAAATAGCTTGGAAAATTACAATTAATATCTACTAAGAATGGAATGAGGAAACTGATTTATGCTATGATTGAAGAGATTTTTGTTACTCAAAAACTATGAAATATACTTCTGTGAAGATCATTAAAAAGTAAAATCTGTTCTCTTTTCTAAGTCCTAAAGGCAAATTATTCCAAAGACAATAATTTAAACTTTATCTGCCTAGAGTTGAGAAGCACTTTGTAACTATAAAGCACTAGAAAGATAGAATTTCAGAACTGGAAGGATATCTAGTACAACCCTTCACTCAATATGAAAATCATCTACAATAATCCCAACAACTATCTATTCAGTCTTCATTTTAAGATGGAGAAGTCATTAATTCCTAAGGAAGATCTTAGAGAAAGTTCTAACTGTGAGGGACATTTTTCCTACAGTAGATCTCTCTGGGACCAGCTAGAACAAGTCTAATACCTGTTTCACATGATGACTTTTCAAATACTTGATCAGAGCTCTTGTTTCCTCCTACATTTTCTTCTCCAAGCTAAAGATTCCCAGTTCTATTGTCTAATCCTAAAGTGGCACTATCATAGAATAACAATATTTGAGAGTTGTAAGAGACTTCAGCAGCCAACTGGTCTAACTCCTACATAGAAGGAATCCCCACTGTGTTGAAGGCTAATCAATACTGGAACCATCTTATTTTGTACCAACTTACCTATTTGCCTTCTAGCGTGGTAGAGCCCTCACTATAGGTTTTAAAGTATAGGCTGGATGACCATTTGAGAGGGATACTGTAGAGGGAATTTCTGTTCAGACATAGGTTGGACTGGCTACCCTCTAAAGTTGAGGTGGAATGGTATAGTGAAGAGAATGTGTCCATCTTTCGTTGTCAAAGAAGACCATGCCATCAGAGAAATGATGACATGACTTGCTCTTGACTTTATTTTGAGGGAGGGCTGTGCAAGGTCACCAGCCTCACTTCTCCTCCAGAGTCATCTGAATCTAGTGACCAGATATTCATCAGGATGACTGGAGATGACCCAGGATGAGGCAATTGGGGTTAAGTGACTTGCCCAAGGTCACACAGCTAGTGAGTGTCAAGTGTCTGAGGCGAGATTTAAACTCAGGTCCTCCTGACTCCTGCACTGGTGCTCTATCCACTGCACCATTTAGTTGCCCCCAGTGAAGAGGATACTGGATTTGGGGTCAGAAGATCATGGTTTGAATTTCAGTTCTGCCACCTGTGTCACCTCAGGCAAATCAGAAGCTCTTTAGTCTTGTGAGATTTGTTCCCCTCTCCTAAATGATCTCTTAGTTCTTTTACAATTTTAAGTCTATATTTCTGTGACCCTTTTATAACTTTTGGGGTCTGTTACTCTGTAGGTGGGAAGCTGGAGGTTGTAGTGAATATAAAAAATGGATTTGGGAGGAGTGAAGTAGTAGAGAACATCACATGAGATTCCAAACAGAGGGGAATGTCAAAGGTTACGATCTTGGAGATAGCAAAGTTTTGACTGGTGCATATCCTAAGTTGTGGTTGTCTTGTGATAAAAGAGACTAACAGAAGTGACATTTTGTTCATGGGGAACAAAAATTAATCAATAGAATATTTCTTGAATAATGAGAATGGACAAGGCATTAACATGGACAGTTAGACTGTCAAGAATTATAAAGAAATACACTGTAGCACTTAAGGCAGCTAAGTACAGGCAGAAAGGCTCAAGGAAGGTGTTCGGACAAGACAACAGCATGTTCATTAAGTGCGTTTTGACTATTCTACTGTTTATATGTGTCAGCACCAATGGAGGTGAATGAAATTTCCTTCCTTCTCCCAGAAAGCTGTGGGAAGTGCAGGTTGGTGACAATATATATCATGTTTATTCTTATGTAGCCATACATAGTCTTGCCATTTAAAATATTAGCTCCCTGAAGGTAGGAATTATTTCCCTTTTGCCTTTGTGACTCCAGTGCTTAGCTCCATGCCTGGCTTCCTTCATGTCTCAGCAAAAACGCTACCCAATATCCCTTAATGCTGGTGCCTTCCCTCCTTTGATTACCTCTAATATGCCTTGCATACATATCTTTCAACATTCATTTTTTATAAGATTTTGAGTCTCAAAATTTTTCTCACTCTTTCTCTGATTCCCCCCTCCTCAAGATGGCAAGCAATCTGATATGGGATATACATGTGCAATCATATAAATGCATATTCACATCAGTCGTGTTTAGAAAGAAGAAACATAACAAAAGGGAAAAGGCACAAAAAAACAAAAAAACAACAACTTAAAAAGCATTCAGACTCCACAGTTCTTTCTCTGGATGTGGATTGCATTTTCCCTCATGAGTCTTTTGGAATTGTCTTAGATTATTGTATTACTGAGCAGAGCTAAGTCAATCATAGCTGATCATCCCACAATGCTGCTGCTACTGTGTGCCATGTTCTCCTGGTCCTATTCACTTCACTCAGCATCAGTTCATGTAAGTCTTTCCAGGATTTCATGAAATCCACCTGCTCATCATTTCTTATAGCACAATACTATTCCATTACATTCACATACTGCAGCTTGTTCAGTCATTCTCCAACTGATGAACGTTCGTTCAGTTTCCAATTCTTTGACACTACAAAAAGAGCTACTAAAATATTTTTCATGATTTCTTTGGGATACAGAGCTAATAGTTCTATTGCTGAACCAAAGGACATGTTCAGTTTGATTGCCCTTTGGGCACAGTTCCAAATTGCTCTCCAGAATTGTTGGAACAGTTCACAACTCCTCCAGCAATGTATTAGTGTTCCATATCTTTTCCAATATTTATCACTTTCTTTTTTTGTCATATTAGTCAGTCTGCTAGATGTTCGGTAATACTTAGAGTTGTTTTAATTTGCATTTCTCTAATCAATTAGAACACTGTTCGTTTGACTATTGATCACTTTAATTTCTACATCTGGAAACTGCCTGTTCATACCCTTTGACCATTTATCAATTGGGGAATGACTCTTATTCTTATATATTTGACTCAGCTCTTTATATATTCAAGAAATGAGACCTTTTTCAGAAACACTTTCTATATAATTTTTTTCCCATCTTTCTGCTTTCCTTCTATTCTTGGTTGTGTTGGTTTTATTTGTGCAAAAAATTAAAAAAAAATTAATGTAATCAAAGTTATCCATTTATCTCGTTTGGTCATAAGTTCTTCCCTTCTCCATAGATCTGACTGGTAAACTGTTCCTTGTTCTCCTAATTTATTTGTGGTATCAAATTTTATGTCTAAATCATGTACCCATTTTGATTTTATCCTGGTATATAGTGTGAGATGTTGGTGTATGTCTAGTTTCTGCTGTACTATTTTCCAGTTTTCCCAGAAGGTTTTGTCAAATAGTGAGTTCTTATTCCAGAAGCTGTAGTCTTTGGGTTTATGAAATAGTAGATTACTAAAATCACTTACTACTGTGTCTTGTGAACCTAATCTATTCCACTGATCCACAACTCTTTCTTAATCAGTGCCAAATAGTTTTATGATTGCTGCCTTATAATATAGTTTTAGATCTGGTAAAACTAGGCCACCTTCCTTTGCATTTTTTTTTCATTAATTCACTTGCTATTCTTGAACTTTTCAAGGTAAATTTTGTCATTTTCTCTAGCTCTATAAAATAATTTTTGACAGTTTAATTGATCTGGCACTGAATAAGGAAATTAATTTAGGTAGAATTGTCATTTTTATTATATTGTCTTGGGTCTGCCGTTTTTGTCTAATTCTCTAGATCTGACTTTATTTGTGTGAAAAGTGTTTTTACATATCTTGTTTATACATAGTTCTGTGTATATGTTCTCCCCTATTATACTGTAACCTCCTTGAGAATAAGGACTGCCTTTTACCTTTCTTTGTATCCCCAGAGCTTAGTACAGTGTCTGGCACATAATAAGCTCTTAATAAATGCTTGTTGACTGACTGACATAGTAGAAGTATAATAAATATTTGTTGAGCCATTCTCCAATAAATAAATGGTGGAACAACATAGAATTTGTCAAGCCACTCTGCAAAATAATTTGGAACTATTCCCCAAGGGTCATTAAATGGTCCCTTTGACCTAGCAATATAACAGCTAGGCTTGTACTGCCAAAGAGATAAAAAAAGGGGAGAAATGCCTATATGAAAAAATATCTTTTTATTGTTGTTGTTGTAGCGAAGGACTGCAGTCTAAGCACATGGTAATCAATTAATGAAGGGCTGAATAAGCTGTGGCAGAAAAATGTAATGAAATAATGTTATGCCATAAGGAATAATGAAAGGGATGGTTTGAGAGAAACCTGGGAAGACATATGGAGTGATCCAGAGTGAAGTGAACAGATCCAGGAAAATAGTTTGTGTAGAAACAATGCTCATTTTATTTGTTTTTACTTTTTTAAGCAAAGAAAAGAAAAAGAAAAAAAGTTTGTTGATTAGAGTCAGCATGCATACTTAGTCATGGCTAGTAGATAAGCATCTCTTTTATTCCTCTATGGAGGGCAATGACTGCTACCACCCTAAAAGAGAAGACTGCCAACCCTAACCTTGTAATGTTATGCTTCTATATCCTGCCTCCCACCCTATCTCAGGCACATTCCTGGCTCTGGGCAGATCCCTGCTTCTTGAGGCAGAGTCTGGGCAGCATCACTGGCCCTGAGGAGCAAAAGCAGACGGTGGCCCTGTAGGAAAGGAAGAATATGGAAAGCATCCACTAACAGCTGCTAAAGCCACAGCTCCAGTCTCTGAGAATAATCTGGATTCCTCAACACATCCAAAGATGAGGGTGGAAACTAAACTACTTTGTGCACACTGAATCACATTTCTGCACTTCTGATATAAGGCAAGTAAAGCATTCACAAAGTGTATAGCATGATATAAATGTTAGTTGTAATATTATCAGCTGCAGCAACCTTTTTATACTATGCCATCACAGATTGCTTTTTTTTTCCTTCACAGATTCATTAGAACCATCTACTAAAGCCCCTTCTCCTTCTAGAACCAACTCAGGTAACACCTTCTACATGACACCTTCCCCAAATGAAAATGAGATCTTCTCCTTCCAGTTTCCTATATCACTTGACTTTCTAGTGGGTCTTCCTGCCTCAAGTCTTATTCCAACCCCAATACATCCTTGACAACTACCAAAAACGTTTCCTAAAACGTAGTTCTGACATGTTACACACTGCCTTTCTCAATAAGCTCCAGTGGCTCACTATTACCATGAGAATAAGATGTAGAGGCTTCTGTTTGACATTTAAAGCTCTTCATGGCAGCCTTTTTTCTTATGCTCATTCTGATCACTGCAAGGCAGGCTGAACAAATGACCAACAGAATGTTTCTATAATTGTTAGAGTCATGAGGGAACCAATTTTTCAATTTCATTTCATTGATTCTGCAGGGAAAATTTGTGAATCATCCTTCCATTTAGTTGCACATTGCTAAGTTTTCTACTTTCATTTATAATATAGATGTCACTTTTGACATGAGTTCAGTATCCTTAGTATAACTCATTGGACAAGTATTTCTTAACAATACCAACAGCTAAATTAATATTAATAATCTAAAAGCTATATGATTCATTTATCTTCTACCTCCCCCTCACCTATCACTCTAATACTGTCACCAAAAGGCCTCATAAAACTGAGGTCTTATTCACCCCCTCTTTGATGTGTTTTTTACCCAGTCTTAGTTTACTCTTTTATAAAATGAGAACAAAGCAAAGGGTTAATGTGAAGAAAAAAGGGGATAAAGTATGTAAGGTGCTGTAAGTAAGAGGCAGTCTCCCATTAAGACTTCAAATCCTAAGGTCTGGAGGGGCTAAAACACAGGCATTGAAATGTAAGGGAAAAGTTTTCAGTTGCAAGGTAAACATTTCTCCCTTAGAAAGATGGAAATATATACACATCTAACTTATGTATAATATATATTACATATATATGTGTGTATGAATATATACATACACACATATATTGCATACATGCACGTGCATATATATGCACCTGTGTGTATGTGAGTGTGCATGTATGTGTTTGTGTGTATATATGTGTATATATGTAAATATAAGTATATGTATGTGTGTGCATGTATGTATGTATATATGTATATATAAGATTACTTGCTTTGTGGCCAGATGGTATGAGTTCAAATCCCAGTTCTGTTATTACATGGTGGAGCTGCGTGATCATAGGCTGAGATAGACAGAGAGGCAGACAGATATAGATAGATTGTCAGACACACATATGTACAACATATGCATGGTATATAAATATGTCTATATCACAAATATGAAGCTGATTGTATAATACACATATGTATGTATGCATATACATACACACAAAGTAGTTAAATTTAGGGTATTTTGGACACTTTAGGATATTTTGAAGCACCTAGATGTGGGAGAATCAGGAAAGACTTCATGCAAAGAATGGAGCCTGAGCCGCATCTTAAAGGAAGAGAAGAATGAGTAGAAGTAAGGAAGTAGGGAATCCAGACATGGGAGATGGTCAGTGCAAAGACATAGAGATTGGAGATGGGGGAGTTGGAAGGGAAGACAAGAGCTAATTTGTCTAGATTGAAGGGGGAGTAAATGTCCAGTGGGGCTGGAAAGGTGCATTGGGGTCAGGATGCATAGGGCTTTAGAAGCTAAAGAGAAAGTTTATATTTATTCTAGAAGCAGTAGGAAACCACTGGAGTTGGTTGGGTAAGGAAGTCACATGGTCAGATCTGTGCTTAAGGAAAATTACTTTCATACCAATGTAGAAAATGGGTTTGTGTGGTGAAAGATTCAAGGCAAGGAGACCAACTAGGAGGGTATTCCAATCATCTAGGCAAGAAGTGATGAGGGACTGAATTAGAGTGATAGCTTAGTGAGTTGAGATATGGCATCAAATAGGAGATATATTGTAAAGGTAGCTTGTTGTAAAGTACAAAATTTGGCAGCTTATTCACTATGTGAATTGAAGGAGAGTAAGGAATTAAGAATTGTGTTGAAGTTATAAACCTAAGACATATTGGAAAGATCATGGTACCTTTTACAGAAATAGATAAGTTTGGGAGATGAGAGGATTTAGGGAATCAAAAAAGTTAACTTTTAGATATATTGAGTTTATGATATCTCTGTGACACCTAGTTGGAAAGATCCAGTGGTTAATTGGGGATGTATGAGTGAAACTCAAGAGGGAGAGAATGGGGTTAAATATGTAATTTTTAGAGTCATATTCATGGAAATGCTAGGTAAATCCATGTGAGATAATGAGGTTGCTAAAATAGAGAATATAAGAGGGCATAGAAGACAGTGTTGGAGAACTTCCAAAATTAGGGGTTAGGATATGGCAAAGGAGATTGTAAAGAAATAGTCATACCAGTAGACATAAAATAGGAGAGAAAAGTGTTGAAAAAACTTAGGGAGGAAAGAGTGGTCAACATTGTCAAAGGCAGTAGACATAGTGATAGGCACTGAATTGAGAGATCATCAGATTTAGCAATTAAAGAGAGCACTGGTGTCTATGTAGAGAATAGTTTTAGTTGGGTAGGGGCAGCTAGATGGTACAATGGACAGACCACCAGTGCAGGAGTCAGGAGGACCTGAGTTCAAATGTCACCTCAGACACTTGACACTCACTAGCTGTGTGACCTTGGGCAAGTCACTTAACCCCAATCATCCTGGGTCATCTCCAGTCATCTTGATGAATATCTGGTCACTGGATTCAAATGGCTCTGGAGGAGAAGTGAGGCTCAAGTGCAAGTCCTGTCATTATTTTTCTGATGGCATGGTCTTCTTTGGCAGCAGAGGACGAACATACCCACACTCAAATCACAGTTTTGAGTGAGGTAGCAGGAAGCACCCCGGCATACAGAAGAGGGCTTGCTGCACAGGGTCTTAGATCTGCTTTTTTAAAAGGAAAACAACAATCTATTTTAATTACATTCAAACAGAGAAAATACAAGCAGAAAAATAAAAACTAGTAAACAGGGATTCTAACTGTCTGACCATAAGCAATCACAGATCAACAGACAGATCCAACTGTCTGAGCATTACATAGATACATTGTTACCAGAGAGAGGGGCACTAACATCTGGTTTTTCAATTCGAGGGACTTCTTAAGGGCTACCCAGAGTCTCACCTGGCACTAGAAACTTCTTCCAAAGAGTAAACTCCCAAAAGCAAAACATCACCTCAGAGAATGTATACACTTTTCAGAGCCAGAGGGCATGACCCTACTGACCCAGTACCTCTACAGCAATTAGCCAAAGGTGTGGGCATTCCTACAAAACAAGCCTCACCTAATTAAGCTCCCTTTAATGGGCTGTAGGTGAAGCCTATTAATGGGTGGGGAAGATCTTTAACACTAATTAACATTACAAGTGATCAGATCAAAAGTCAGATTTCTAGGGGTTGATAATGAGGAGAGAAAGGAAAAGACTGAGTGAAGACAATTTTTTTAAAGAAGTTTGAGAAAAAGAGGAAAGACATAAGATTATAGCTTTAGAGGGTGGTAGGGTCTAGTGAATTCTAGTGAGGTTTATTTTTATTATTTTAATATTGTTATTGTTTTTGGATAAAGGAGAATGGGCATATTTGAAGGCAATAGGGAAGGAAATAGTAGAAGAAGTTGAAGATCTGAGGGTAGTGATTGAAGATACGAGATGATAGAGATAGATAGATATATGTGTGTGTGTGTGTGTGTGTGTGTGTATTTTACAAAAATGTAGCATAAACGTTGGTACGTATTAGACTTTTTTTTCTTTCTTTGACCTCCTTTACCTATATGCTTAACAGTGGGGTCTCTCTTTCAAATATTATGGACATTTTGGTCATTTTATTTGCATAATTTCAAATCACTTTACAGAATGATTAGACCTATTCACAACAATACCCACAGTATAATGATGTGCCTGTCTTTCCATAGGATGGGTATAATGTTTAAAAGGTGAAAAACTAATAGAGGCAAGGAATCTTTAAGTTAGGCTGGCAACTAGTATTCCAGTTTGACTGAATCAGGGAGTTTGATATTATTTTTTAAAATCCTTAAAATACAAACCGAGACCAGATTTTGGAAAATGTTGAATGTTAGGCTGTCATGTTGGGATTTTCTCTTGTAGGCTGTGGGAAGTCAACAATGGGGGAGGAATCAAACTTAACTCCTTTGGAAAACCTGAGTATGCATATTGTAAGGAAAAATTATTCCAGTCCAAGGTCTATTAGAAATTCATAAATGATTTTTGTCTAGGAAACCATGCTATAAGCAAGGGCTACAAATTATTGCAGAAAATATACAAACTACCATGACTAGGGTAGTGGTGTCTGAGAAAAGTATTAAGCAAATGACTCATTTCACACAAACTCTTTTGCTTTGGACAAGAAACTATATGTCATGACTTGTCTTAATTCAAGCTGTTTTGACAAGGAATAACTTTTGATAATCAGTTGAAATGATTTAATTTCAGTCTCCTCAGAGTCTTCTGGTAGAAGTAACCACATCTACACTTCTGTTAACCAGCAACCTGCCTTGACATGAATCAGCACTTGGAGAGCATATAACTAAAGAAAAGCAAATCTGAGGAATAAATATTTTTTTAAAGAAGTTCTGCAAGGAAATTTTATTATTATTACTTAAACTTAGATGTATTTGGAACTTCTCTAAAACACATCAAGGCAGATTACCTGGGTGAAAGATTTGATACTGTCTTTAAAACTTTGAGCAAATAGTATCCCCTGTCTGGAAGACTATTTCCCAATCTGTAAAATGAAGGGGTTGAACTAGATGATCTCTAAAGTTCCTTGCAGTGCTAAATCCACTGCCTTTGATCCTATTTACAGGATAGAGGGGTAGCATATATTAGTGAAAGGGAACAGTTATTAGAAAGAGTCATAGAATCATATCTGGTATGGATCTTTGATAACCCTCTTTATATGATCTCTTCCAACTCTCTCACTGTAGAGATAAGAAAAGGAATACCAGAGGAGGAAAGGGACTTGTCTAAGGAAGCTAGTGACTGAGTCAGAATTTGAACTTAAATCTTCTGATTGCAAATACAGTTTATTTAAAAAACTAGATTAAGTGTCACTACCCAACAATAGAAAAAAAGGCATTCTTAAATTCTTAAGGGCTGAATTTTGGTCCTCTAGCTCCTAACGCAATGTTTTGCATTTAGTAAGCATTTAACAGATATTTAAATTAAGTTGAATCTTATTTTCTTCATTTTTCAATAAAGAATACTGACTTCTTATTCTGGAAAATTAAGAATATCAAATCTTATTTTTGGAGGAAAACAGTCTAGTTCCATGGAGCAACGTCTTCATATTATGCTCTTTTTGGATACACCTCCTAAAAAATTGAAGCCATAATATATTTTAATTAAATTTTATTTTTTTCATTCAATGAAAGTCCACCTTCTCTTCTGTCCCTCTCCCTATTTGCCCCTGTATTGAGAAAGAAAATGCAAAACCTTCTTATAAACAAGCATAATCAAGCAAAACAAATTCCTTCATCAGATATATAAAGAATGTCAATCTGCACTCTGAGTACATCATTTCTCTATCTTTAGGTGGGCAGGTATATTTCACCAGGAATGCTTTTGAATCAGGGTACTGATCAGAGATAATGTTCTTTCCACTGGGATACTGCCTACCCTAGTCAGAAAATGGGCTCTATTTTCCTGAACTAACCCTAATTTGCTATTTTTTCTTAGCTTTGGTATCAATAAAATGAAAACATTAGACAAATTATCTTGAGGTTTCCTTCCAGTTCCATTATATGATTCTTTGATTCTATTTTTACAGATACTTGTTCCAACATAGTGACCCATTTGGCAGAAATTCCCCTCCAAAAAGAACTACTTTACAAGACAAGACTTTTCGTGTCATTATAAAACTGTAAAAATGCAGAGGCTTCCAACTGGCCTTGACCATTTATTAAACATACACATTTCTGCTCCCTCAAAAACACTGGTTTATATGCAAAAGCTATAACTTACACTCTTTATTCCTTTAAAATTCTAACACTAGGGAAGTTTACCTAGCTTAAGCATTATGAGAAGTTATAAATTAATCTACAGTCTGGTAATATGTGGAAGACTAATTTGAATTGTAACCTTCCATTTAATGGGCATTCTCTGGAGAGTCTCTAAATACAGGCTTTTATCTTTCCCCAGATTGGGATTGAACCGTGGCACGATCAAATACATTATCATAAGACCCATCTTAGAATGTCACTGGAAATGATGACCCATTCTAATGCTATTTTTCTTTTTGAACAAGCAGTTTATTAAATTATCTCTTACAACTAATTACACTGACTGTTATTAGAGGGGAAAAGGAACTTTAAACCTTCAACTAAAAAAAATTACATTACTACGTGAATACTCAAACCAACAATAATTGAAGAGCAATATTCAAAGAATTTCTCATACCAAGTTATTAAACCACCATTTTATTTCATTTTTATCTATTTTTTAAACCATTATATCATTTGACTTGTGGAGTACTTATCCATGATTAAAATAAAGCCTTTTCTTCGTTGTTTTCTTTAGTATTATGAGGAAATAGGTATGAATTATGTTAAATTTGCTGTTTCCTCTTTATTCAGAAAGTACAGACCAAACAGAGCCATTGTTTTCTGTTGGTTGACTAATATAACCAAGTGGGTCATTTTGCAATGAGATTTGAAAACACAGTTGTGTAGTGTGGATTTCCTCAGTAAGATGGGCTGGAGAGGGGCACAGCTTGAATAAACACTTGGATTGCCATGAATAATGAATGAGGATGGATATAGTAGGAAGCAGAGGGGATTGTCTGAAAGAATAGGGCCCAGCCTCTCAGCACCCCATTGAGAATTTGAAGGCAGAAATTGTTCACACCTGAGCCCAAAGTGCCAACCATTTTATGGATTGTTACAATAGTCTTGATTCAGTATAATAATGAGCAAAAAGGCATACATTTATGTAATTGCAGAGAAGTATGACCTGAGAAGTATAGAGTTTCCTAGAGACTGACTTCTTCTGTAATCAAAATATTTGGCTAAGACTCACCATCTATTTATTAATTTGTAGGATGGAATTTCTCCACCATCTTCCTTTTTCAATACCTTATCATGGTTTCAAAGTGGTCCTGCATCCTAGAACATTATGACAGATAAATTCAAGCTCTGGCAAGTGCTAAAGAGATTCAGAGCCTTCAAATATGGGGCCTAATAACAAACTGCTGGATTAAACACCAGTTTTGCGAACCCTTGTCACTTTTATCTCCACAAGATCTCTCACATTAGTGTCATTCTCTTCACTCATACAGTCACACTCTAATTTAAACCTTCATCATTTGTCATCTGAAATAATATACTAGCCTTCTAGTTGGTCTCTCATCCTCAAGTTTTAATCCTTTCCTTGATGCCTGGTCAGGAGGCCAGCTGCCTGTTTGCAGCTTGGCATCTCAGAGGATTTTTTAGAGAGTAAAGGAAAAGATGGACATAGACAGGAGCTAAGATGTGGAGTTCTCTCTTCTAAATAATGTATGAGCAGGACAAATTTGCATACTTTGCAGTTTCCCCACGTTAAATAAATTCACACAGTTGACTGAGTATATATGCTTCCATATCCTGGAGAGAAGAAACATGGAAGGTCTTGAAAAGGTCACATTTTCTTCATTCTGCAGAATGATATGCCAGAAGTATTTAACGCATTTACTTCATCCAGAAAGATCAGAGGGTTCTATCTCTGTGCTACTTGTAGAGTGAACCTCATGCTCCCATTGGTTACACTTGGGATTGTTTTTGTTTGTTTGTTTTATTGTAAATGACTCTATTGTGCTTCAGTCAAGATCGTAGATTCTCCACACAATGCCTTAATTGATATCCCCAAATCATAGGTCTAACTACTTACTCTGCTGCCCAAGAAGCTTCAATGACTTTCTATTGGATTTAGGATAAGATCAAAAAAACAAACAAACAAACAAACAAAACTATGTTTAGCTTTTAAAGCCCTTCACAGAAATGGAAGATTCAGAAGGGAGTGCAGTCACCTTCTAGTCCAATCCATGCACCAAAGGAATCCATAAACTAAGACTGAAGAGCAAGACAAGCAATCTTACTGAGCTCTCTCAACATACTTCCTTTCTAACAACTCTTAAGAAGCACCTCATTATATCCCTCTATTCTTGAAGGTTAAAATGTTCTCAGGATCCACAGAAACTAACATTTATCACATTCACCTAAGCCCTTCTCCCCCCTTCCCTTCACCATAACCCAAAATAATGGATACCAACAACTCCATAGGCCAAATATGGATCTTATTACAATGTGGTATCATGCTTAGAGATACAAAATCTGGATTTTAAGCTCTGACACTGACTAGCAATGCAGGCAAATCATTGGCATTTCTGAGCCTCTGTTGTGTTTTTATTAGCTGTAAAATGAAAATATACTTATTAGACTTTCTACTTCAGTTTTTTTTCAAAATGAAATAAAATTATAGATGAAGCATATTTTAGAAACCTTGAAGTGGTACGTATAGTTTAGTTAATGTTTCTGTTATTTCTATTATTGTTGTTGCAATAATGATATATATCATTACACCACAAAATATGAATTTTGAGTATCTGGACAGATTACTAATGGATTTCAAATTCTGATTTTCAAAATCATCCTAGTTATCTATAAAGGAAAAAAGTCTAATAGGATTGAATCCTATATATTCTCTAGATTATGGTTAGCTCACTGAGTTAGTTGATGTGTAAGAGATCATAGGGTTCTAGATGTGGATCTTGAAGAGGCCTCAGAGGACATCAAATCGAACCCTATCATTTTACAAAGGAGAAAACTAAGGCACAGATAGGTTACAGGATTATAGATATATTAAGTACCTGAGGCAGAATTTGAATTGGTCTTCCAATTTCAAGTCCTGTACTATATCCATAGTACTATACTATATCTATACAATTTTCTACATAGATGATAGATAGAAAAGATATAGAGAAATATATATATACCTAATTAGTCAAAAATCAGATAAACCAAAGATGAATTTATTTAATATTTTGTTTTATTGTCTCATTTATACACATAAAGATGTACATATATCTATATAACAAACAATAGTTTGTTACTTCTTAATGTTGACTTTAATCATATTCATGTAAGAATTGTGGAGTATTTTTTTGCGTCTGATTCTTTCCCTTTGTATCATTTCATACATGTCTTCCCATATTTCATTTAATCCTTCAGATTTATCATTCTTTATGACAAAGGCACAGAAAAATTCGATTAACATATCATAACTTGCTCAGCCATTCCCCAAATTTGGATGGCAGAAGACCTGAGTTTATAATTTTGCTTCAGAAACTTACCAGTTGTTTGACCCTGGGAGAGTCATTACTCCTTACTCAAAGTCAGTTTCTTCAGCTGTAGAAGTAAGGTATAATAGCACTTAAGTAGTGATGTTACTGTGAGTATTTATACTCTTTACTTCTAGATGTTTTTTAGGTGAGTGTGACTTTCCCAAAATTAATTTTTTTTTTGTTTACTTACTTTCTGGCCTCTGTGCCCCAGCTAATCAAAATTTAATAATAATATGACACTGGCCCCTCCTCATACTCTGACTCAGGAACTGCTTGCTTACTTTCTCAGGTTCCTATAGGCTGTTTAGATAATCAATTATGCAAAGGACGATCTAATTTACAAACAATGCCATTCTCTCCACTCATGAGTCATGCAAGAGAATCCAGTCCAGTAGAAGAGCATTTATTTAACATATGTAACCATGAAAATAATGAGAGTTTTTCTTCCCATTCACAAATGAGTACAGTTGCCTATATAATAGTTGGTGAATGAGGAAAAAACCCTCTCAGGTACTCAAGGGGAACAAAATAATATTTTCTGCTCAAAGGACAAGAGGAAACCATCAGTCATTCTTTCATCTCCTCATAACATGCTTTCTTCATATCAAAATAATTTGCCTCAGACATAGATCCAATCATGTCACTTCCCTCCCCCCCAAATTTCATTGTCTCTCCGTGTCTTAAGGTCAAAATATAAAATCTTTAGCATAGAATTCCATGCACTTATAATTTTGCTCCAACCTACTTTTTCTGACATATTTCTCCTTATCCCTGAATTCCCAATCATGAAATCAACATTTCAGCCAAACCAAACTTGTTTTTCTATCCCCTCCTAACTTATAGCAGCACAAACCTTTCACAATGCCTGGAATATGCTCGTTCCTCCTCTCATCAGAACTCTTAGCTTCCTTCAAGGTTCAACTTAGGTGGTGTTACCTCCTACAGAAAGCCCTCCCAAATTCCCTCAGTCTTTAATACTCTCTTTACAAAAAAAAGAAAAGAAAAAAAGGATCATGATATCATGTGTACATACTTCAGGCCGTTCCACACTTAACAGAGCATATAACTCCCTTGAGAGTAGATACTGTTCAAGTTTCACCTCTGTATCCTAAATGTTGAACAAAGTACC
Source organism: Notamacropus eugenii (assembly GCF_028372415.1). Lineage (NCBI taxonomy): Eukaryota > Metazoa > Chordata > Mammalia > Diprotodontia > Macropodidae > Notamacropus > Notamacropus eugenii. The sequence continues at coordinate 553,340,146 of NC_092872.1, forward strand.
TTCCACATACAAGTCACTTAAAAATGTTAGTTGAATTGACATCAATCCCCACTTTACAGATGAGAAAACAGAGTCTCAAACTGATGAAGTGATTTATCTATGGTCACATAGCAGAGCCAGACTTAGAACCAAATTTTCCTGCTACCATGTTCAATTGTTCTTTTCATTATATATGCTACTTATTTGGAAATGAAGAAGAAACGGAGTAGGAAATATGATGATAAATTAACTACAACTACTTTTGTGTACACAGAGATATCTCATTAATTTATAGTCAAACTACATTTTTTCCTTTTAAATCTGGCTCTTCCCTGAAGTATTTTTAGCCACTTGTTTTTCATCTGTTTTGTATGGATGGTGCACAGCTGTCTGTTAAAAGGGTCTGGATGTGATGGGCATTTTTTAAAAATTGAAATGAGCCTGCTTTTTCCCCTCCACAAAAGTTTGCCTTTGACTCTAAATTTGAGAGGGAAAACTGGCAACATTTCCTAATTTTCTCTATTAAAAAGGGATTTTTACACCCATTCTGTAGTGGAGGAAATTTTTCACATGCTTTTAGATGCCAGAAACATTTGGCCCTAATCCCTGAATTTGGTTTTGTACTTTTCTGGATATTTTAGGGAGTCTATAACAAAGGGTAAGGAGACAAGGAGGTGGGACCAGAATCTTGCAAAGTTCCAGTAAATGACCTCATAAGACCCTCAGCAAGCCCCCACAATAATGGGAAGGCTGCGAGGGAAAGTAGCAACTCTCCAAAGGTGGAGTTTTTTTGTATTTTGTCTATGAACATCACAACTAAGTGTCTGTTCCGTGACTTTATTGTATCAGAAGTGAGCATCATTTTGGAGTGTGAAAAAGGTAGAGACCTTCCCAGCACCAAGGGCAAGGTCAATGACAAGAACAGATGAAGCTTATAGAAAGCATTAGGCAGTTATTATTTAGCAGAAAGAATACTGACCTTAGAGTCCAAAGAAAACTTATGTCAGTTCCATGGTTCTGGAACTTATTAGCTTTGTGACTATGGCCAAGCCATTAAACCTCCGAGCCTCAGTTTCCTCATCAGTAAAATAGGGATAATAATACTAGCTAATTAGATAGAACTTTAAAGTTTGCAAAGCATGTTAAAGTATCTCAATAATGTTGTTACATAAATGCTATTATATCCCCATTTTACAGATGAAGAAACTGTGGCTGAGTGGATAAGTGACTTGCCCAGGGTCACACAGATTGTAAGAAAGGAATATAAATTCAGGTCTCCTTCAACCCAAGTCCAATGCCACACATATGTATACCTTGCAGAACCATATGAAGGATCAAATGAGAAAATTTATGTAAAATTCTTCTAATACCTAAAAGTTTTACAGATATGTCAGCCATCACTGAAAATAAGCTGTTATTTCTGTTACACCTTTGGAGATGACTAATTCATAGATACCATAGTTTATTAAAGTTAAAGGGGCTTTGATAGATATCTGTTTGACAAATGGGGAGTATAGATTTTTTTTCATTCATTCATTCAGTATCAATCATTGAAATAGCAGCCTAATCTGCCCAAACATAACACAAGTACTTGTAGATCCTATCATACTAGAAAAGCTTCAAGTTTGGTCACAGGGAACAATGGTTCTGTAAAAAGTAAGTTAGGTTGAGAATGGCTCAGCAGGAGAAAGATTATAACCAGTTTTAGCCACAGAAACTCATGGAAAACCATCAACAATGTCTTTGGGGAGCTTTGAAATATATAGAGGGAATTTCACATTTTAAAAATCATAGATTTTTGAAATAGAGTATTAGTGTAGTCATATAATATTTTACATATATGTGTTATTTATTCTGTCAAATATTTCCCAAATACATTTAAAAATTTGTAATATTCATTTTTTGAAAATTTGAGTTCAAAATTCTCTTCTTTCTCCCTGCTTCTCCTCCACCCCTTGAAGTGTTAAGTAGTAATGTGAAGTCATACGAAACACATTCCCATAATATAATATCACTCTTAAGACTATATCATTGATTCGCTGAAGCAGGCTTAGTATTAGTAAAGAAGAAGTTCAACATATACTTGCTATCAATTTGTTACCCACTATGCTGTAGCAATGTCAGCATTCACATGATAACTTTTTCTACATACTTTCATAAAACAGGATATTGACGAAAACTGTTGCTTATAAAATGTATTTGCTCCCAGTAAGTGAATTTCAGTCCTGTGATGACATGTTCAATGTTGATCCAAAGGTATCTTAATACTTGCACATATGTGTATTTGCTAACTACCTTTTGGAAATGGTCAAAATATTTAGACAAGAAAATAATTGGTAAATTTTCAGTTAATTAACACTTTGGAAAACACATGTACATTTGATGACTTTTAGATATATAAGTGTTGATTAACATTTATTTTGAACTGACTTCTCTCACCAGTAAAATCCTCCTTCCTCTCTTGAAAACAGATTCTTCTTCCTTATTTCAGGGGTTAGAGAGGTTGTCTCATATAATGGAGAGAACAATGGTCCCACTGTTAGGAGACTCGGTTCAAATTCTTCTTCAAATGCTCATAGATTATTTCCTCCCCAGAAGTTATTTAAATTCTCAGAACTTAAGTTTCCTCATTTGGAAAATGGATTATGAGAAATGTACTTTGTAAACATGAAAACACTATAGAAATGGGAGTTATTTTTAAAATTAAATTTACATACTTTTAATAGAGATGCCATTTGCGGTAATATAACTCCAGGGATATCAGTTACAGAAGTAAAATAATTGCCTGTATATAACCAAATCTGTCTAGCTGATGTAGCAAGACACCTGAGGGAGAGGAAAGTGGCATGTTCCAGACCAAGCAAACCACCACCAGCACCTCCCTCAAGCACCAGACAAGACGGGTTGGATTTGGTAAAGAGTCGGGAAAATTCACTTCCTTTCTTTGTAGATTTGGGGGGAGAGGATTGTGGGCATGGAAAAAATAATATATATTGTCAGAATTAGTTGGTGTATTAGTTTTGTGAATGGTATTTTTTTCTTTATTTTTGCAAAATTCTTTGCTTTAAGGAACGGCTCACTGGGTACGAGAAAGGGAGAGATGCTTTCAGAAATGAAGATAAAAAAGATAATTTTTATAAAATCATAAAGAATTTAGATGGACAATTATGAGTGGTCTGGAAATCTGTGCAAGTGTTAGGAAACCACAGGGTAGAAGATGACCACAAGAGGACCATCGTCCAAGATGTAGCATGTTCATTTAATCCCTGATTATTAATAATATTAGCTGAAAACTTTTTTAGAGTTCTAAGGTTTGCAAAGCCCTATATAAATACCTTTTCATTATATCCTCACAATAACACTAGAAGGGAGGTGCTATTATTATGCCCTTTTTACAGAGAATGAAACTGAGGAAAAGTTTAAGTGACTTGCCCAGGATCACATTGCTTTTAAGTGTCTGGGGCCAGATCTGAGCTCAGGTTTTTTTGACTCCAGGTCCAGCATTCTATGTACTATTTCACCTAAAGAACATATCTTCTCCCTCTCCCTCTTCCTTTCCTCTGCTCCCTTTCCCTTGTATTTCTCTCTCTCTCTCTCTCTGTCTCTGTGTCTGTCTCTGTCTCTGTGTCTGTCTCTGTCTCTCCTGTCCTCTCTTCTCTCTCTCTGTATATATATATATATATATATATATATATATATATGCATATATATACATATATACATATATGTATATATGTGTGTGTGTACACATATAGATAGATATGTGTACATACATGTACATAGATAGATATAGATAGGTGATAGATCCCATTGCTAATATCTGATATCCCAAAACATCCTATTAAGAATAATCAAGTGAAAATATGAAGAAGGGAAGCAATGGCATGATCCATAATTAGAATCCTTGAAATTGTGATATGGAATAGACTCTGTTTCCCTGCAACTTCTACAGAAGATTCAGCTATAATTACAATGACTGAAGACTTGCACTGAAAGCTTCCCTTGAAGTCAATGAAATATACCAAAGTGATTTGGTTCCTAGTATACTGTGAGGAGTCCCTCCCCACTAACAGACTGGTTATTATATTGAATAGAGTGCTGGACTTTCAGTAAAGGAAACCATGCTCAGATCCATCCTCTGACACTTACTAGTTGCATTACCCTGAGCAAGTAATGTAATCTCTGTCAGACTCAGTTTTCCCATCTGTAAAATGGAGATAAAATAGTACCTACCCAACCAGGGTAGTCTTAAGGATCAAATAAAATAACATTCATAAAGCAATTTGCAAAGTTTAAATTGCTATGTAAATATTATCATCTTCCTCACTATTATTGAGAGCTATATCATCCTGTTCAAAGCATTCTAGCTCTCAGATCCCTATTTTCCTCATCTGTAAAATGAGAGGAGTAGATTTGATCACCTCTAAAGTCCCTTCAAAATTTCAATCAATGATTCTTACTGTTGTGTGTTTGCCCTTCATTTTTGAGGAGAACGATAACATCAGTGAAATGATGACAAGACTAGCACTTGACTTTGTTTTGAGTGAGGAGGGCTGTGCAAGAGCACCAGCTTCACTTTCTCCTCCTGACCCATCTGGATCCAGTGACCAGATATTCATCAGGATGACTGGAGATGGCCCAGCTATTATTCTAATACATGAAAACTCCCCCCACACCCTTACTTGAAGCCTAATTTAGAAGTTCATCTCTAATCAAACCCACTTTGGTGTAAGCTAGAATGCAACATATTATAGTGGAGAGAGTCTCAGACTAAAAGCCATTAAGAACCATGTTCAAATTGCCCTTTTGAAACTTAATTGGCTATAGCAAGTCACTAAACCTCTCTTATTTAAGTCATACTCTAAGATTATAGGTTGCAGAAAAAGTGCTGTCTTCCATTGGTAGGGAGGGTTTGCTCAAACAGGAGTAACCTAAATCAATAAAATTATAAATCCAACCCTTATCTAGTTCCTATTCTTATCCTTAGAGTAAGTTCAGCCATGGGAAAAAGTAGGAGCCTTGGGCAAATTGTTAACACACTGAGCTTAAAGTAAGCTTTGTTGGTTGAGTAGAGAAACAAAAACACCCTAGCACAATCTATTTAACATATATAGTCCTAATGGCCAAACCAGGGAGGAATGAAGCATAAAAGAACTGTGGACCATAATCATCAATGTATATCAGTTAAATTTTAAATAAAATCCTATCAAACAGACTATAATGATTCACCAAGAAATTATTCATTGTGACCAGGATGCATCTATACCAAGCATGTAAGGATGATTCAACATTAGGAAGACATTTAAATAATTAATTGTATAAAAATCAAAGCCATTTAAAAGATCATAATTATCTTAATAGATACAGCAAAAGTCTTTGACAAAGTGCAACCTAAAATACTCATTTATGATAAAATCCTGACAACATATAATCATAAAGGGTTATTTTAATGTTATAAAAGTAAACATTGTATTCAAATGGAAAATCCTGAAAGCATTTTTAACAAATAAAGAAACCAAAAAAATAAAGATGACTCCTTGACCTACTATTATTTAATATCATATTACAAATGCTAACAATCGCAATGAGGCAAGGAAGTCAAATTAAAGGCACAAAGATAGGCAAAAAGAAGAAAAAATATCCTTATTTGCTAGTGACATGATGGCTACCTACAAAAGCCTAATGAATAAGCAAATAAACTAACTGAGGCAATAGCTTCAGAAAACTTGTAGGCTATAAATTAAGCCTACAAAAATCAACGGCATTTCCATATTTAAATACTTAATAGTAACAGATTCTTGGAGGCAAAAGCAAAGAAAGAAAACCCATTCAAAATAACTACAAAATGTATAAAATATTCTGGAGTCAGCCCATCAATGTCCTCTCAGTAGTAGTACGGATCAATTACAAAATGAAGAATTTAAATAGCAGGAGAAATAGTTGATATTTCAGTGCACGAATCTGGGTTGTGCTAAAATAATAGAAGAATAGTATTTCTGTTATAGATATGGTGCTTTACAAATCAAACTACCAAGAAGATAGTTTACAGACTAAACAGATAATTACAAATTTCATTTGTAGGAATAAAATATTTAAAACAGGGTCTCATTAACATTTTTGTATGTTATGGATGCTATTGGTCATCTGATGAAGCCAATTAATCCTTTTTCAGTTGGTTTTAAAAGCATAAAATATATAGTATTAGAAGGGTAATCAATTATATTAAAATAGTTATCACATGTTTTTGAAAGTTAACAGATCTCAGGTAAATGAGCCCTGATTTAGACAATCAAAGGAAATGATGGGGAATAAAGGTAAGAAAGAAAGAAGGATAAATCTTCTATAACTCAAATTGTATTGTAAAGAAGTGGCCATCAGAATATCTGGAAGTGGTGAAAGAATAAAAAAATAGATCAATGGAATAGGCTAGATAAGTAACTTAACATATCTGAATTCAAAAACCCAATGTTTGACAAACCTTAATATGTAAATTATCTTGGAAAGAACTCACTGTTTTATAAGAACTACTAGAAAAACTGGAAAGCTGTCTGGCAGAAATTAAGCATGAACCAATATCTTACATACTATGTCACAAAAATTCAAAATAAATACGTGACATGAATTTTAAAGATTATACCATTAAAAATTAGAAATGAAGACCATAGATATTCATAATGACAACAGTAAGCTTTTTAATCAAACAAGGGATAGAGGCCCTAACAAAAGAAAAATGATAATTTGTGATATTGAAAACACTTTTCATGAGCAAAATTAATGAGAAAGTGAGAAAATGAGGAAAAAAATTGTATCAGATAATGAATGTGTGTAGACTACTAAAAGAAATATGTTAAGACAAAAGCTATCTTGCAAATGTCAAGTAGTGAAAAGATATGAATAGTTCTCATAAAAATAGACTACTATAAATCATGTGAAATACTCCAAATCATTAATAAGAAGAGAAGGGAACATCAAAATAGGCTGAAATTTCACCTCATACCCAGCTACTTGGCAGAAATTACAAAATTTGCAGATACTCCATGTTGGAGAAATTACAGAAAGTGAGATATTCTATTGCATCCTTAGAAGAGCTGTCAGTTGCTATATCCATTTTAGAAAGCAATTTGAAACTGTGCTGTAAAAGGAACTGAAATGTCCATACTCTTTACCCCAAAATTTTCACTGCTAAGTACACCAAAAAAAAAAAGGTCATTGAGAAAAATAAAGGCTCTATGTAAATGAAAATATGTATAACTACACTTAGAGTGGTAGCAAAGAACTGAAAGAGGAGTAGATACCCCCAAACTGAGAAACAGATAAATAAATTGTGGCACATGAATATAATGAGATATCACTATGTTACAGAAAATAATAAATACAGTCGATGTAAATGGAAAGAACTACAACAGGGCAATCCAAATTGATTCCTGTGAAATTTTAATGACTGTGCTTTGTCCTAGAGAAGAAATATGAGAAGATAAGCCCCACCCCCCACCCTACTCTACACACACTCTTATGCAGAGGTTGGGGTTTATCCATGGATGGAGCATAACATATAACATCAAAAATTTTCAATGTATTGAATAGTTTTGCTGGGTTTTTTTTTTCTTCCTGTTTTTCTTCTTTCTTATAAGTAGTTGCTCTCTAATAGAGAGTGAGGGAAAAGATATAATGGTAAATGCACATAATGTAAAAGCAAATATATCAATAATAAGCATCAAGAGGTACTTCAATGGCCAAAGTAATCTCATTTCCTTATATAACATAGTTACTAGACTGGTAGAATAAGGCAATGCTATAGGCATAATATAAGGTCTCATCAAGGCATTTGAAATAAAATTGGTCGAATCTCAGACTTAGCAGGTACATCAGAGATTAATTAGTCCAACCCATACATCTAAGAACTGAAGAATTTTCTCTATGAAAATGGTTACCTGGTCATTACTTGGAATACTCATGGTGAGGGAAAGCCCACTACTTCCCAAGGCAGTCCATAACCTTGAAGACCAAATGCAAAGTTAGAGGTTGGATGATTCTTCATTGAGACAGATTCAGAAGGGGCATACTCTAAGTTCTTGGAATGGTGATTAATGGATTGCCAACAATCTAGAAGAATGTTTTCAATGACATTTAAATTACCCAAGGGCATATGCAACTTTATGTAAAATACTGGAGTAGATTAAATTCCTACTTCTGTATAGGAACTGATGATAATAAGAGATGAAGCCCTGACTTTTAGTCATAGGACCTCAGTTCAAATTATACTTTTGCCAATTACTATTTACGCGGCCTTTGGCAAGTCATTTTCCACTACCACCCTCTGGGCCTCTGTTTCTTTGTCTATAAAAAGTTGGGATCAGACTAAATAATCTTCCAGATCTGAATCTTATGACCCAAAGTTTGTCTTCAGTACTTTCTGCAAACTCTTTTTTTCCCCTTACCTTCAAACACATTACCTTGATGTGGTAGTGTCCTGATTTCTCTCCTAAGACTTTTTTTATTTTAAATCATTGCTAATTATGAAGCAGAAAGCTTTGTCTTTTTTTAAAAGGAATTTAAGGCCAGTGATGTGGCAATCACTCTGAAAGAGATCACATAGGACCTTGAATACCTAATACTCATAACTAGTTATCTTTCAGTGGAATCATGAATGAATGAATGAATGAATGAGAAAGTATTCACTAAATGGTTGTCATGTGCCAAGCTGTGTATGAAGTACTTGAGATACAAATTAAAAAGCAAGGCAATGATTTCTCTCTGGGTGGTCAAGAGGGGGTATCAAAAGTCTTAGTGCTTTAAACTTAATAGATTGAAACTTAAAGAGCTAACATTTTGGGGATCCCCTGGAAATACAGGAGGTATAGACACTCTTTCCTTGGTAATGATTTGTGACATTATGAAAGACCTTTTGTAGAAAGAATTTCCCAATGCATTGGAGGACTTATCAAAATAAGCTTTGTTTTTAATCATTTTTTTTCAAAATACGTACTTCATGGATGCCACAGCAATACTAAGTATAGTCCTTCTGTTATTCTTCACTCTTGCTACATGATTGATATACATCCTTTTCCCAGTCATGCATCACCTTGATCATAGATCTTATGCCAGTTCTTCCATGTAAGCCATAACTAGTAAAATAGAGAAACTTTCTTATACCAATCATGAGTCTATTCATTGTCCTGTGGGTAATCTCCAATTATGAGATAATAGTGTTATGTGATTTATGTCCCTATCACATAACTAGGAAAATAATTATTAATCATAGGATGAGCTCAGTTTAAAGTAGTGCAATTTCCAAAAAGCAACCCTGCCCAATTTCTTCTCAGGCTTCACATAGTACATTTTATGTAATATTCCCAGACAGGTTCAAATTCCAGGTCTTCCACTTAATAACTATGTTAACTTGGTTAAGATTTTTAAACTCTCTGGGCTTCAGTTTCCTCATGAGTAAAATCAAGGGGCTGGACTAAATAGTCTTCAAATTTCCTTCTAGCTCTAAGGGCTTATAGTCTTTTGGCCCAATTAATCAACAAATATTTATTAAGAACTTAGGAGGTGCCAGGTTGTGTACTAAGTTCAAAGGGTATAAAGAAAGGCAAAAATAGTCTATTCTGAAGGAGCTTACATTGTAATAGGGGAGGCAACATGGAAATAAAAAAGATACATAAAAAGTAAATGGAAGGTATCCTTAGAGATAAAAGATCTAGCAGTTAAGAAGGGGGTTGCAGAGGGAAGGGAACAGAGAGTAGAAGCGAAGGATGAAAGACCTTCTTCCAAAGGTGAAATTTGAGTTGTCTTCAATGAATATGAGAAAAATAAGGGGGAAAGCATTTAAGTTATGTGGGTCAAGGGAAATCCCTCATAAAAGAATGAATATAGGCTATAATAAGCACATTGGAAAGAAAGTTTAGGAAGAATGATGATTTCTGTTTTAGACATGTTGAAACATCTACAGGATATCCAGTTCAAAATGCCCAATAGGAAGTTGGTGATATGGGGTCTTAGATCAGGGCTGTATAAACATTGGCAAACTTGGCAATTATCTGGATAAAGACGATAAATTATCCAATGGAAGATGATGAGATCACTAAGTGAGATGATATAATGATGAAATAGAAGACAGCTTAAAATAAAGCCTTTGGGAAACATACAGGTGGTGAGTTTTGTCTTATGATTCTCCATCTTCCAGGCTAATGGCTCTGTTAAAAAGCTCACCTACACTATCTGGTAAAGACTAGCACATCTAGCCTTAGCACATCAAAACTAAAAGCATTTTCATTCTCTCTTACCAACTTTGTCCTCTCATACCCAAAGTTGCCCTAGATTTCAAGTTAATAACTGCAGTCTTTCAAGCAACAATCTAGTGTTGATTGCCAAGGGTTCCCTTGTTAAGACCCTGAAAAGCAAGCAGTGGGAAATTAAATATTTTCATGCTGGGTGCCATCCTTCAAAGGAAATACTTTCTTGCCCAAGGCAATCCTTTTCCCCATAGATTGTACTTAGTAATTTGCTTCCTCTTAATAATCCTATACCCACTGATCTCACAGTAGCTAGTGGTTCTTTGGAATTAAACCTTTTCTATATATTTTAAATTTCGATCAAAGTTCTGCCAGGTGTCAGCTTCCTGCATTTGTCATTGGGAGACCAAAGCTTGGTGAAAGGTTGGCGGATACTCACTGATGCTTTCTGCAGCAACAAGCGTTAAACTAGGGCTATTAACCTGGGATCCATGAATCTCCTCATAGATTTCAAGGGGTCTATGAACTTGAATAGGTAAAATATCAATTACTGTTTTCCTTTGTAAAAATCTGCATTTTATTTTACAGCTTTAAAAAGTCCATAGGCTTCTCTAGACTGTCAGAAGAATCCATTATACAAAATGGTTAAGAACCCCACCTTTAAACCATGTATTCAGCTATGAATTATATAATTCAGAAAGGCTTTCTAAATGCTTTCTTAAGCCAAAATGTGTGAAGCTGGAATTTGTATTGTCTAAACTAGTTTCAGCCTCCCTGCTAAATTAAATTATTTTCTGATTATTAAAGATTCTTAACATCATTAGTCTTTCTTTCTTCTCTCTATATTGTGTGTGCGCATGTATGTTCATGCATGCACACACACACACACACACAGAGTTACCTTCTTAGCTAATTGGCATGATACATTGAGTGCTGGAGTTGGAATCAGAAAATGTTTGAATCCTGCCTCAATGGGACACTAGCATTACACCCTCAGTCCGTCACCTGGCATTTTCAATATCCATTTCCTCATCCGTAAAATGGGGATAATAATAACACTTACTTCATAGTGTTGTTGAAAGGATGAAATAGATAACATGTAAAGTGTTTTTCCATGTAAAAGTTCTGCTCCAGGTGAACTACTTTCCAACACAGCACAACACAGGCAGATTTCTACTCATGGGGGTCCAATAGACTCCGACCTTTGTCTACACAAACTTCCTTATAAGCCTCCCCTCAATTATATTTGTCCTTAAAAAATTGATTTGAAGGAAAATTGTGAAGGTTTTTTTTTTTTCTGGGAACCAGAATCTGAGAACCAGATTGCATGGAATCATACATTTAGAGCTGGAAGTAGCTCTGCAAATCACCTTGTTCAACCCCTTCACTTTACAAATGAGAAAACTGAAAACCAGAGAAGTTAAGGGAGTCATTCAAATTCACACAGGTAATAAGTAACAGAGTGGGGATACAAGTGCACATCTTCCAAATCCAAACGCAGGATGCATTCTATTATACTACACAAGGAAAGGTTGTCATTTCCATTCAATTCACTTTTACATTGATATTGCACCAATAGATCCAGAGCATAATTTGAAGGTTTTGAATGTTTATACCAGGAGGAAATAAAGATCAATTGCTGTGTTTAAAACTTCAAAGATTTGAACTATAGCACATTTAAAGTATCTACTCTTTTTCCAGGCTGATAAAGTTGTCAAGATTCTACTTATGCAGCAATTCTAAATAAATTGACCATATTGGATTTTATTTTCACTAAGACACATAATGCATGATAGTGAAGCATGAAAATGGATTCCCAAACAGTGGTATGGATGAATTCACCAGAAACATAAGGAACATCACATTGAGATCTGGGGCCTTTACCCTATGAGGCATAAATTGACCATATTGAGAAGTCTAACTACGCAATTATAACCAGAAGCAGAGTAATATACAACATAACCTTCAGCTATAGCACATGCATCGATTGACTAGAAAATGTTTAGAATGGTGAAATTAAACAATGTTGGCAATGATTTTTATTCCAATCGCTATTGCAGAAAAGGATTAGCCAGTGGAGATTACATTCTATAAGCCATGGGGCTCCACCATATCACAGTGAGTCCATATGCTAGAGCGCAAGAGTGAGGAAAATTCACCCCCAACACCAGTTCGTCTCCCCTCTGCTCTTCTCTGCTTCTTCTATTGCTTGACAACAGTCAATCAAATTCCAGCATTCTGTTCCAACATTCACATGGCAGCTCCCTGCACAGTCAAGTGAGTAACCTTTCTTTAAAATTAACATTGCCATCACAACCCATTCATTTGGTTATTCACAGAATAACCTCTCCCTAACACACTACTAATTATCAAAGGGTGATGATTGTCTGGGGAGAATAGTTTCACGTACTGTCCAATTTAACCACAGGTAACTGGACAGTCCACCTAATTCTCAAAAACTCATTGTTCTTATCTATAAAATGTAAGTGTGAAGCAGTGAGAAAAGAATACAACATAAGACTAAAATTTAAGTGCTTCCACTGCACACATGTGACCCTAGTAAGTCATTTAAATTATCTGATCCTCAGTTTCCTCATCTGTAAAATTAAGGGGTTGGAATTGAGCTCTTTGCAGTAGAGTTTGAAAGCATAGTAATTCCACTGGAGAAAAGATATTAGTATCTGGTACCTTATCCTGCCAGTTGATCTTCAGAGTCTTCCGTAGACAAATCTCATGGAAGCAATTCAGTGTCCTGGTACACTCTTCAGGTTTCATAGGCACAAAGCAATGAGGTCAGCACAATAACTCTGTGCACCTTCAGTTTATTTGGCAGCCAAATATCTCTTCTCTCCTATCTTTCCTTCAGAGTCTCCCAAACACTGAATTTGCACTGGCAAGGCACATATCAACCTCATCTTCTATGTGTACATTCATGGAAAGTATACTGCTGAAGTAAGTGAGTGTATGCATAGCATTCAAAAAGCTTACCCTTTGCTATAACTAATGGTTCTACGTACAGATGGTGAGGTGTGACTGGTGGAGAACATCTTTCTCCTTGGTGTTAATTATCTGGCCAAAATTATCACGTGACAGGGAGTTAGTTCATATTCTGTTGTATCTCAGTCTCAGAGGTTGCACTGAGTAAACAATCATCTTTGAACAAAAAGTGTCTCCAATTCTCCCTCTACTTTTAGTCTTGGCTTATAGCCTTTTCTAATTAAATAATTTACAATCAGTGCAGTAGCTGACCCTGATACCATTTTCACCCTTTTTGAAGGTGTCCAACAACATTGCTGAAAACATCATTATAAAAACCATAGCCCTACTTCACTCCGTTGGTGACTGGGAAAGTGCAAGAGCATCATCCATTATACAGAACCCATGCAGCATGTCATCATGAAACTGGAATACAATATTGATGAATTTCTACTGGCAGCCAAATTTTGCCATGATGTTCCACAAGCCATCATGACTGATAGTAACAAAGGCCTTGGTCAAATCAACCAACATTATATACAGACCTTTCTTCTGCTCCTGGCAAGAAATAAAGGAGAACTAGTGATGAATTCTCAGTGATAGCACCAAAGTCAAGTAACTGATTCCAAAAAATAGTTACAAGGTGGAGGATCAAAGGTAGAGGGGGCAGGCATAACCTGTACTGAACACAGATAGAGGTGAATTCTATAAAAGATTGGAGAGCAATTGATACTTATACTATACCCACTTTTCTCAATAATCATTAAAGAAAGCACTCCACCAAACTCTTTTTTTAATGTCTAAAAGCAGAGGATAAATTTTAATAATAAATATTGACACAAAAAATCTAAATAAAATCATTAAAGGATTGTAGAAGCATATATGAATGCTTTTTTATGATAACTAAATTAGATGTATACAAGAATGCAAGAATGATTCAGTATTAGGAAATCAAAGTATTTATTTTTAACACAAAACCAAAAACTCTATGATTAAATAAAGAGGTAACCAAAAAAGACACAGATAAATTGCTAACCTTTATATTCTCAGTGCTTATAGTCTTAAAAAAGCTGTCCATGGAGAAGTTGTTTTACTTCAGGAATCCATTTGTAAATGAGGATATTTCCTTCATTTCCTTCATTTGTAAAATGAGGATATTTGTAATTTCACCACCTACTACACAGGGTTGTTGAAAGGAATGTTATTTTCAAAAGTTAAATAATTTACAATTATGAATTATTATTATGTTACAAATAAGAGGCCTGGTGGACAGTTGAGAAGAGTAGAGATCTATGTTAGCAGACATTATCAGCAGAAGCTACGTGGAGTGAGATTTTGGTTTTCCGAAGGATTATTAGCAAGCTTTAAGGATGGAAAAACAGGAACAGGTTTGGCACGCTGACTGCAGCTGATAGTGAGCCTGATGTAATTGGAACAGTGCTCGAACAGGTGTATGTGATGGGAGGGGAAGGGGGAGATCAAGGTATGTGTTTACCTCATTATCTGCTTGTGAAAGAAAACATCCAGTAGGATGAATCTGTGGGTTTTATTTTTGAGTGGCATGATGTTGTATTGGGTTATTTAGTCTTTTTTGTCAACAAACATGCAAATAAACAAGAACAGAAGGTAAATAAAGGAAGTAGAAGCTGCAAAGACTTGTGTAAAGTAAATCTTCACGGTGTCACTTAATGGGAGACTGCCCAATGATTTAGGAGGAAGCAAAATGAGAAAGTTGATTGTTAAGTACATTCTCACTAGTCAGATAATTGGAGTTCGCAGATTCCTGCAGGAAGAAAGGATCCAAAGTCTCCTTAGAGAACTTTGTTCTTGACTGAAGATAGAGCAAAGAATTATAGGAATTAGAACTGAAAGAGACCTTAAAGATCATGTGATTCCAATTTCTTTTTATAAAAAGGGAAACTGAGGTACAAGAACAAGAAGGGACTTGCCCAGAGTAATGAAGAATAATGTGTTGATCATAGAATCATAGACTGAGATATGTAACAATCCTCTGGGGCTGACATGTCTCACTCACGCTTGACCTCATAGATTGAAGTCCCCAAAAGACAGCTGATCACTCCCCTTCTCTCTCTGTCTCTGTCACTGCCTACACACACACAAACACACACACACAATCTATAATTCCATATCTATTACTTTCACTCATGAGCACCTACTATGTGCTCCCCCTTAATAATCAGCCTGCTAGCCTTAATGAATTCTATAAGTTGTATCTACTGAGAAGTTATAGTAGCCTCTAGTAAGAAACTATAGTAAGATGGTATAAAACATTTTCCCCAAAACCCATAAATACACACAATGTCTCAGAAGAGAGTGGGCAAAAACTTAAAGTACAATTATAATGAGGGCACACACGAAAAGGACAATATTGCCAAAGGGTTAACTCTCAATTACTGCACTGAAAGTCTTTTTCTCCCTTCCTATAGTTTCATGAAATTCCTCTTAAGTGTAGTTCACTGCTGAGAGGGCTGCTGTCGCAGGTAGCCAAGATCCAAGCTTTCCTAAAGTATGTAATTGTCACTTCTTTCCATCTCAAGGTGCCATGCTCCCTAAATATTTAGTACCACATCCAGGGATGATGGTTTTTTTACATCCATTGCAAGTATTTCCACCGTTGATTCTGTAGACTTAGAAACTGTAATCATTCAGCTTTAATTATCCATGGACTCTCTGAATATCCCAAACTCTCCTAAGCTCTCACTTGAACACTTTCTTTCCAAATGTTCTTAGCCTAAGGTCAAGAAAGAACAAAAACAGTGGTTAGAAGCATCTATGTCCTCAGAGCCATTGAGGTTAACTGAGAGGCAGGGCAGCAGCCCTTTTACTATCTCAAAGTCATCTTTCCTCTTCACAATTGCAAAGGAAAAAGGAATCAGTATAGAGGCAAGCTATCCCTTTTGCATATCTACTCGTTTTTGGCATGGCAGCCCTGTGTCATCAATCCTCCCAACTCCACAGCCAACTAGAAGACTTTTAATAATCAGACTGTACATGTCTGACACACTAGTTACACAGACAGAAACCAGACCCCCCCCAAAAAATTTCTATATGATCACTTCAACTGGCACCAAGCAGGGAATGTTTGTTTATGCTCCAAAGACTAGCTATCAAAGACTAGTTCACCAATGCTAAACAAAGTTAAGGAAAATGATTCTCAGAGAAAGGAAATGATTTGCCCAAAGTCACATTGCTTAGGATAAAGGGAACAGGCAAAATAGATTCAGCAAGGAGTGGTGCTTGGCCATCTTCTGTTTCTGGAGGAAAGGAGATAGCTTACACTTCTGATTGGGAGGAGTTCAAAATCTGAAAACAAATGCTAATTTTTGGTGAATGTATGTACCACAAAATCATCCCTGCCTACCAACCCTCATTAAAGCTCTCAGTTCAGTTTCTTTTATTTCATTAGTTAATTTTAATAAGGAGCCCCAACTGAAGATGTTGTTTCTTAAGTACTTAGGACATTTTTTGCATATCTGATATTTGCATACTACTCTATGCTTACAAAGCATTTTCATATCCATTATTTCACTTGAGCTTCCAAGAAACCCACAGAAATGTTGTGACGAGTATTATCTGAATTTGTGAATTATTAGCAAATTAGTAAAATATATATATATATATAGTATTATCCTGAATTTACAGAACAGAAAAATGAGCTTCAGAGAGCAGAAGTGGATTACTGATAATCACCCAACTAATACCTAGAAGATCAGGAAGTCAAATCTAGGGTGTCTGATTCCAAGGAGAATTTGCTTTCTATTATATTATGCTGCCTCAAACCTCATGATTAAGGACAGAAGTTTTATAGTAATCAGTGAAGGTAAAAGTGGGAACTTTTCAGCTGAGGAAAATTCAGAAGAGCAAGAGGACAGAGCAGGCTTTATATAATGATTTATCAAAATGTGCACATTTTCACTTACCCGTGAACACCTACCAATGGGTGCACTAGATAAAGAAATCTCTTCACCAAGTTTTAAAGCTGATTGTATTTAATCATTAGGGCTAGGCTCTCGACTTCACCCTTCACTAGCTCACTTAAAACTTCATTGATGCTGGTTTGGACCCTATTTCAGTTTTAGACACTGTTTTCCTCCTGTGGAGTTTCAAATTCATTTCTGATAACCCAGTCGGGGTTTTTATTTTTCATAAGATAATTCTAGGCCCCCTTTCTCAAGAGGATGTTCTGTATGGTCTTTCTGATCCCCCCAAACCTGAAAAGCTTCAGCTTGGACCATAGACCTGTCCTTGCCATGGTTTATGATGTCATGCCACTGTACCCATCCTGGCATCAAACACTACAATTAAGCAGTGTCTACAAACTAGAAATTGCTTTGAAAACATACTGAGTTTCTTACATTCCACAGGGCCATTCAATGCCAATCTACCGAGTCAGCTTTGTAGTTTTATATCTCCTGTCCTCAGGCTGCTTAGCACTGATAGAAGAAACCATGAAGTAAAGTTGATTTCACTCACTAAAACTAATGATATACCATCCCACTTAATAATCATTCTACTTGACCCCACAAGAATTGTCTATCTCATTACCTAATGCCTGCCCCATTTCTTTCTTCTCTTCTACCACTACAACCATATCCCAAATGATTTCTTCCAACAAAAACACACCAAATGCTATAGACCCCAATTTCACTGAGGAGTTTGAAGCTATATGTAGGGCATTTCCTCTACTCTTCTCCATTATTTCTCAAAAGTTTTTAACACCATTGCTTTCTCTTTCCTCCTTTTTTCCAGAAACAAAAAAGGATCAAGAACTACTTCATACTAAGTCTATCTGTCTATAGCCTTTTTCCCTTTCCCTGCCAGTCTCACATTGCATTCTGGGCCATCTCCAGTTGTGCTGATGAATATCCCAGATGGCTCAGGAGAAGAAAGTGAGATTGGTGACCTTGCACATCTCTGCCTCACTCAAGTCAACTTCATCTGCAAGTCATGTCATTTTCTTGATGTCATGGTCCTCTTCAAGAATAAAGGACAAACACAACAACAGCCATCTGCTCCATAATTTTGGGCCAAGAATTCTCCTTCATGTACTTTCCATCTCTTCATCATCACTAATTCCTCCACATCTGCCTACAAACTTTCTCATTTCTCCCCAAATCTAAATATATGTATTTATACATATATACACATTGTTTATAATATATTCTTTTGAATGGTCCAAGCTTTCTAGTAATGTGCTACCTCCCTTTGATTTACTTTTTAAACTTGTATATAATCCGTGTCTCCAGTTCCTCAATATCAATCCTCTCCTTAGCCTTCTGCAATTGTCATCACTCTATCCAAATCGTTCTCTCTGAGTTCACCAATGACCTTCTAATCACAAAATCCAATGTTCTCTGCTCAGTGCTCACCCTCTGTAATCTCTCTTTTGTATTTGATACTGCTGACCACCCCCTCCTACTTGCTATTGACTCCTCACATTCAACCACTACACTCTCATGGTTTTTTTTCCTATCTCTAATTGCTCTTTTTCCATTTCTTTTATATGATCTTCATCCATAGTCCTCAACCACCTCCAACTTCTTGGAGTTATTTAACATTGTCACCCTCCATGCATTCTATACTCAAACCAAACTGGATAATGCTTTACCCATTTGTGCTTATATGCCTTCATTCACTCAGACTGTTTCTGTAACTATCATATTCTTTCTCTTCCTCACCTAGAGAATTCTTACTTATAATTTCAATCAGGGTTTCTTAAACTTATTTTATGTTATGACCATCACTGGTGATCTAGTGAAGCCTATAGACTCTGGAAAGTGCTTTTAAAATAAGTGGCAAATGTTTGTTTTCAGCTTGAGCTTAGTGCAATAAATTTTAAATTCTCTCTCCTCAATCTATTTTTAAGGTCATTTGGTTTTCTGATAAGATATTTCAAATTTTCTTCTCTTTTTTTCTTTCTTTGGACTTTAACTTATTGTTTCTTGATGTTTCATGTACTTACTAATTTTCACTTGCCCAATTCTAATTTTACGTAATTATTCTCTTCAGTGATCTTTTGCATCTCCTTTTCCATTTAGAGAATTCTATTTTTCAAGGATTTCTTTTCTGCAGAGAACTTTTGTGCCTCTTTTTGTGCCTGTTTTTTTTAAAGTAGTTAATTTTTTTTTCATAATTTGCTTGCATAGCTCTCATTTCTTTTCCTAATTTTTCCTCTATTATTTATCTCTTTTTTAAAAATCTCTTCCAGGAATTTTTCTTGGGCATGTGTCCCATTTGCAGCTTTCTTTGAGGCTTTGTTTATTGTTGCTGTCTTCGGAGTTTGTTTCATGATCTTCTCTGTCATCATAATAGCCCCTGATGGTCATGTTCTTTTGTTGTTGTTTGCTCATTATGTTAAAGTTGGGGTCTACTGACCTGAAGGTAGGGAGGCATGTCCCAAGCTTCAGACTGTATGTGTGTGTGTGTGTGTGTGTGTGTGTGTGTGTGTGTGTGTGTGTTGCTGTTTTCAGGGCTAGTATTTCTTAAGTTTTTGGTCTTTCCAAAATGGTGTGATCCAGCCAGAGGTGTAGTCACTGTTTTTCTGGTCTACTCTCTGGTCTTTACCCAAGAAGGGTTACTGATCCCCTGCAGTCACAAATTCTAATGCTCCTCTCTGCCTTTAAACTTTGACCAGGTTCCCTGCTCCTTTACAACCATAAGTGTTAATGTTCCTATCTGTCCTGGAACTATGATCAAGGCCCCTGTTCCCTTGTGACCAACCATAAGTACTCCTCTCCACCCTGTAACTGAAACTCAGAACTGTGGATGGGCAATGGTGTTGCCAAACAGCAACCAGTCTTGCACCCAGTATCAGATATGGATCTCCTACAACCTCTCTCTGTCCATTTGTATAATCCCCTTACCATTTCTGGACTGAGAGCACCTAAAGCTGCTTCTGATGTCATTGCAACCGCCTCTAAGACTCATTGCTGGTGTTGATACTGCACTGCTCTGGGATGGCCCCCTTCCCAGTGTCACAAACTCTCTTGCTGACCTCCTAAGTTGTCTTGAGCTGGAAAAAATGTCTCACTCCAACCTTTTGTTGACTATTGTGCTCCTGTACATGATTTGACATGCTATTTTGAAGTTGTTTGGAGGGGAATATTGAGAGAGTTTGACTGGGTTATCACCTATACTTCACCATCTTAGCTTCACCTTCCAGTTTGAGGATAGTAAAACTAAAAATGCATTTTTGTCTATTCCAGTTCACAGACCTACCTGAAATCTATCCATGGTTATTGTAGGAGCTTGTGGACACCAGGTTAAGAAACTCTGATTTAACGATTACCTCAAATTCCAACTCTTCCCTGAAGCCTTCTCTAATTCATCTGGTTATACTAACCTTCCTCATGGAAATTATTCAGTATTTTAATCTTGTTTTAATCTTGTGTTATAATTATCTGCATAGGTATCTTATTGACCTACTAGAATGTAAGTGTCATTCATGGCAGGGTCCATGTCTTAAGTACTTAATAAATGTTTGCTATGTATTGTGTAGTATAAAGACAATTAGACTGGAGCCAGAGTACCTGAATCAAAATGAAATCTCTTCCACTTACTAAATGCGTTACCTTTATTCTGTCACTTCAATTCTTTGAGTTTCAGCTTTCCTATTTGTAAATTGATGGGGTGGAACTACGTGATCTTTATGTCCCTTACAAATCTAAAATCAAATGATACCTTGATCCTATATGTGGGTATAAGAGACTCCCTTAAAAAGGGGGAATTTATCTCAATTACTTGCTTTCCTAGTCCATAAGAGGGCATCTGGTTGAAAGGTATTTTTTAAAAAACTTAAATTTTTTATTGTAATCGATCCTCTTCTCTTAGGGTGACCATTCTCATGTGGTAAAAGTCTTCTGTTCAGTTCTTGGTTCTTGAAACAAGCACTGAATGGAAGTCAGAGAACTAAGATTCAGATCTTGGTTGTTCCATTTACTACATGTGTATCATCCCAAGAACTAAAACGGTCAAACAATTTTCTTACCATACAACTGAATCAGCATGATGTACTGTAGAGGTTCCCAAACTTATTTGGCCTACCATACTCCTTTTCCCCCCAAAAAAAACCCAAAAAAACAAAAAAAATTACTCGGCATTCCCCTGGAAATCTACTTTCTTTAGCCCTTTAACATTTTTTTTGAAATTTCCATTATTTCAGAAACTTATATAAAATATTTTTAAATGACACATCCTAAATTGAATAATTTATTACAAATTGGGGGGGGGGCGGTTCCTGCATTGAAATGTTGATGATGCAGTGTTGCATCATGTAACCATATAGTACCATATTGTAAACAAGTCATTACAGGCACATATTCTGCTGAATCATACTGTACTTCCTATGATGTACTTCCTACGCTCACCTGCCCGCACTTACCGGTTAATACCTGCTGATAGACTTGACCACTGATTGGGTATAACTTGCATTTTGTGTGTTTTTTGGAAAACAATGTAATCATTACAACTTTAACTCTGTTACACAATGGATGAAACATATACAGATGGTTTTTCAAAATTTTCTTATCTTTTCATTTTTCTTTACGCTTTTACCACTCCTTTATTTTTATTCAACACCTGCCAATTTCACCTGAGGCTAGTAGCACCATCACCACTCATCATTTCAGCTAGTACCACCATATCCACCAGGGAGTTATCATGACTTTGCAAACCTGTGGTAGTGAACAGAGCACTGGTCTTAATTATAAAGAACTGGGTTTGAATCTTACCTCACATACTTTCTAGCTGTATGACCCTAGGCAAATGATTTAATGATTATCCTCTTGGCTTCAATTTCCTCATGTATAAATTGAAGGGTTTTTGATTCTATGTTGAAGGTTCCATCAATTTCTAAATCCATGTTCTTATAATCTATCCACTCTCTCTTCGGAAGAATCTGTATAGTTTTAATTTTTGCTTTATCCACCTCAGAAACTAGCTTCTTCATCTATAAAACATATTTTAAAAGTTGAGAACACAATAAAGTTCTAGAACCCTAGCCCAGTGTTGAGACCTTTATTCACAGAGTCACTCATTTAACATACAAATAATCAAATTAAGTGGGATATGGCAGTGCAATTCATGTGATTTCTGAAAACAAACAAGCTTACTTTTAGCAACGAAATGTATCCAAGACTCTATTGACCGATTTTCACAAAGCACAGATGAAGAACCTTATGTTTTTTTTTCCTGAGGTTTTCCTGAAGTGTATTGCCAAGAAAAGCCAAGGTAGTTGGGTTAACTTCGTTAAAGTACTTGGGGAAATTTACATCTGGACATCTTTATAAGCACGAAACAGCAGAAAGAGCATTGTTCTTGGCATTAGGAGACCAGGATTAAAGTCCTAGCTCTGCTACTAAGTACCTATGTGGCTCTGAATAAATTATTTCATTTTATCTCTGTTTCTCTATCTGTAAAATGAGGACAGTAATATTTGCAGTACTGGTTTCATAAGGTCATTGTAAGGAAAATCCTTTGCAAACCTACCTACCATGATGCATGAGTAGTCTTCTATGAATTTCCATGTCTCTGTAGAAGATCAATTTCCATCATTTTACATGGAAAAAAATCATTTTTTTGATGAGAAGTCCCACAAGAAGGACATCTAGAAGGTGATTACAACTTGAATGCAAAGACTCTAAATCTTCAAAGCAATTCTTCCAGGCAGCGTCCATTTTCATAAATTTGCAGTAGCCTGATTGGAGCAGTATAAATTTCTCCACATTGGTGTTAGTAGCTAATTCATTCTCTCTTGCTCCGTCTCTGTCTCTGTGCCCCCTCCCACCCCCACCCCACACACACTCTCTAGGGTCCTTCTAATGAGGAAATTAGCAGTGATTCTGTCTTGTAACTCTGACATTCAACATCCTGACCTGTTCTCCTTACCCTGCTAATTAATATTTGTTCTTTCTACAAAAGGCAATTAGAGGAAACTTTTTTTCCCCTTAAATGTTCCCAGCCTCAAAGACTGCCCTCCAATGAAACACTTTTATAGATTCAGAGTACACAAATGGGACTCACTTTCCTCACCTACAAAATGACAGGATTAGACTTGATGATTTCTAAGCACCTTTCATCCTGAATTCTAATTCAAAAACAATGAATTTTGTAACTCTGGAGGAGCAACTGCAACTCTCTGGCCTTCGTATTTTCACAGCTCATATGAGGCCCCAAGTAATGCCACCACCTAGAAGAGTCTTGCACATAGGAGTTACTCAATAAGTATTTATTGAACTAAGCTTTGGGTTAAAAAAATCTATGTTAATAAATAATCTACTGGAACTTTGCTGCAGGCAAGTTCGAAGCCTTGTCTTAGCCTTTGTAAAATAAAGAATGAGTATTATCTCCACATCTGAAAATAATCCAATTAAAAATCTAATAATGCAATTCTATTTGCTGAATGACTTGCTATCTCATAACAAATCAGCAAATAGCTACATTCATAATGTTCTCTCTCTCTCTCTCTCACACACACACACACACACACACACACACACAAATAGTTAGTTCAAGGTGAATTCAAAGTTTTGAGTTCTTTTTGATCTGATTGAGAGAGGGTATTCCCTAAAGGAAATAATGTTCAATTTTATACATATTTGAAGAAATGTCTATGAAAGCTTTTCTGAGGTAGAATCTGCATCACCAATAGTAATCTGATCAGTACCTATAGAATGATAAAAACATTTCAGTTTTTAAAAAATAGAAAATCTGATCTGATCCTGCTTCAGTCACTTACTAGTTGATTGATCATGGATGGGCAAATTACCTACCTGTTCTGGGCCTCCATTTCCTGATCTTTAAAATAAGAAGGTTATATTTAAAGGCCTCTAAGGTCCTTCTTTTAGTTCTGAATTCTATGATCCTATGAGTCATGCTTCTTCTTTTTCAGGAAATTCTCTCTCCCTCTCCAGCCCAAACTTTCATCCTCCAGTCAAGGTTACAGGACTGATAAGTATGTTCATCCTTCATTCCTGAAGAAGACCATGACATCAGAGAAATGATGACATGACTTGCATTTGACTTTGTTTTGAGGGAGGGAGGGCTGTGCAGGTCACCAGCCTCACTTCTTCTCCAGAGCCATCTGAATCCAGTGACCAGATATTCATCAGGATGACTGGAGATGACCCAGGATGAGGCAATTGGGGTTAAGTGACTTGCCCAAGGTCACACAGCTAGTAAGGGTCAAGTGTCTGAGGTGAGATTTGAACTCAGGGCCTCCTGACTACTGCACTGGTGCTCTATCCACTGCACCACCTAGCTGCCCCTTGGACTGGTAAGAGAGAAGAATAAAAGACTGCTACATTTTTGAAACAGGAGAATGGTTGGGACTTTGAAAGTTCAACTATTCATGCTGATTTATTAATGTACAATAAGGATTAAATTGGTCAGTTTTCCAGTTTCACGAAATCCAACTCTCAGTAGGGCCTCTCAAGCCATGTGGTGAAGGCACTGCCTGGTATTTCTGTCCCTCCTGAAGAAATGATGAAGCTGAATGTCCTCTAGAATATAGCCTTTCATGGTGTTGAGGAATGTAAATGTTGTTTACATAAAGCCAATGAAGAATGAATTTAGTGAATTATCAGATGGAACTCTGAAACCCTTCTTTCTCTAGGACAAGCTGTGTGGTCTAGACTGTTAGCCTGGAGGGATGAGAATATGCTTTATGATACTTTCTGGTGCTCAACTCTTGCTTCTCCCATTTTTTTCTTATTACTTATGAAATCAAAGAGGCAATGATAATGTGGGATAAAGACCACTAGACTTGGTTGAAATATCATTTACTTTGGTCTAAGTCCATTTACTAATTTTTAAGTTATTCTGCTACTTACTAAATTTCAAGTTACCTGGACAAGTTATTTAAGACTCAATTTATTCCTCTTCAAATGAATGAAAATCTTTCCACTACTGAACCCCAAGTGTTGTTGAGAGGATAGAATTTTTTTAAATGATAGGATGTTATAAATACATGAGCTATTCTTATGGTTTCTGCTTTTCTGTATTTATGAAGCAAATGTAATGTACTATGCATTTATTCTGCAGGAAAGTGCTAAACTGCATGTCAGCATTTTGGAAAGCACATAATAAGCAATTTGCATGTGCCCAAAGGTATGTAAACTTTGACTTATAAAAACAGTTCTTAGATGTATCTCATTATGTTGGAATTTTAAATGAAGTACTATGTTTGGAAAGGATGATGCCAACACTCACAGAGACACATTTTAAACTAACAACCTCATTTTTACATGTCAAACTATACCCTTTCCAAAGGATACCATATGATGAAGTAACACTCAGTACCCATTCCCATAAAGGCCATGTCCAAAATGTATCTTCCATGACGAATAACTTGTTTAGAATATTTATGGTGCCCTAAGACTGCTAGATATAGAATAGAGATGCGTACTTCTGAGACTTGTCAATCAAAAAAGCCCATATGATGAAGTAACACTCAGTACCCATTCCCATAAAGGCCATGTCCAAAATGTATCTTCTGTGATGAGTAACTTGTTTAGAATGCTTATGGTTCCCTATGACTGCTATAGATATAGGACAGAGATGCATACTTCTGAGACTTGTTAGTCAAAAAAGCTAAGGATATACTCATAAATACACAATTTTTTAAGCCCCACTGTGGCTTTAGCAGTCTTTAAATATATACAATATGAGTTGCCCTTGGAGATACATTAAAGCCCCAGCAAATCCCTTCCCTACTTTCAAGCAAATGGGCCAATTCTTAATATCTCTGAAATGATGAATGGTATTAATTCATGGGATGGGAAAGAGAGAAAAGATAGTCCAGAAAACGCTATATCTGGTTCTCTCTGAAATACTTCCAAGCTGATTAAAATGCCTATGTGGAGGCCTCAAGATCAAACATAATTACTAAAACCAACATGGGCCCAGAGTAGAGCCCTTTTCCAGGAGGAATGATAGAGCACTGGGCTTAGAGACGGGAACACCTGAGTTCAAATCTGTTCTCAGTTATTATTGAATAATTGTGTGACCTTCAAGTTACTAAAACTCTATTTCCATAGAGTCCTGAACTGTAAAATGGGGGTAATAATAATAGTACCTACTTCCCAGGGAGCAGCTGGATGGCACAGTGGTTAGAGACCTGGCCCTGGAGTCACAATGGCCTAAGTTCACATCTTGCCTCAGAAACTAGCTGTTTGACTTTGGGCAAGTCTCGTAACCCTGTTTGCTTCAATTCGTCTTCTGTAAAATAAGCTAGTAAAGAAATGGCCAATCCTTCCAGTATCTTTGCCACAAAAACTCTGAATGGAATTACAGTCAGACATGACTGAAACAATTGAACAAGAGCAAACCTCACAAGATTAGTATGAGGATCGAATCATAAAATATTTATGAAGGGCTTAGCGCAGTTTCTGGTATATAGAAGGCATTTAATAAATTCTTATGCCTTCCCTCAATTCCCAGTGATGCCACCACCTGAAAAAGAGTCACCCAATCCCTTTGAAGAACATAGGGTGCTATTTTTGCAGACTATTTCTAGAAAGCTTGCCTAGAAGTAAGTAAATTCATGCTTTTCAAAACTTCAAGGTATTTAAAAGATTATCTAACACAAGGGTATCAAATTTAAATAGAAAGGAGACTGCTAAACAATACATAAGGATACCTGCAGATAACACACTGACTTAGAAAACCACATTTTAAAATTATTTATGTTCCATTGCATTTTTATTTATTTTTGTTAAATATTTCCAAATTATATTTTATTCTGTTTCTAGCCACACTTCAGAGACTTACAGCCACATTGGGCCCCATGTTTGACACCTCTCTGTAGTCCTACCTCCTATTCTTATAGATGAGAAAATGGAGGCCCAAAGAGGAAAAAGAACTTTCCTAAGTTTCTATAAATAACAAATGTCAAAATTAGGAATGAGACTCAAGTCTCTGCCTTAAATTCCAGCTGTTTTTACTATACCAAACTGCTTCCATGTGTGTGTATGTCAAATATCTCTTTCTGCATCAATAGCTTGGCATTGTATAATGGATAATGTGTTGGACTTGGAGTCAGAAAGGCTTGGGTTTAATTCTCATCTTGGACAGTTAGGAGCTGTGTGACCATGGGCAACATCCTTTCTCAGACTCAGTTTCCTTATCTGAAAGATGGGAACAGTAATACATTGTGCCATTATAAGGCTCAAATGAGATTATAGAAGTCAAATACTTTAAAAATTAGAGCTATAGTAATCACAGAATTGCAGAATTTGAGATTTGAAAGAGATGTCAAAGGCCACCTAGTCCAACTTGAAAGGAATCCCCATTATAACATACCTCAAAGTGGTTGTGCAATCTCTGCTAAAGGACCTCCAAGAAAAGGAAACACACAACTGACACATATTGTGAAGGCAGAGACTATATTGTTTATCATTTTAGAGTCTGCAGCACCTAGCATTGAACTTTGTACATACTGTGTGCTTAATAAATGTTTAATCAAATTGAATTAATGTTTATAATGTGTGTGTGCATGTATAGTCACAATTTCAGGTCAACTAGCTTTATTCTGTTTGACATATCAGCTACACAACAGAGGCGACTGTGACATTGTCCTCACAGTTTTGGTTTTGCCAAATCTGTATTATCAGCAGTCCTCAACTTCAAACTCATTTATATGCAAATTAATAGGTGTTTGATATTTATCTGCATACTGTACCTATGCTCTGATTGTGATTTCCAGAGACTACTGATTTGGGGGAAAGAACAGAAGAGGGAGCAGGTTGACCTTAGCTACAAAAATACAGGCAAAAGTTACCCATTACAGCCTAACTGGGTGCTTCTTGAGGGTTGTCAAGGCTCCAAGACAGTTTGCATGGCTCTGGTGTTAGTAGCCCAAAGAACAATGTTGGGTTAAAGTAAATTTAAAGGTCCCAACCTAAGTGTCATGTGAGCTTGAGGAAATTCTCAATAGCATGGCAACTGTGGTAGGGTAGAAAGGGAAAGGGAGAGGAAGGGGGCAAGAAGAGCTCTTGACCTGAGAGAATCTTTTATGTGCTAGATCTAACAGTGAGCCTGGCTGACAAAAGAGCTCAATGCGTAATGAGTCTCTCTAAGGGTCTTTTCCCTGGGTAAGCAGAGAGAAACAGGGAGAGAGACAGAGACTGAGAGACTGAGAGAATACTTTCCTAGAGGGAAAAGAATAGTCAATCGCTAAAAATAGATAGCTTCAGGAGATGGTAACATCTCACAGAGATGAGATTCATCAATAAATGACAGTAGAGCTCTATAAAGTAGCAATGAGTGGGAGGAGGTCTGAAGACAGAAGAGTATGGTAACTGTAGACATGAAATGGAGTGGTAATGAAACATGGATGTCTGCTGGGAGATGGAGCCAGGAGAGTTTCACCCCCAGGAATGTGAGCTGTCCAGAGTGCTCCCTCTCATAGTAGTTCTATGGATCTCAAAGCAAGAATTATAGAAGTTTATGTTCAGTGTTATTTTCTCTTGATATTTACTTTGCTTTTCTGACTTGATTATATGCTTTGATATTAGATTTATGTCTCATTGTTTGTCAGGAGAGAATGTACTAGATAGAGATTCATCGTATTTGTATAATTAAGATTACCCAAAATACTTCACATACTTGGGATAGGGAGGGATTCTGGAACTCTCCTGAATCCAAACTTTACATATCATTTATTTATTTTGTTTATCAATCCAGGCAAGAAGAGATAAAGGCATAAACTAGGGTGGTGGCAATGTGAGTACAGATAAAGGGATACAGACAAGAGATGTTGTAGAGATGAATCTTCGCAAAGATGAGAGATATGGCAGATAAAAGCCACATTTCTTCAAATATTGCCTTTCACATGTTGCCCTGTGTATCCTTATATACTTCAGGATATAAATTCCTAGGAAACCCTACAAACAATAATAATGGAAGATTAAGTAAAGTGTCATTTAATAAAATAGCAGGAAGTAATGGAGAAGAACGTGAGATTACAGGAATCCTGGTTTTTGAACCAAGTAAGGTAGATAGTCTCAAGAATATAAATTAAATTAGGACAATAGACAACAGACAGCAGACAGATAAAAAATGGAACAGATTTTCCAACATTTCCATCGGAAAGACAACATGTACAAAGTAAATTTGGAGGGAAGAGTCACTAGCAGCTAATGAGATCAGAAAAGACTTTATACAGAAGGTGGTGCAAAGGAAAGTTTTGGGGGAAAAAAAGAATCAAGGGATTTTAAGAGGTGCAAAAGAAAGAGGGAGTTCTTTCTAGACATAAGGATCAGTCACTGCAAAGGCCCAGAGAGAGGTGATGGCTCTTCTAGACCCATATATTTAGATTTAACTAAACATAACTAAAAGTCAGCACTATTTTGTATTTTGCCAGGAAACTGCACAAGTCATTAAGGTTCACAAAACCAAGAAGTTTTATATAAATGAATCTCTGTCTCTGTCTCTCTGTCTCTGTCTCTCTGTCTCCCTCTGTCTCTTTCTGTATCTGTCTGTCTGTCTGTCTGTCTGTCTGTCTGTCTCTGTCTCTGTCTCTGTCTCTGTCTCTGTCTCTGTCTCTCTCTCTCTCTCTCTCTTTCTGTGTGTGTGTGTGTGTGTGTGTGTGTGTCTGTCTGTCTGTCTGTCTGTCTATCTGTCTGTCCCTCTCCTCTTTTCTACATCAGTAATCTGTGTAAAACTCATCCTTGATTTTTCCTACCATGGGCTTTAGTGGGTGTTGTCAAAGTCTCTCAGAAAGACTCCTGGCTTTCCATGCGCATATTTCAGTGACTGTTGAGGGCATTTCAATGCTCCCAGTCCTCAGTCTGACCACCCAGCCACAGAGCTGCACCCTTAGCAATTTTCCAAAGTGTTCTCTGGCAAGTCAGCCGTTGACACGTCCAGGTGGTAACCCAGCTCCCTCCAGTCTGCCTAGCCCAGGGCAGCAGCCTCGGCCGGCGGTGAATTCCTTGCTCTTTTTAATATTTGAAAAGAAGTTATTTATGTTACAGGATTATGGAGAGATTGTTAGCAATTACCAAATGCGATCCGTTAAGCTGTGCTTTTTCCAGGGGGAAGGGTGCTAGAATCTGTCAGCCCAGCTTTTAAAGTCATGCAGATAATTTACGGTGTTTTATTGAATTTCGCATTCATTTCGAAGCGGCTTTTGCCAAGTTTGTGTCTAATGTCGCTTCTTTTCTTCTTTGAGGAAAAATCTGCTTCGCTGGCCTGATCCCCTGGAAGCGGCGGGATTTCCTATTACTGCAGTGACACCTGCTGTTGAAGGCAAAGTTAGTCGCTTCTCAGAGAAGTCTCTGTGGGGCTAAGATTGCTTACAGACAGCCAACATCTGGGGGTTAAAGCCCACTTGTTTTTGTGGGGGATGAGAACAGATAAGGGTGGAAACAGAGATATTAAATGACAAGCAGAAAGAAGAAAAAGAGGAGGGAAGTGGAGAAAGAGGAGAGAAAGAAAAAAGGAGACAGAAAAAGAGCGAAGGTAGGAGAAGAAAGATGGAAGGAAGGAAGGAAGGAAGGAAGGAAGGAAGGAAGGAAGGAAGGAAGGAAGGAAGGAAGGAAGGAAGGAAGGAAGGAAGGAAGGAAGGAAGGAAGGAAGGAAGGAAGGAAGGGAAGAAGGAAAGGAGAGAGAGGGATGGAGGTAGAGAGGGATGGAGGGAGGAAGAGAAGAATGTATTGGATTCAATAAAAAAGGAAGAAAAGAAAATAACATTATTGGCATGTTATAAAAATGTTTGACTGCTATCTAGGTCTGGCATGGAAGGCTCAATTACAAAGAGGATTTTTTTAGGCTGATATGTGATTTCATTGGCTAAGGTTGCCTGAACTTATCTGGAACCAAAATGCATAGTCTATCTTAAAAAAAAAAAATCAAACTCAGTCAATCAACAAATATTGATTAAGCAAATACAATGGGCAAGACTCTATACTGGGCATTGAGGAGGAGATAAAAATGAGTAAAACAGAGCCCCTGCCCTAAAGAGGTTTATAATAAAATAAAGGGCATCAAATATGAAAATAGATTAATAAGATTTAAAGTAACATTTAACAGCACTAAGCCTGTTATCAGGAAGACGTGGGTCCAAATCCTGCCTCAGATATTTATTATGTGCATGACCTTGGGCAAGTCATTTAATCTTTTGCTTCTGTAAAATGGGGACCATCATAGCACCTACCTCCAAAGGCTGTTGTGAGGACCAAATGAGGTCAGATTTGTAAAGCACTATGCCTGGCACGTACTAGGTACTATATAAGTACTAGCTAACTAGTCATTGTAAGAGAAGGAGGAACAGGTAAAGAAAGAGGAGGGGAAGCCCATGACTTAGAGAAGTACAATGAGATTCAAAGATGCAATGAAAGTTTTGGGGAGGGAGATATCATCTCTGACTAGGAGGATAAGGAAAGTTTATATAGAGGTAAGGGCATTAGATTTGGATCTTGAAGTATTTCAAAAGACTAAAATGGCAGGGGGCAGGGGCAATATTATAGGCATGGGAAATTGTGTGAATGGATAGACATGGGTGGGGAAACACTAAATGTGTTTGGAAGATTGAAAATAGTCCAGTTTGGGAAAGGTATTAAGCTGGTGAAGGAGAATACTATGAAAGAAGATAGCTTGGCTGTACCAAGTTAGGTAGGTTGTGGCCCAATTGTAGAAGACCTTGAATGTCAGGCTAAGAATTGTGGCCCAAAAGTCTAGAATCAAGAAGAAACAAAGTCAGTTGCTATGTTCTTGTTGTTTCTGCCTAAGCAAAGGACTGCTCCACTAAAGGCCCTCTTGAATACTTTATCATAGCATAGAAGTAATTCTTCCTCAAAGGCTTTGAACATAAGCTCTAGCAGGCCCTTCCAAAGTTAAAAGTCTTTAAGGGTAGACCCATTGACTGGCTGAGTGTCTATTTTCCAAAGACCAACCTAAAGAAAGTATGGAGAGGCTTGTTACCAGATGTCTAGAAACCCCAAAATTAGTATGTTCAGCCACAAAACCTCTTGAAGGCATCTTCTAAGGAATGGAGATGTTAGGATATGATGATCACAGTACTGACAAGAATGAAATCACAGATCTTTGGAAGTATCAAAAATACAAGGAGAGAACTGTGTCAGGTGCCCAAATTGTTCTCCATTCCAGATGGGATTATTAAATCAAAGGAGCAAACAAGTAATTCAATCCCAATTCTTTGTGCCTTCTCTCACAAGGGCTAAATTTTATGAAATATATATTTTGGTAATTTTTTACTTCAGTTTAATTTAACTAATGGTATTCTTTGTGATCCTATGTATTTTATGAATTTAAAAACATTCTTTTCTCTGATATATTTTTATTTATTTTATTAAAAAAATTTCTCAATTACATGTAAAAATAAGTTTTTTTAATTTTGTAAGATCAGGAGAGGACTATAGGTTTCATCGGACTGCCAGAGACATCTATGACACACAAAAAAAGTTAAGAATCTCTGCTCTAGGGATTATTTCAATGACTATAGATAAGGAACTGAAAAAAGTTCATGAACCTTTGAATGAAATGGTAATGAAAAAAGGTAATGAAATGGTCTCAAATAAATGCAACTTCTCAGAAATGAATGTTCTCCTGATCACATCAAGAAGACAGAACACACACATTGAACGTACAGTGAATACAATCAAAATACATTTTTTCCGTTTTTAATAGCTTTTGCTCAACTCCAACCAACTAAGTTAATTATTACATATTTCATCACCTTAATTAATTATTACCTTAACTAGCTTTTAGTTAGGACAATAAAAGGTTTTCTATATAATTTTGTATATAGCATCCAGTTGACATTTTGATATATCTGTCATTTCATCGATTTGAGTATGCCCATCCCCATCCCAACCCGACTGCTAACCCTAATCCATCCATATATTCTCATCATGCCTTATAACAAAGTTTTTGATCCCTATGAAAATATATGCATATTTAACTGATTCAAAATACATCATTTTTTAAAAACAAAATTAAACTTAGATTTAACAAAGATCTCTGGCCCCAAATTCAAATTTTAATTTTGTTATGAGAAAAATTATATAGGGTCATAGAAAAAGTACTTTGAGAGTCAAGGGATTTGAGTTTGAGGCTTTGATAGGATCTAAGGGTTTTAACACTGGGCAAGATATTTAAATTTTGTGTCTTAATATGATCATGGGATACTAGATTTAGAGTTATAAGGGACCTTAAAGGTGATTCAGCCTCCTTCCCTTCTTGTTTTACATAATAAAACTAGTCTAGAAAGATTAAATGATTGTCAAGGACATATAATTGTCATACTATACGTGGTAAAATCAGAATTTAAATCCAGAAACTCCAACTTCAAATTTGATATTATTTCCATTAGACCACACTACCTAAAAGCACCTGAAGAGTAAAAATTCCAGACATGGGCAAACTATGAATGCTCTGTATTCTGAAAAACAGAAATGGGAAAATGGGAAAAATCACTGCCCTTCCCTGGACCTCAGCTCCCTCTTCTGTAAGATGAAGTCTAGATCATCTCTTAGACATTCCTCCCATCTCTAACCTTCTTTGTTCTGTGTTCTAAGGTTCCTTCCAGTTCTGACGTTCTAAGGTTCTATGAAATACTGTTTGATCCTTTCCACTTGTTGTGGAATGCTTTGCACATGGACATGAAGCAATCAATCAGTGGATTCCAATATTTTGTGCATTACACCAACATTCCTCTCTCTAGCATACATAAAATATGAGCATCGCTAATAAACAGCAGCTGTAGCCATAGAACAATCTGAATCTTCGAGTGGGGGGTGAGAGGAGGGGAGAATATCTTTAAGGTGTTTTTGGCACAGCTTTCAGGGCTGCTCTGACCCACACTTTTCCAGATGTGTGGGATTAGGGTTGATCACTGCTGGCCTCTCTTAGGAAAATGCCTGCCATTCACCACCACACCTGGGTTGGGAATTATTCCCAGCAAGGGCTTCCATTTTCCTATCTGCTATCTCCTCCAGCCTTCATTGTCATGCCTATGTTCTTCCCTTTATCACTTAATACAGTTTCCTCATTATTGGCATCTGGGCTGGGGGCTGTAACATAAACACTGAAAGTCCAAATCAAGATTAAAAAAGAGCAAAAATATTCCCATTTCAGATGGAGTAGCAGATGGAGCTCTTGGCACTTCCGAGGATTTAAATTGACCCTCTGCACCAAGCTAGGGGAAGACAGACTGTCACTACTGACTGGGAAACACTAAAGAGACCTGTTTTCCCACAGAATATACAGTAACATTTTGGAGTTCATCCACTCTGTGCTGTGCATGAAGAGAAGAGGCCCCTGATTTTATCGAATTGGACAATCTTAAAATCGCAGAATAAATTATCTAATTCTTTCTAACTCACATGACAATTCAGAATTCTTTCAAACACTTTCCTTTTTCATTCTTCTTCTGGTACAACCTACTAGAAAAAAACACTTTCACTCCCTGGCTCTCTGTCTTCTCATCTATAAAATGAGGAGGTTAAACTAAGTGATTTCTAATGTCCCTTATAACTCAGAGTTTCTTCAAGTGTCTGACTCTGTGACAAGGGAAAAAAAAAAGGATGGGAGGAGCGGCAGGGGCAGTGAAGGGCATGTGGACAGCAAAGCATAGTGAGGGATGACAGCAGTTTTAGAGTCTGAGAAATGCAGTACAAATTCTGGCTCTACTACTTACTATCAGCATGACCTTGGATGAGTCACTTTGCTGGGACTCAGTTTCTCTATCTGTCAAATGAAAAGATTGGAGACAATGTCTAAAGTCCCTTCCAGCTCTAAATATTATGATCCTTATTTTGTAGTACTGAATGAGGATTTTTTTCAGGACATTTTTAGAGTATAAGTGGCCAGATACCAAGCAAGCCTGGAAAGAGAAAAGGATTTTAAGTCATAGAATCATCATCATCATAACAATGGCTAATATTTATGGTGTTTTATTGTTTCAAAGCAGAAATAGATATATATGGATATATATATGTGTAGAGAGAGACATACACCTATACTACACATATACATATATATGTATCCACATAAATATATATAATTGTTATACGGTCAGTCGTGTTTGACTCTTCATGACTCCATGGCCCATACTACACCAGACCCTTTTGACCTGAGGAGTTCATTTTCCAACATCATATCTTTTAGTACTTTGATATTATCCATGGGGATTTATTGGCAAAGACACTGGGGTGATTTGCTATTTCCTTATCCAGTGGATCACCTTTTGTCAGAGCTCCCCACTATGACCTGGCCATCTTAGATAACCCTGCATGGCATTCCTCAGAGCTTCACTGAACTACTCAAGCCCCTTCACCATGACAAGACAGTCACTCAGAAGGGAATATAAATGTGATGTATATGATATATACATATATGTGGAGGGGATATATACATATATATGGGGGAATATATATACATATATAGTGTATGTGTAGGATTAAATGTATATATGTGTATTTATATGTAGGATTAAATGTATATATACATTTATATGTATATTAAAATATAATACATACGTGTATATATGTACACATTTACATATATACACACACACATATATATATTATATATACATATATACACATTTAATCCTAACTCTGTAAGGTGAGTGATACTATTGTCCATACTTACAGATGAGGAAACTGGAACTGAGAGATGTTAAGTGACTTGCCCAGGATCACACATTCAATAAGTATGGGAGACAGGATTTGAATCCAGATCTTCCTAAATCTAAGTCCTGTCATCTACCTTCTATATGCCATAATACCAGGACCTTTAAGATATCTCAAAGCCCATCTACTCCTACCCTTTTGTTTTGAAGGTGAGAAACCTGAAACTTAGAAAAAATTTAATCAAAGGTGTCAAACTTGCAACCCATGTGACCAGCAAAACATCCCAGTCTAGTCCAAACCAGATTAAAACGCAATTAACAAAATAAATAAATAAATAAAATTAAAATAAAATATGGATAACGGTAATTTGTGGTGTTCTGAGTCAATATCCAGTCCACGGAGAGGTTTCTATTTGAATTTGACATCACTGGGTTAAATGACTTGTCAGAGGTCACACAAGTAGGAGGAACAGAGCTTGGTTCAAATCCTAGTTCTACTACTTACTAACTATATGACCAGCCTGAGGCTTAAGTCATTGGATTTCAATTTTCTAATCTGTAAAATGAGGGGATTGAACTAGATAATCCCAGGGGGTTCCTCTAGCTCTTGCAATGATACTTTGCAGACACTGTGAGAAGCAGCACAGCTTAGTATGGCAGTAAAAATACCTCTATTCTAGCCCCAGCTCTACTACTCATTAGGTGAGGTGACCTTAGTTATTGGGTAATGTATCCTTTGCTGGTCCTCGATGTCCCCTTTTGTAAAATGAAGGACATAGATTCTAAGGCCCCTTTTGAAAATAAAACTTCCATGACTACAAATAAGTAGTGTTTCAGTTCTCCTTCTTCACTCAAATTCTATTTCAGACTAGTACTGCCTATACATAAATACAGCATTGGATCAAAGGATGTTTGTTACTTGTTCTATCCAGTTTTATCTATTCAAAACTATTCTTTGGTTACTGTGGGTTATTAGGTTGAATACAGAAAATAGTTTCTTCTATATAAATCATTCTTTTAGTTTTTAGACAGCTTGAACCAAAAATAGTTTAATCCATCAAAAAAATTCAACATTTTGAAATTATTCCACTTCATAAAACACTTAAAATGAAAAAAGGGAAATCTATTTGGCATACTCAGGACTGAAAGTATTTTACTAAAAAGGACAGGAAGAACGAAAGGAAGAAGAGAAAGGGAGATGCCAGTAGAGGAAACAAGAGCTCAGAGGGTAAGACGACCTGAGATTGAATCTTGCCTCTTCCTCTTTCTATCTGTGTAACTTTGAGCTAATCAATTCCCCTCCCCTAGCCTCAGTTTCTCATCTGTTAAATAAAAGATTGAATTAAATAACCTCTAATGTCCCTTTCAACTCTAGGATCCTGTGAACCTCTATTGATACAATCTCCACATCTTGTCCTGACATTAACTTGCTTTACTGAATACTTTTCATCTTTAATTTGGTTCTACTACAAAATCGATATTTTCCTCCTAGTCCTAACTATGGATTTACCATAGCCTGGTTCATGGTTAACCTCTAGAAAATGCAAAAATCAACAATAACAGTGGCAATAACAATAACAACCAAGAAACCCAGGTGATTCTTTACCCCTCTAGCCATGTGACTCCAGGAATGGACACTGAACACATAGAACCACATAAAGTCAGAACTGGAAGGCACAAGTACATTCCCTTCATTTGTCATGTGGGGAAACTAAAGTTCAGAGTACGTGTTTTATAGTGGGGAGAAAAATTCATGGAATTAGGAGTCAAAACCTTGGGTTCAAATACCAGGTCTATAATTCGTTATCTGTGTATGACCATGGACATCTCCCTCGACCTCTCTGGATTTTAGTTTCCACAGTGAGAAGTGGGGACGCTGATTCTTTCATCTTCTATTCACGGGGATGTTGTGAAGAAAGGACTTTGTAAGCCTTAATTCCCTTTGTGAACATGAGTTTGTTAGTTATAACATAACCCTTGTGTCCAAAGCTCTCACATGACACAAAGGGTCTAAACAGATGTGGAAACTTTACTATGTGATGCCATGAGGTTGTGTCATCACTAATTCTCTTTCACAAATACACAGTTCACAGAACTCCAAGAAGAAGAAAAAATATTGGCAGGTCAAAGAAAACAAATCAGAAACTTGATGAAGTTTGTGGAAAGTAAAGCTACCAGCCAATGAGCATTCTAGAAAGTCTTAGTCTTTTTTTGTGACAAACTGCTGGGTGTACGGTTTCTGGGAAGTGTTACCCCTCATGGTTCCCTAGCAAGTGGTGATACATGTGGCTCCCCCATCTAGCTTCTCCTGCAGTCCTAGGAAAAGCTCATCATATGGTTTCCTATAATGACCTGCACCAGGTACACAACATATACACAACAGAGCTCTTCAATCCATCAGCAAGCATTAACTAGCACCACACTGTCCTTAGTGCTGAAGATGTAAGGACAAAAAAAAAAAAAAGTGGGGAGGCTAGAGGATAAAGGATAGCCTAAGGGTTTTTCCAGATAAAATCCTTCTCTGTCATATGCGCAGTACCTCCCCTGCAGAAAAGAAAACATACTTCAGACTTTCCTTGTTTTGTTAGGAGGTAGTTAATTTTGTGTCATATCTCTAGGATTTTTTTTTCTTTCTGACACCTGTACCAACTAAAATTCAACCAACGATCAAAAAAACCCCCACCTTTTAGGTCTGTATAGGTTTCAGTCACTGACACAAAGACATAAACTTGGTTACTCCAAAATCAGTGTCTTTCTCCCTGAGGTCTTTGTCTGAGTATCTCTTGCCTGAATGAGTATGTGATTACTTTGAAAGCTTGATATGATGACTCAATTTTCACCCTAAATGCCTCTTTGATCCCAAGGTGTTTCTTTGAGTAGAATGACTACAGCTATTCATAGAGTCATGGTATCATAAATTTAGAGATGGAAAAGACTTTATAGGTTATCTAATCCAATCTCTCTCCCCATTCTACAGATGACAAAACTGAGAA
The DNA here is from genome assembly GCF_028372415.1 of Notamacropus eugenii. Classification (NCBI taxonomy): domain Eukaryota; kingdom Metazoa; phylum Chordata; class Mammalia; order Diprotodontia; family Macropodidae; genus Notamacropus; species Notamacropus eugenii. The sequence continues at coordinate 553,378,944 of NC_092872.1, forward strand.
TCAGAGGTTATGATGAGTCAACTTGCCCAAGATCATAATGGTATCAATCATTGCTTCCTATCTGCTTTTAGTTCACTGAAATTCAAACCTCTTTAAACATAAAAAAAGCATTAGCACATAGTGATTTGCCCTAGAGCCATTTCTATCTGAATTCCATCAGCCATGATCACTGCAACCAATATCATTCATGCTAGAACACAGACTTTTGGTGAGCAGAAGGGTTATGTGCATTAAGTAAATGAATTTGCCGCAAAACCATTTTTAGAAAAAAAAATATTTTACTCACATTTATTTCACAGCATGCATCTTCTGCCAAGAGGCAAGGAGCACATATTTCATTTTAAGGAGCTAGATTTTATTTGTGAAACTCACTCTTTACCTTTGACCTCTAAGATGATGTTGGACTAGATTGTTTCTAAAGTAGCTTCCACACATAACATTCTATGTCTCTGAATCTAAATAAGGAAAGCACTTGGAGCCAAACATTTGCTATTTATTCATTTGATGACCATTAGTATGTACCTACTATGTGCAAAATAGTATTTTCAGTATTGAGATAAATACAAAGAAAAATAAGACATGGTCTCTGCCCTCATGAAGTTCATAATCTAGCAGAAAGGATATCATACATATATAAATATACCATCAGGATGGTGCAGAATGGAAATTTATTAAAGGACATTTCATTTCAACAGATCATTATTTGTCTTTGCTGACATATTCTTTGCAGTATTTTATTATGGACTTTTGATTCCTAGATTTAATTCATATGAAGACTTTTGGTCCCATTCTGGGATCTTAGCCATTTATAAGCATATGTCATAGAAGGCATGTACCTGCTGTCAACCTTTACTGTTATTCAGGGAATTGATGTCTGCTTGTAGAAAAACAAATTTCTATAATTTTTTTATAACCCGAATATCATTTGCTCTGTGAATTTTTATTCATCATTATCATCATCTTCTTCTCCTTCTCTTCTTTCTTTTTCTTCTGAAAAAGTGTTGTCTGGAGGAGACCAAGATATTTCTAAGTATCAAGATTGTCCATTGGTTCCATTTTACTTCTGAATTCATGCTTAAAGTTTTCAGTGTCTGTCTTTTCTTGGCATATGTTAGGAATTTTATATATATTGAGTTCCGATGATAGTCTGATATCCCTGGATAAAGTTTCCATAGAAAAAGGAGATACTTAATGTATTTTTACATGGAATCACAGAGTCAGGTTTTTGGGTGATATTGAATATATGTTCTTTGCATTATATTGACTCCTTGTTTTGTCTTAATTATTTGACCTTTACTTCTAATTATTAGTAGGAATCTAGAATTTCTGATTCACTTTTATTTTCCAGATTCCATTACATATGTTTCTTTTTCATTGCCTTTAATTGGGCAATGTGGTATTCAAGTATTCTATTATGTGTAAGAACTAGATACTAATATAAAGTTCCATTGTCTTTATGAGTCAATAAATACATATTGAGCACTTACTGTGTACCAGGAACTAGGTTTAGTGCTGAAGATACAGAGAAAGATAAAATATAGTCCCTGCCCTTTAGGAGCTCACAATTTAGTGGGGGTGACAACATACAAACAAATAAGTACAAACAAGCTATGTGCATGATAAATTGGAAATAATCAACAGAAGGAACTACAAGGATTAAGAGGAATTGGGGAAGGCTTTTGAATATTTTCTCAACCAACTCAAAATTTGTTCACCAATAAATAGTGGTATTTGATGCCAGTTCTTAGGGGTATTCCATAGCAGTTCCATCTTTATTCTTATGGTTCTTACCATGAGGCAGTCACCACGTATATTATTGCATGCAGATCTTGACATATCTTCATGCTTTCTGTCAAGTGTTATCGAAGAAGTCCTTTTATGTTCCCCCTAGATACCAGAGCTTTTCCCTCTAAGGTTAATTTCTATATTGTAATTCTTCTATATAAAGTATGTATATTCTACTATCTAATCATACACATTGTCTCTTACACTGAAACGTAAAATCCTTGGGGGCAATAACTGTCCTTGCTTTTCTTTGCATCCCTAGGATTAAGCACATTGGTGCCTAGTAAGAACTTAATAAATACTTGTTGATTGAGTGACCATATTGAATGACAGCTTTCAAAAGCATTATTTTGTTGTAACTGCTATTCTATTCTCACACCTTACTCAAAAGGGCTTTTGGAAATTCCATTCTAAGTATGTCCATCTCCATGTTCTTTAAAATCATTTGACACAATGTTGTTTTTGTCATACATTTCATTTTAAAATATCTAGATAGATAGAGACAGAGACATATATTAGTTTGTATCAATTAAAGATTTTCAATGACCTTTAGGTTCCTCAATCTTTTCCTCTTAGATTTTAATAATTCTGAAACTTCACCTAATCTAGTTTTAGGGAGGCAGTTACTTCTTACAATCACCCTGCATTGGGCAGCAATATACTGTTATTTGACTTGGATTTGAGAATATTTTTAGGAAAAAAATACTGTAAAGCCCTTGCCTGTAATTGGTAAGATCTATTTCCAGTTTTGTTTTCATAGAACACTGGTGTGTAATGAAAACAATATCTTTAGTTTATTTTACATGCACTCATGGTTTGCCTGCTCAAGTGGTCATCTCCATGTACATGAAAGCATTTGTATCAAGTGGGATATTGTTATTTTTTTTTTTACTTTTTCCAATGTATTTTTCCTTCTTATGGTAGCAGGGAATATTTGGTGCACTATTCTCTAGATATCAAACGGATCATCATAGTGATTGCAGGCAGGGCCAGGATGCAACCTTCTCCAGCACTACCTAATTCCTGGAGTTTTAGGAGCAGTTATATCAAGGTAACCAAGATGTCAATCCAATCAGTGGTATTAAAAGGCCGCAGTTTGCCAGGATTTCTTGCAAGACCTTCACGACTATTACAATGAGCTCAGGGCACAAGAAGTACCTATTATATTTCATCTTGCCTAATCCCTTCCTATTCTGCCACTGACATCTCTTCACAGCATAGAGGATGGGTTGACCTTGATCTTTGACCCTTGAATGAACTTGCATTTATTATTATTGCTGTTATTATTTATTTACATAAAATTAATTACTAGCCAAATAATATAAGCTTGACCAAGAACAAACATATTTTCTATTAAAACTGGTGCTTTGGGTTTCTGAATGATATTCCTCCCTCTTCAAAACTGGGAAGCATCCTTTATTCAAAGCCAACAAGATCAGCTAATCACCCTGGGTTTATTGTGTGAAGCAATCTCCATCTGCCTCCTCCTACAGGACTTTATTCAATATTGATCTCCCCTGAAAACATTCCTTTATAGGTCCCACATCACTCTGATCACTCCCTTACTTTAAGTCCCTTCAGCACTTATAGGATCATAAGATCATACATTTATAGCTCGAAGGGACATTAAAGGCCACTGTCTCCAATTCCCTCATTTTATAGATGACAAAAATGATGTTCAGAGATTTTAAGTGACTTGACTAGGGTCACACAACTAGGGTCTTAGGGCAGACTTCAAACTCAGGCCTTCGTGACCCCAGATCCAAACTGTGAAATAGTATGTACAAGTGAGTTATCAATGAGGTAATGGATATGAAACCATTTTGGAAACCAAAGTGCTCCATAATTATAAGTGATTCTTATTATTTTTGTCTTTTATATTATACGTTAAGTTAAAGGCATACTGCCTCAAGTCCATTTCCAATCCCCTGAGTTACCCATCTGGCCAATTTAAAAATGATGCTATTAATATCTGACATAAGAACTGTTTGCAATCTGTCATTAAAACTACTTTTTCAGAAAATACAGTATACAATAAATGAAGGTTAAGGTACTTTTCTCTTCTAAATTAAGACTAGCAAATTCTCCCTATATCGCCCCCCTCCCACAAATATCAAAGAGGCTAAGACCTCACTTGCCAAATTTAAGCTTTAATTTCAGACCAACTTAACAGTAATAATAACAATAGCTCACAATCATGTATGTGTTCATCCTTCATTGTCGAAGAAGACCATGCCATCAGAGAAATGATGACATGACTTGACTTTGTTTTGAGTGAGGGAGGGCTGTGCAGGTCACCAGCTTCACTTCTCCTCCAGAGCCATCTGAATGCAGTGACCAGATACTCATCAGGATGACTGGAGATGACCCAGGATGAGGCAATTGGGGCTAAGTGACTTGCCCAAGATCACACAGCTAGTGCGCGTCAAGTGTCTGAGGGGAGATTTGAATTCAGGTCCTCCTGACTCCTGCACTGGTGCTCTATCCACTGCACCACCTAGCTGCCCCTCACAATCACATGGTAGTTTACAGAATATAGCCCTGTGAGAGTGATTATACAAGAATTATTATTTACATTTTAAGATTAGGAAACAGTTTCAGAATGAGGAAATGATTTGCCCAAAGTTAAATACTGTATTCATTCCACTTATTCACTCATCGATTCATTCAGCAAATTTTTAAATACCTATCATATCCATGACCCTGTGCAGGTTTTAAATGTTAGAGCTATCACTCTGTAAGGGATTATAGCATTTAGATGTGAAAGGAACCTCTAATCCCAGCCTGCAACTGTATCTGGGGAAACTGAGGCCCAAGGGGATGCCTGAGGTCACAGAGCTTCAGTTGACTTTATGACTTCCAAATCTATCTCTATGCCTTTGCTCTCACTGTCCTCTGTGCCTGAATTCTCCTCTACCTTTTCCCTTTTAGTTTCCTTGACTTCCATCAAGACTTAGATCAAATCCCATGTACACCAAAACACTTTCCCCATCTTCCTAGCTGCTGAAGACTTCCCCTGTCACAGTGTCTGCTGTCTATTCTGTATATATCTTATCCCTACTGTGGATGGTAAAAGACGAAATGACTAAGGGAACAAAGGTTCGATACTCCAATCATATCAATTTATTAAGCAATTCATAGTCATTGTCCAACAAACCAGGACCAGACTTCCTCAGCTTGGGCCTAAATACAAAGGGAGACAGACTTTTATACATTAAAAACAATTACTCAGATAAGACCAATTAATGAAAAGGAAGTAAGTGACCAGGATACAAAAATAGGTGATCTGATTTCTAATTGGAAGAAAGATTAGGGACTTTCCAAGTTGAGAGGAGAGTGAACAGAAATCAGAAAAAGTGATGTTTCCTTCCCCCCAAGTATCTAGGAATACACCCGGTGAGTTACCTTAAGTATGACAGGTACAATTCAAATCTAGGACTCCTAACTCCAACTCCACTAATTTTTCTACTCTATGTTAGCTATATGGGGGCATACATTATAACAAGGCTTCCTTTCCTGTTCTTATCTCAGTTTCACAGAATTTGGAGCTGGAAATGAATATAGAAAGATTATCCATTCCAAACCTTCATTTAATAGAGCAGGTAAGAAAGATTCATAGAGAGAAGTATCTGTTCTAAGATATCGGTGCTCAAAAGGAGCAGTTTCCCAATGAAGACATGTCTTCTAACTCTGAGTCTTTTGTGTTTTGAAGTTTTCTCTGAAAGACAGTGAGGTACAGTAAATAAGTGTGGAATCAGGAATCAGAAAGGTCTGGGTTCAAATCTCACCTCTGGCACACCAGCTGTGTGACTCTAGGTAAACAAACCACTTGCTTGAGGCTTTGTTTTCTCCTCTGTAAAAAGAAGGTGTTAATTTAACCTAAAATGTTTACCTGGAGGAGTTACAGAGAGGATCTAGTGAAAAAATGTATGCAAAGTCCTTTGGAGTCCTTCAAGTGATGTATAAATATTTTATTAATATAGCCTACTGCTTCTCCAAATAAATAATATATTTGAGCCCATGCACCATACAAATCTAAGCAATCATAATTTTCTTTATGACTATGAATTGAAGTCACACCGACTTCTAACAATACTGCCTACTGAGTGCACTGAAATGACATCTTAGACTCCTTCTCCACCCTGGCAGCTTTCAAGTAAGGATGACTGCAGCAAGCAGATGGATGGAGAAGAAGGCTACCCTGCCTCCCACATGGGGCACATGCCACTACTGTTTGAGTCCTATTTCTCCTTTCCTATTATTAAATAAATGAGTGTTGTTAGATAAGAGTAAAATTCAGAGATCCAAGAAAGTCATCCAAGACTCTATGGACAACTAGAGTCCTAGAGTGTTTGGCAACAGTAGCTGAGTCTCACAAAGCACCAGTGCAGCAACTGAACAACCTAGCCTATTGGACCCAGTCCAGCCTTACCTGTTAGCTGAAACAGCGGGTCCTGGAAGAAGTGTACACAGCTGATCAAGGAAATGGGTTTGTCCATGGTAGGGCCTGCTTCACTCAGTCTTGACTCTATAAATCTCTCCCATAACCTAGCTAGAACTATCTCACTCCCCTCAGTTACACTCATCACCCTTGCTTCTACCTCCTGCAGTTCTAGAACCAGGCATCATCATCAAATCAAGTCTGTTGCTAGATGGAATATGTTAATGTACTCCCCCCACTCATCAGCCTATTAAAGTACTCCACCCTGCTCACCAGTCCCTTCTAGTGTTATTTACATGAAAGCTCCTTGAGGGCAGGGATTGTCATTGACTTTTGTATTTATAGTTCCATAATTTAGCACAGTGCTTGGCTCGCGATAAGGACTTACTAAATGTTGTATTTCATGCATTCTCTCAATGTGGAGGGACTCTAGGCCACAGTGGTACCAGCTCCAGGCCTGTGAAGAGCAACAGCCCAACACATGTGAATTAAGGTGTTCATTTTTTCTTCTGACTCTTTTTGCTAATGTTTGAGAAGCAGATAGTTCATTTTTTCCACTACTATTCACACCAGCTGCTGTGAAGCCTCTATAAAAATACTCCCAGTACAGATCTTTGACCGTGGATCACCGTACCTAGCCCCAGTTGCAGATGGATGAAGCAGCTGGTCCAAAGAGGTGTTGTTCCCGACTCTCCCACACACACACATGCTCAGGATGCACAGAGCAGTACATCCACTCCCCAGCCTGCCTTTCCATTTTCCCCCAGATTTATGAAGCAAAGAGATACCAATCAAAAAAAAAATCGCCCAATTGTTTTTGGATACACACACATACACATATCAGACAATCACCTAAGAACATTCTATAGTTATAAAAATCATTGAATGCCTGAATGGCTGACAATATTTGTGGGTGGCAGGTAAAATGAAAAAGGTTAAATTCAGATGCAAAAGGAAGTTTCTTCCAGGGAAAGTATTTTATGGTGGAAAGAGACTTAGATTTGGAGTCAGATGACCTTCATTGGAATCCTGGATCTTCCATTTATTAGCTCTACGAATTTTGGAAAAAATATCTTAGATTCCTAAACCTGTTTCCTTATTCGAAAAACAAAGATATTGGACAAGTTAATCTCTAACTTCTCTTCTGAACTCTAAGATTTCAGCTTTAAATCTTATGATGTCCAGGAAGGTGGGAATCCTATGTGCATATCATATTGGAATGCCAAGTATGTTATCTGTGGCAGTGGTATTTCTCATCACCATTTTCTCTGAACCATAGTACAAGAGTCTGTTTGGGGGGAAATGGAATTTTATGACTTAGTATAAACAGAACTATGTTTTATAGAGAAGTCTAGTTAATAATAATGACATCTAAATTTATAAGCATATATATCACAGATTAGTTAAAACATGCCCAGCTCCCACTGACTTTGACATGGGTACTACTATAGAACAGTATTCAAAAGGCATTTGTCAAGGACAAAATTATTAGTGTCAAAGCCTCATCATCACCCAACCATTTGGTTGACTTTGTCTAACCACTCAGACAGAATATGATATAACCCAATGCCATGACATTTCCAAGAAATACAAACTTAAAGATAATCGTAGACTTTCTGGTCACAAGAATCCCCAGAGCTACCCTTCTTTACCTTGAAGTAAAATTATAGTATAAAGACCAATTTAGGAAACCAGCCAAAATCCTTGATTCTTTCTGCTTATATATATATATATATATATATATATATATATATATATATATATATATATATATATATATATATATATATATATATATATATATATATATATATATATATATATATATATATATGCCACCTTCAGGCAGCCTAGGAGTGGGAGAGAAGTTGATGCCATATTTAGGGATTTTGACAACATCTGATGCTTTCCTATGTACACATGTGAATCTACCACCTTCCCTGGTTTTGTCAACCTACAGCTAACTGACCTGAAATATAAAAAATAGTTAGATAAATAAGTAGATAGAAAAATATATATGTATATATATATATTCACATACATACATATGTATATATATATGTATACATAGTGTGTGTATACATATATACATGGATAGATGGAAATATAGATATATGTATATATATAGAAATATAGATATATACATCCATATATATGTGTGTATACATAGATAGACAGATAGATAGGTAGATGATAGATGGATAGATAGATAGATAGATAGATAGATAGATAGATGATAGATAGATGATAGAGCTAGATAAATATAGACAGGCTATTTTATTAAAGTACACACTGTACAAAACTTAGTAAACAAAAGTTAACTCAATTAGCAAAGTATTGTCAAAGAGAGACCACAGGATCATAGATTCACAGCTGAAAATGATCTTAGAGATCATCTCATCCATTCCTTTCATCTTATAGGTGAGAAAATTGAGACCCACAAAAGATAAAGGACTTTCCCGAAGTCACACAAGTGAAAAGAAAGTAACAGTAAGTACCAGAATTGAGATTTCAAATTTGAGTCTTCTACTTTAAGAACAGAATGATTTGTAATAATTAGCAAAATATGAATGATTCTAAAATCATCCAAAATAACTGGTCAGTTTCTGTAGTACATTTATTTTTTTTTAGGAAAACCTTCTTTCAAGGAACAATGATGTAAACATTAGTCCAACATCTGTCAACAGATGTGTTAATTTGTCTCCACAATTTGAAATATGGATCTGTCAGAGGCTTTAATGAACTTAAGATGAACAATTCCCATTATAAAAGAGGAAGAGAACTGATAAATCACACCAGTTCCTGCAATAAATAGAAATTTAGAAAAATACTTTTGGAACAAACAGGCATTACTTTATTGACAAAATTAAAGAATAAAATTTCATAGATGCCAGTAGATTATTCAAAATTAACTAGAAGTAATTTACCTATAGATGGAGCCTATAAAAAAAGCTAAAATCCAAGAGTGGGCCCTATGAACATGAACTAAAAGGACCACATGTTGACAAAGAAGTATTCATCAACTGGGTTGAGTTTGATATATATATCAATTGATGCATATTTATTTATAGAAGTAAAGGGTTTTATCATGGCCTTTTCAGTTACAGGGGGTTATTCTTAAAGATTCTAGTCATACTAGTCAATACACATTGCGAAAGCAAATAATAGGAAGTGTTCAACACATATAGAAATGTGGGCTGTCAACATTTTACACCTACAAAATATCAAGCAAGCATGATCAAGTGATTAGAATTATATATCAGAAGCAGGCTACTTTCATACACTAACAGATTAAAATCTCCATGTCCCCAATACAGACCTCAAAATGTCCTTGTGCATTCAAAAATAACTATTCTGAGACAAAAGCATTATCAGACAAAATTATTGCTCAGATAAAACATTGATCTACAAAAATTTAAAAACCATGTTTCAATAGATAACACCATACTGAATATTCATAATCTCTGAGCTATGTAGAATTAAAAGCTTTCCAAATATAGAGATCTAGTAGAACAAATTAAAACCATGTGGGAGTGAGTTGAGGTATATATCATCTAGTCAGCCTAAACTAAAGTTTCCTTAAAGATGCTTTCAGTAAGACTACAAAAGATGATCTTATATCTCAGTATTTTTAGCCAATTACAAAAAGCAGTTATTTGATCTACACTTAAAATAGTTGGTAGAATATTGAATGTAAAATAAATAAATAGTAGGTTATTGCCTTGACCCAGGACCATTTCCATCTGTAATCCATTGAAAAAGATGGGTGGAAAAGGGACATTGATGATGATGTTGAATGTATATGGTACCTAAAAATTACAAGGTATTTTACGTTCATCATTCATTATTGTCTTTTTTATCTATTTATCTATCTGGTGCATCATTAGTAAAATAGAATAAATCAGCCCATTAAGTAAATGTAATTGATGAAATAGAATCTGACCTGGGTACAGTGCTTCTGATGGTATCTTCTCACATTATATACTTCTTGGAGAGTTATAAATAAATGGAATTGGATTGATTGTTTTGGAGAGACTATGGAGCATGTGTAGATCTTCTGTAAGTGGTTCCAGTCTGCTAAACATGTAAAGAGAGACTTTTTCAATTGTCTGCATAGTAAGAACTAACAGGTATTGACCTAGCTTCTTTAGCCATTTTCTCTTTGGCTATCCTGATGGTTTGACTTCTTTGTTCAATGTCTGTTAAGGGTCAAGGATGTAATGAGGGAAGTATGGGACAGTTCCCTCTGAAGCCATGTGACCCTGTGAAATGAACCTCCATTCTTGGCTTTGGCTTTTGTCTTTTTTCCATTCTAGGGGTGAAGTGATTGATGCCTTTGATCTTGTGACTTTTAAAAATTCAGGAAGGCAGCTTAGCCTCCCAGCATTCCTGCGTCCATATTTTGCAGCCAATGGACATCAACAACTTGAGCGAGGCAAGGAATCTCCTTTGGCAGTAATCTTCAGGACTCAGTAGCTGAGATCAAGACCCATCTGGCAGTCATGCCACAACTGGGATTTGAACTTGGTCTGATCATTGTTCCACGGAAACTGTTCTGAGTGTACCCCTTGAACTCTCCTTGAATCTTCTTACTTGATCTGGCATTGATTTGTCCAAATCTCTGTTATCCTTAACCTGGCCTATCCCACTATTGTCTGTTATCTCTAGGTAGCCTTCAGCTACTTCCCACCCTTAATCCCATTCTCTTGGTTCCTGGAGTTGGATCTCTAGCTACCTCAGCTACTGACCATTCCCACCAAGACTCTCCATAAACCCCTCTTCTAGTCAACCTAGACTACTTGGCCAATCCTAGATCCTCCCACAATCTTTCTGAGCATAAGACCGATCCCTCCTCCATGAAGGGGCTCAGATTCATCTAGCTCAGACTCTGTCATTAATACAAGCTTCACAAATGCTTAGATTTCTTAAGATTCTACCTGATATGGAGGATCTTAAATAAACTTTGTTTTTCTTTGGCTAAAAGGAGATTTGAGTCGAATTCATTCAGGCAGGACCTGATGTGTTGGTATTTTGTGGTCCCAAGCACCCCTAAACCTCAACAAGTTTACTATAGAAGGTAGAAAGACCTAGGAATAACAAGTGAACAGCCTTTGTGTTGGACTAGTGACCATGAAGTATTAAAAGAATTGGAGGAAAACCTCAGTGTATTATGGGAAGACATGGAAAACTACTACAGAGGATGAGAGGCCAAGAAAGAGGGTGCAATATACATGGGCAGAGGGAGGATTCACACAGATGAGAGGTCCCAGAAAAAACAGTACTACCTGAAATATCAAGGAATGGTGACAGAGACCTAAATTTTTTGTTTTTTATAACCATCAATCAAGAAGTATTTGCTAATTAGTTCCTATGTTACAGGTACTGAGCAAGATGCTGGGATAACATAAAATATAAATATAACCTATAATCATAATAATACCCATAATAAATAATGATTTAACTATAACTTAATAATAATACCTATAATAAACAAAAAATATATAGATATAGATATCTGACTTCAGTGTTTTTATATTTTAAAAGGAATCATATTATGAAACCTATATTCCCAAGTAACAACCAACAGCCAACAGAAACATCCCTTCCCTGATAGAATAGAATAATGGATGTTTAACAACTAGATTTTTTTTATAAAGGGGAGATAGAAGTGTGGCCTGATAATGGTTGTATTTTTTTTTTCTTTTGCAGCTTAGCTACACGACCATCCTGAGAGCATAAGTCATTGTAGAGGCATAATATAAGCTAGAGATGCCTACTGTTCATGGAAGGTCAAGTTTAAGGGTACGAAGTTCACTGTCTCCCTCAGAGTCCAAGAGCAATCCATCCTATTGATGTCGACAGCAAGCAAAGGATTTAAGAGCACACTTCTGGTGTACCATACTGAGTTTATTGTTCGAGCTCTTTCAGTCAGCCAAATGGGAAATTCCACATTGCTGGAGCCTAGCATCACCCTCCTTAAAACCCAACTGATCTTGAACAGATTTTAGTAGCATTTCAATAGGAAAAACCTCAGGGGTCACAGATGGCTCCCTGGCATCCATTCCACCGAACCTCCCTTTCAGGGACATTGCTACAATTTGTATCTAGACACTGTTATTCTCCCATTAGCAAAAGCTCATAGCTTTAAGCACTGGGGAGGAGCACCTGTTTTTAATGGCAAATTACTTGGTAATCATTAACCAATATCTAATAAAGTGAAACCTTTAAGCAGACTGAAGAAAAACAGATGTTTCCAAGGTTTAATGAAAAAGGATTATGCACCATCAGACAACATGACCTGACCTCTCTCAGTCACGAGCTTTATAAAGCAAAGGCAACGTTCTTTACTGTGTGAGAACAGCTCCTGGTCTACTTAAGACTAGCCAGGTGCACATATGAACAGTTTTACACACACACAACACACACACACACACACACACACACACACACACACACACACACATACACTTAAAGCTTGCGGGTAACAGCTAAACAAAATATTTGAGCTGCCAAGAAATGACCTTCACTAGAGCTGGTACCCAGTGTTCCTTGACTGCAAGTCTGATGTAGATTTAGGTAAAATGATGAAGGAGGCAATGTCTGTCTCTTGGAAAGCCTTTCACCCTGGCTTTTGTGTTCCCAGCTAATTTATCCCATCTCCCATGGACCGTTCCACAACCCACTGAGAGCAAAATGTCTTCATTCTTCTCGTTGGCTACCTAGAACTTTTTCTGGATTTCAGTCTTCTCAAAGCTCAACCAGCCCACTTCTTCCAGGAACTCTCTCCATGTGATCCTTTCTCCATCACTTCCCTTTCTCCCGCCTGAAAAATATAAGAATAGGTTACACAGATTGGGAGCTAGAAAAACTCTTGGAGATTATCCAGTCCAAAACCCTCACTGAGGAGAGAGAGAGAGATTGGGACTGGTTATATGGTTTCATTGGTATGGGGAACTCTCCCAAGGGGGGATATTCCCACTATAAATACTGTTAACAACCTCTTTGCAGCTGTAAGGCCAAACAAAGTAGAATCTTTTGCTGTTTTTGTTTTACTAAAAGTACCTCTGATTGAATAATGTGGTTAAAATGAAGATCTTCCCTACACATTGATGGGCCTGCCCACTGAGGGAAGCTTGATTAGCAAAGTTGTTTTATAGGAGAGTCCCAAGTACCTTTTGTTTTTGTTTTTTTCCTATTGAGGCCCCGGGTCAGAGGGTCATGCCCTCTGACTCTGAAAAGTGTATAAATACTCTGAGAGTGAGGCTTTCTTTGGGGTTTACTGGCTGGAAGTGTTTGTTTGGCCCCATGAGGACTCTGGGAAGCTGCTAAAGAGCACTCCTCCCACCTTGGAAAACACAGATGTTGGTGCTTCCCTCTCTGGTAACTATGGTCAGACAGTTGGACTTGTCTGTTGAATTATGATATATGTACTGATTATAATCAGGCAGAGGAAGCCATGTCTGTTGATCTTTGATTTCTCTGTATTTTCTCTGAAGTTCAGGGTGCTGACTCCGTGAACGAGGTGAATGATATATGTGCCTGATTAAAGTGATTGTTAACCCCTCATAAGTTGCCTTTCCTTTTAGAGAAGAAGATCAAAGAACCTGTGGTATCCCTCTGTGTATGTTGGGGTGCTTACTGTTACAGCAGCTTATGATAGATAGTTGCCTGGGATACTTAGAGGTTGAAATGACTGGTTCAGGGTTACATAGGTAATATGTATCTGAGGCAGCTCTTAAACCCAAGTTTCTTTGATTTTGTTGCTGCTTCTTATCATGAGCATGCCATGCTGAGCGGTCCTGTGCCAGTGTCTCCCATGTCACATAATCAAAGTTTACATGGTGGTCAGAAGAAGTAATACAAGGACACTCATGGTCTCTCTTAAGAACTTTGGAATTGACTGTGTGAAAGGTCCTGTAACACAGGACTGCTCACCATGGTGTGCCCACATCAGAGAAAGTGCTTGTGCTCTGTGAGCAAATTGAATTGAAACAGCTCAAAGAAAGAGCAGGATGTGCAAATGAAGAGTATCCATTCTAGTGTTCTCATGGACTATTTGTGCCCAACCTGAGGTAAAGCTTTCTGAGCTCATATTGGTCTGATCAGACACAGTTAGATACATTGAAACTTGACTCTAGCACACTGGTGTCATTTCGGTCCTCTTTGAGAATGAAGGACAACCAGTGCTACTTCTTAAGTCATGTTGCTTCTCAAGGAACCAGGATAAGATGGAGGAAAATAATTTAATTCAATTCAACACATATTTACTGTAGGCAAGGCTCTGTGTTATATGCTGAGATACAGAGAAAGGCATAATTTGATGTTTGCCCTCAAGATTTTAGTCTGTTAGGGAAAGGGTCATATACATAGCTAACTATGATATAAGGAATAGTGAGAGAAGTGCAAAGAAAAAGTCCTGACAAAGTTCTATAAGAAATTTTGCAGAAAAGAAAAAGTCTTAATGGAGGAGGTGACAACTGATTTGGGTCTTCAGGGTAGGAAAAGGCTTTCAAGTGCTGACCTCTCAGATAATATGGCTCCCTAACTTAGGTTGAGGCACCATGGCTGGTGGTACCTGAATCTAGGAATGTAAAGGAAGAATTTAGCTGAAGGAATATTTAAGAGCAATGTTTAAGTGTATCAAAGTTCCTTTACTTTTTGAGCCTTTCAGTTAATTAGATCCTAGAGTATTAGAGCTGGAAAAGATCAATCCCAGAAGAATTTTCATGTGGCTGTCCCTCTGCTAAGCCTCATGAATCCTTTAAAATCAAAAGTCAGTTGTGGTGAAAACAAACCCATTTCCACAGGAGTACTCACTAACATCCCTAATCTCTAACATCCAGCATTGGTCAATAAACATTTTCAGACAATGTAGACTCCTGGTCATCCTCCTCAACTCCTCATGTCAGAACCACCTGGATTCTGCCCCTGGAGTCCCAGGTGAACAAGGCCTTATCTTTCCTGGAACTAGGCCTCTGCTACACTTCACGGCCTTTTCCAGACCATGATGGCACACCAATATCTCCCTCCCTAACTCTCCTTTATATGCTGTCTTCCCCATTAGAATGTAAGCTCCTTGAGGGTAAGGATTTGGTGAGGTTTTGTCTGTGTACTCCAAGCCTCTACTATAGTACTTTTTTGCATAGTAGATACTTAAGTTGTAGCTTAAATAGAAAAGAAGATCAGTTTAATAATATAGAAGTCTTCCTCCAAGTCTTTTAACACACCATGGGCACTAGGGAAGCACTTGGGCTGGCCATATGTAATCACTCACTCTCATGACATGACTAGCTGACCCCCATTTTTGGTTCCATATTTCCTGATGATCACTTCTTAAGTGGCCTAATCATGCTGCAGTCTGCTTAAGTCTCCTGAGCATTTCTTCAGTATGGGTCTACCCATACCATTTGAGTATTATGTGATTTTAATTCTTTTGTGATTGTGATATTCCATGATGTACATATTGTAGTATCACTGGAATGATATTGATATTAACAAGAATGTGGGGGGGGGGGGGAAGAGGGTGGCTTGGGATGAAGGGAAGTACTGTACAACTTCCCAAATGTGATCCAGCCTGCTCTCTACTTCCTATTTAATTCTCAGATCTCTGTCTATATGTGACATATGCACTCCTGAAAGTACACATGGTATAGAGGTGGATGGGTAAGGCCATTAGGGATTTGTCCCAGATACCAAGGAACTGAGAAGATGCTAACCTGATAGGCAGGGGATATGGATACAGGTTCAAGCACATAAGGGGGATAAGTCTCCTCACAAGTACCACTTTGTTGGGTATAGGCAGAGGAGTTAAAATATAGTCTCCATCAATTGGTGGGCTTAATGACCTGTCCATCACCTATCTCATCCTAGCCTGGGACCCTCTTATAGGTGGGAGGTTCAAGGGCAAGGGGATCAGGAATAGAGGAACTATGAAACAAGAGTACCATGGGATAGAAGCCCAGCCATGGTGAAAAAAAAAAGAGGCATTCAATCAGGATAAAGGGAACCAGCATCACATGCTCTCCCTACATCACAAGTCTTCAAGCTTTTCCTCCAACAGCTGAAACTTTGCAAGTCAGGAGGAAGAGATGGCCATAGATGGCCAAAGATTTGGTATATTAGTAACCACTCCCTAACTAAAGGCATCCAAGGAATTAATGGTTCCCATTTTCTTCCCTTCCACCTTACACAGTAAGGGTGAAACCAACTGGGAAAGCCTGGGCCTACCTACTATGATTAGAAAGAGAAAGAGAGTATCTTCTGCCTATGTGAAGACACTACGAAGGAGACAGTGACAAAGGAAGGGAGAAGATTGTTGGGGATGGAAGCTCAATTCCATGTGGACAGTCTCGGGCGGGTAAAGGTGGGAACTTCTAAATCTTAGAGTTCTCATGAGGCCCCCCATGAAACACCAGGGAATCGAGGAGTGAGACCGAGCTATCTCGTGTATTTCCACCTCTTCCCGTCAGAAACGTGATGGGAGGAGCATCCCCACCCTCGAGACTGTCCCGGATCTGGGCACACCTATTGTTATCTAACAGGCACGGTATTCAGGTGCAAACTACACGGCCGGAGAGCTTAATTAGGGTCAGGAAAGCCTGAAGGCACTCTTAGCGCGGAGGGGCCCTGACAGGACAGAAGGCTCCGTTTTTCCTCTCTTCCCTCTCCCCTCCCCCTCTCTCCCCACTTACACTTCTGCTTCCAATCTCTTACTGTAAGATCTTTGCCTCCTTGGGAGACTTCTCTCTCCCTCCTAAGGAAGAGTTCCCCCTGCACATGTAACCAGGACCCTGAATAAAGCCTAACCCTTGTTCGACTCCGGAAAGTCTCTTCTCTCATACGTTTATCTGGTTTGGCCAACCGAAGACCTGGGACAGGTAAGGTAAGACTCGGGTAGCCCTCAGGCCTCTACGCCTGGCAGAAGATGAGTTAAATTCTCCAACCCCCATCACTCTAGTGGCCCTTGGATTGGCCATGTATATTGAATTATCACCAACAGTAAGCAAGAAAATGTATTTAAAGTAGAAAGCCAGCAGATGACCTGCTAATGTGGGGTCTTCCCCATCCTGATCCATGCTCATGGCCCCATCTATATGCATGCAGCTATACCCACCTCCAATCACCTCCTGACAACTTAGGGTGCCTCTCATATCTCTTGCCCCAGCTACCAAAATTTCCAATTATGATTCAGACCAATGACAGTGGAGCTCGGACTCTGGCAAACCCTCCAAAGCTAAGAAGATTTCAAGTACATACCCAAGGGGCCAAGTTCTCCCATTGCATCCTGGGCCATCTCCAGTCATCCTGATGAATATCTGGTCCCTAGATCCAGATGGCTTCAGAGGAGAAGTGAGGCTGGTAACCTTGCACAGCACTTCCTCACTCAAAACAAAGTCAAGTGCAAGTCATGTCATCATTTCTCTGATGTCATGGTCTTCTTTGGCAACGAAGGACGAACACAACCACAATATAGTGTCTACTGTCTGCAATGCTAGCTAAGCACTAAGAGGTTAACCATATTCAGACTGGTTTAATATGCTTAATTATTTGGCCATAAAGACATTTTTCTCCTTCCTCCAATAAAGAATATTTAACAACAAGCTTCTTCATTCCCCCTTGGGGAAGAGGAATAAAAGATCTGGAATTTAAATTTAATAAAATTAATTTGATTGTTTCTGAGATACTTGAGAAATGCCATTATAAATGTAAAGGAATATTACTGCATCACAGGTAATGCCAAAAGGGACATATGATTTCACAGAAACTGAGCAGTATGAACTGATGCTAAGTGGGATGAGTAGAAACAAGGGCACAATTGATACAAAGGCAGCAACATTATTTGAAAACCAAAAAGACTTAACTTTGAACAGTTCAATGCAATGACCAGTAGCCATGTCTCAGGATTCTATGAAGAATGCTACCCACTTCCTGAAAGAGACAGGGTGAGGAACTGAAGACTGGCGAAGGAAGAAGAAAAGGGGGTGATGCCAATAGGGATTTAGTAATAGTGATGTCAAAATAAAATGGGTCATCAGAATATTTTTTCTAAATAGAAGGAAAGATGACCAATCAGAACAGTTTTGAAAGCAATATTTAAAATGTGTTATATAACCTTAAAAGATAAACAATATGAAATGGGGATTCATGCTTTTAAACTCCTCTTTTTTGTGTTCTGTTGTATGTTTAGAAAAGTTCTTTTTCGATAAGTTAATTTAAAAAGGAAAATTTTTTTTAAAAAAAGAAAAATTAAGGAATGGTCACCTGCATTAAAGTTCCTTTGGCTTTAAATCTTTTGATTAATTAGATAATAGAACATAGAATGTCTAAGCTAGAAGGAATCTCAGAGTTTATTCAGTCCAATCTCTTATTTTATAGATGAAGAAAATTAGCCTCAGGGGAAAAAAAAAGTGATCAACTCCAGATCACATAGACTGCGAGTAGCAAAACTGGCACTTAATCCCATGGTTTCTGACTCCAAATTCATTGCCCTATCAATTCCATTTTATTGTTCCTTTTCACTGATATCACCATTTAACATTCATGTATTAATAACAGTTCATATTTTTGGAATGTTTTAATGTTTACAAGTTTTGCCCCATAACTTCTTGAAGTGGGATAGTGCGAATGATCGCTTTTTAGGAAAATTGAGGATGAGAGAGATTAGGGGATTTGTTTAAGGCCATACTGCTATGGTGTCACAGCCTGGAGACAGACCCCAGTGTTTTGATTTCAAGTATAATGTTCTTTTCATTATTCTATACTAACTCTCACTTGGTGACACAGTGGATGGGGTGAAGGGCCGGAAGTCCTTCCTGAGTTCAAATCTTGCCTCAGACACTTATCAACTGTGTGTCCCTGGACAAGTCACTTAATTCTATTTTGCTCAGTTTCCTCATCTGTAAAATGAGCTGGAGAAGGAAATGGAAAACCACTCCAGTATCTCTACCAAGAAAACCCAAATGGGGTCATGAACATCACTGAAATGAGTGAAAAGACTGAATAAATCTCTCACTATGTATTCCTTCTTCTTGAATGGAAGTATCTGGAAGATAAGATCTACACTCCTCTGCACCCTTCATGGTCCCTAAGACAAGGCTTTGCATCTCCTAATAATTCCAAGTTCCATTCCAAACAAATATAAGTTCTGTGAGGGCAGGGACTGTTTCATTCTTAGCTTTATATGTCCTGAGCCTAGCACAGGTGCTTAGTAAGTGCTTGTTTCGTCATGAGTAAATAGATAGCTAAAGCTGATATATCAGTTGAAAACTTGTCTATACTACTATGTTATGGAAATACTTGTTTTATTCCTTAAGTTTAGATGAAAATACATAAAAATTTAAAAAAAAGAAAATTTAATCTTGGTACTTTCCACTTAATCTCTTAAGGAAAGGAATACACATGTTATGATCCCCACTTTACAGAGGAGGAAACTGAGGAACAGAAAAAATGTGATTGGCCAATGGTCACATACCTAGTTCATTGGTTGTTGTCCTTCATTCTTGTAGAAGACCAAAATGACATCACCATGATAAAGTCAAGTTTCAATGTGTCCAACTGTGGCTGATCAGACCAATATGTCCCGCAGGTTGGGCGTGGATAGTCCGTGTGAATATTTGGTGTGGATACTCCAGATTTGCACATTCTATATTTCCTTTATGCTGTCTCAATTCTGCTTTGCTCATAGAGAACAGCACCTTTTCTTATGTGGGCACACCATGATGAGCAGTCCTGTGCCAGTGTCTCCCTTGTCTCACAGTCAAATCCAAAGTTCTTGAGAGATATTTTGAGTGTCCTTGTACTGCTTCTTCTGACCACCATGTGATCACCCCCATGCAAGTTCTCCATAAAATAGTCTTTTTGGCAATGTACATTTTGCATTCAAACAACGTGGCTAGCCCATCAGAGCTGTGCTCTCTGAAGCATAGTTTGAATGTTCGGCAGTTTAGTTCAAGCCATGACCTTAGTGTCTGGTACATTATCCTGCCAGGTGATCTTCAGAATCTTTCTAAGACAGTTCAAATGGAAGAGATTCAATTTCCTGGCATGTAGACTGTCTATGTTTCACAGGCCTACAACAATGAAGTCAGCACAACAACTCTGCCAACCTTCCGTTTGGCAGTCAATCTGGCTTCTGAATAGTGAATAATGCTGAATAGTGGATAAATGCCCCTGGTCTAATGGAGAGAAACAAGGCTGTGTGCTTGCTCCCATGCTTTTTAGCATGATGTTTTCAGCCATGTTGTCAAATGCTTTCAATGAAGATGAACATGGCATCAAGGTCAACTACCATACTGATGGTAAGTTCTTCAATCTGAAAAGGCTACAAGCCAACACCAAAGTGAAGGGAGCATTGGTGCATCATTTTCTGTTTTCAGATGACTGTGCACTCAATGCAGCCTCTGAAGCTGAGATGCAACAAAGTATGGATCAATTCTCTGCTGCCTGTGTTAAATTTGGCCTAAACATAGCTAGTAATAAGATTTCAAAGTCAGCCTTCTAAACTGGGTCTCCCGACTGCTGACTACAAGGCCAATATTGTTTCTCTCCACTATGTGTTTCATAAATGTTTGCCTGAGTGTCTGCCAACAAGGACCAAAAAGAGAAAAGCCCACACAAACACTCTTTGTCAAAGCAAGATCCAAACCATGAGCACACAGGATTCCTATGCACCTTGAGGGCAGGGCTCATTTCACCCTTGCATTACATCTTCAGCGTCTAGCATGGCTCCTGAAACATACACAAGATTTCAAATGGATCTGTGTTCCCAATTACTTGGGAGATCTCTCCAATGATGCTGATAGCCACCCATCTACTCCTATGCATTTGTTTGACTCTTACTCATTGTATCCAAGAAGTTCATCCCCTGGAGATCCACACCACATGCTGGAGACCTTCATCCATTACCAGTGGAAGATTCTGACTGCTGACCTGTCATCACTTATCATTGCCATATGACCAGGACATCTTCTTTTCCTATCAGATATTTTTTCTGATGAAACCTGCTTCAAAATTCCTTATTGGTACACACACACACACACACATACACACATAAATGTATATACATATATATTAGCCTCCTCATATTTGCCAAGTGCCTTTCTATTGTTTCATGTGTGATACTTAATTTTGATTCTACAGAACATAACGTTTGTTGAATACTTATGCAGTTACTGCGTCAGCACATACCTGCTAAATGACCAAACTTCTCTTACCTGTTCCATATCACCTTTCCTTGACTGCTCTGACCTGATTCACAGATATGTTCATTGGATTTTGGACATGAGTTGGAATTTAGGCTTCAGCTGTGATACTGTCTCAGGGTGGGGAATCTGGGGCCTCAAGGTCACATGTGACCCTCTTAGTTCTCAAGTGTGACCCTTTGACTGGACTAGGGCCACCATTAAGGACCTAGAGGGCCACATGTGGTCTCAAGAACACAGTTTCCTCTCCTGTAGTAACTATTGTATTCCACAAAATTCTCTGGGAGTCTAAATAATGGTACCTAACACTCATAGCATTTTTAAGTACCTTATAGATGTTTTTTAGTTGATCCTTACAATAACCCTGTGAGATAAGTGTTAATGTTATCTTCATTTTATAGATAAGGACACTGATATTCAGAGAGGTGAAGTAACTTGCCAGGGTCACACAGTCAGAAAGTGTATGAGGCAGGATTCAAACTCAGATCTTCTTGACGCCAAGGGTGGCATTTTATCCCTTATTTTATCTTCCTGCCTCTGTGATAATGTCTTTGTGAAGTATGTAACTATCATTCCAGGCTCAAATATACTATATATAAAAGGGCTGGATTTCATACTTCACTTGTGGCAGATGAATCCTTAAAAAGTTCATAGAAATCAAGCCTTAGTTTCTTCCTCTGGAAAATGAGGGCTTTAGATTGTAGGATCCCAAGGATCTTCTGTAAGTCTTACAGTTATATCTTAAGAAGAGGGAGAATGGTGCAGCAGCTAGACCACCTATCCTTGATTAAGGAAGACCTGGATTCAAATCATTCCCCAGACACTTACTAGATGGTTGACCTTGGGCAATCATTTCTCATCTCTGAGCATAAGTTTTTGCATCTGTAGAGTGGGGATGACTATAACACCTAAGTCAAAGGATAGTTGTAAATTTCAAAGGAGATTACATATGCAGAGCACGTTGAATATCTTAATACACCAAAATCCTGTGAGCTAATAGTACTATTGCATTTTGTATTGTAAGTCTCTAATGGCTCTGCTACATGATCCTAGAGTCTACCTAATTGAACTCTAAAGAATTCTTCCATCTCAGTATAGACAAACTGGACAGGCATAATCTAGCATGACCTACAAGTCAGTATTTATTTAAGCACTAATACCCTTTATACATTTTACAATCTAGCCAAACCAGACAGTAAGTGGACTCTATCCTTCCTCCAAAAATAATATCCTGCACTTTCAAGTTTCTGTGTCTTTACTCACTGAATACTTAGAATGCCTCCCTCTACCCCAGTCCTAGTCACACTCCCCACTCCAGATGCTGCCAGATCAAATGCTGTTTCTCTATGAAGACTTCCTTCATCCCCCTCTACACAGAAGATGGAAGTAAATCTTGTCCCTCCTTAGAATACCCATAACATTTTATTTCTACCCCTCTCCCCACTTATTCTAGAAATATGTTGCAACCTCTGTCCTTCAGATACCCTTTTGGTTTAGTGAGATATAACTATAAGCAATTATGTTTATCTATTCCCAAACTAGAGTAATCTGAAACTGGATTCTATCAGCTTTCAGCATTGATAGTATAGGTTATGAAAGACAGTAAAAGCTCATCTCTGTCCTATATTCCTATACAATTCAGGAAAACTAGAACTTTTGCTAGGATTTTTTTTTTTTTGACATTGGCTTCTAAACACTCAGATCTAATTAGAACCATACATGGTGAACTTCACCTTCTGCAAATAAAGTCTTGTTCTTGACATGGCCACACCCTGATGAAAAACTGTTCAGACAGCAGACATGGCCTACTTGGCTTAACCTATGATGTGATAAATCTTGGAAAAATTCTATGTTACCATATTTGAGGTAAATACTTTAGCCTGGATATAGTCTTGGGATTCTGGTATCCAAGAATACTAAAGGACAGTATAACATTGATTAATATTGTATGCTCTGTTTATCTTTCTTCTCCAGGAAAAGCACTAAATCAAAATGGCCCCAGAGTCTTAAGACTTCAAATCATTTTTTTTTCAGGAGTAGTATATGCAAGGCAAATTAAGCCATAATGCTACTCTAGTTTGTTTTTCAGTCTTATCTTATAGGACACTCTACCCTTACTATTCTGAATGTACTAGCCAACCTTTTTTTTTTCTGATTTTCTTCTAATTTACCACCTCAGAGCTTTTAGTGATTCTATTCCTTCTACCTAGAATGTCCTGCTCCTCACTTTTACCTGTTTGTTGGTATCATATCTATCATTCAAGGCCCATTTCAAATTCTACAACTCCCAAGTAGATTTTCCCTGATCTTACCAAGTAAGAACCAGGTTCTGGAGAGCTTCATGTCAAGGGAGGAAGAGTTTTTATTTTATTCTAGAGGCAATAAGGTATCACTGAAGATTTTTGTGTAAGACAGTGGGACCAGACCTATAATTTGGCAAATACATAGAAGATGAATTGGAAAAGGGAAAGAATGAAAGCAGAACAATGAATAAATAAGATTTTTCAAAAGTCCATGTGAGAGATGATAAGGGAATGAACTGAGATGATGGCTATGTGGGCAGAGAAAACAAGGCAGATGCAAGAGATGTTATAGATGGAGAAACAGAATCAGTGAGACTTGGAAACTGATTGGTTGTGAAAGGATGTGAACCAGGTTGTGGAGAAAGAGTAAGGATTCAAGGATGATTTGTATATCTAGGAGGATGATGGTATCCTTGCCAGAAATTGGGAAAATATGTGTAACAGTTGTGAGTAAAGTGCTGTGTGAACCATAAAAGGCTAAAGAAATGCAAACTGTTGCCCCTTTAAGCAATAAAGTACATAAAAAGCTTCATGTAAATACTTGAATGCTCTCCAAAAGTCTGTGATGATGATTATTTTTTATAAAGGGGAGAGGGTGAATAGTTCACCTTTCTACCCTATTCCTAAACCTATTGGTGGTCCAAGGTTTTCTTTATTTTTCCTATAATAATAACAACACAAGGTCCATGCAGGAATTTTGCAGACAAGACCATTAGAAGTTCCTGCCAAAGAGGAGGATAAATTTAATTTAAGAATATAAAGAGATCCTAAGATGAAAAAGCTTTAAAAGTGCTGGTATAGCAGATAGAGCCAGTAAGACCAGGGTTCACAGTCTTCTTCTGACACATGCTATGTCATCCTGGCCAAATCATTCATTCAAACTCTTGATGCCTCCCAGAGAAATTTTTAGCTTATGGTTATGAATTAGAAAACAGATGCAAGTCTCCTCATACCATAAGCCTAGTTTAAAAACAAAAGAGATCCCAGAAGAGAATTCGGAAGACATCCAATTAAACCCCACATTACCAATGAGGAAACTGCTCACCAAGGAAGTTAAATGACTTGCTCATGGTTGCACAGATAATGCCAGTTAGATTTGAAAGCAGCTGTTTCTTTGGCTTTTAAGATGATAGAGACCAGAAAAAACAGTTCTCAAAAGTAGAGTCCATATTCTCTAGCTATACTGGTTTGACTAATTTGGGGGAGGGAGAGTGAAAGGGAGAGGGAGATGGAGAAAAGAGAGAAAGAAGGAAGGAAGGAAGGAAGGAAGGAAGGAAGGAAGGAAGGAAGGAAGGAAGAAAGAAAGAAAGAAAGAAAGAAAGAAAGAAAGAAAGAAAGAAAGAAAGAAAGAAAGAAAGAAAGAAAGAAAGAAAGAAAGAAAGAAAGAAAGAAAGAAAGAAAGAGGGAAGGAAGAAAGAGGGAAGGAAGGAAGGAAGGAAAACCTGAAGGAGCAAAGAAGAAAAATGTTTATTTTCTGCCTTTGGAAAACAGGATAGTAAAATCCTAGAGCCCCATCTGCTGGAGAAAGGGCATAATGGAAATGCTGGAGTAGGTAATAATAGTTAAACCTAGTTTCACAACCTCACATCATAATTTGTAAAACTATAAGGACACTAGAGTTTATCAGGTTCAGCCCTATCTTTTTATAGGGGAGAAAAATGAGAACTAAAGAGACGGAATTACTTCTGGGTGATCACAAAAGTTAACTTGTGAAAGAGTCAGATTTCAAAATTCAGGTTTCAAACCTGAATCTCCTGACTCCAAATTAAAACTTTCTCCTCTATATCATGCTGCTGGTTATAAGAAGAGGCAACTTATAATGAGTCCTTCCCTCCTGATCTTCTTTAATTTCCTTACAGGAACAAAGGATTGAGAGTAGAAAGTGACTTTAGAGATCATTTAGCCAACCTCCCTCATTTTCTAAATGAGAGAATTGAGATCCCAAGGAGAGATAATGATGTAGTAAAAAGAACAATGGATGTGGCATTAGAGAGCTTGAGTTCACATCCTGTCTCTATCATCCAGTCTAATTAAGATGTACAAGTCAATTCCCCTCTCTGGGTCTCATTATCCTCTTTGGAATGGGGAGGTAGACTCAGATGATCTCAAAGATCTTTTCCAAATCTGAATGCCATGATTCCCTCCTATGTCTATTTCCTTAGAGTGAATTGTCATTGACTTTAATGCAGAACCAAAACTCAGTGGAAAATGTCTTAGGTAAATTCAACGATAATGAAAGGAACATCGTGATACAGAAAACAGAAAGACAAAGAGTCCCAGATCTCAAGGACTCATATGCTACAGTAGTCTTAAATCCTCTTGAAGCAGTCTAGGGAAAAGGCCTACAGAACAGGGTTTGTGCTGCGCCAACTGTAGCAAAGGATTCCTAGAGAATTGTTGTTTAGCCATGTCCAACTCTTCATGACTCCATTTAGATTTTTTTTGTTGTTTGATTATTTTTGGCATAGTTACAGAAGTGGTTTGCCGTTTCCTTCTCCAGCTCATTTTATAGATGAGGAAACTGGAATAAACAGGGGAAAGAGACTTGCCCAGGGACACACAACTAGTAAGTGTCTGGTACCAGATTTGAACTCAGGAAGATGAGTATTTCCTGATTCCAAGCCCAGAACTCTAACCACTGCTCCACCTAGCTGCCCTACCAATCATTATTCCTGCTCTAACTTCACTTTCCTCCCTCTCCAACCTCATTCTAACAGTCATTTCAGCTTTATGTTTTCCTCTATTCTTAAATCCCTTGCTCCCTTAGCCTATCACAGCTCTTCAAACCCCAGCATTATAATTTCCACTGTCCCATCCAGCTGCCCATTCTGGAGGACAGAAAACTTAAAAAACAGGGACTTGACCTGTGACTTTGTTGGTAAAGGGAACCTCCATTTGAGGAAACTTCCTCCACCAATGCCAGTCAATTTTATAGACAGACATATCTAGAATAAAAGAGGTTAAATGAATTGCCCAGTTATATGTCAGAGGCAAGACTTGAAACCAGGTCCTCCTTGGCTAGCTGTCTTTCCATTACACCATTCTGTCACTCTAGCAAATAGCAATCACCATCCATCACCACCAGCAAATTAATTATTGATAATACACTAGTTTAAAAAGTTAAGCATCATTTTCGAAGTTCAAAGCATTCTGAGAATATCCTCTTTAAGGTTCATAAAATCTGATCTTTTCTCATACTTTCATCACCAATTCTCATAAAGCCTTTGTACAGAGGGAAAAGTAGGCAAAGGGTCAGGAGACATTCTATCACTTTTTTTAAGTTAATCATACATCATTTTTAAAGCATTAGAAATTGTTTCTTTTCCCAGATATCTTGAAATTGAGAATAGATCACTCATACCCTCAAAACTCTGTTTCAGATTCCATCTACATAATACTTAGTCTAGTCTACCTACTTTTCCCAATTATATCTGTGCTATGGATAATTCTACTTCCTAACACAATGTGCTAGAGACTGTGATATCAGAGTCTAAAGGTGCTAGCTCAATTGCCATGAATGAAGAAAAGCTTTTACTAGTCTTTTCCATTTTTCTCTTTTCCTACACTTTGAGTTTCATTCCATGATGTTAAATAATCTAAGATTCTCCCTGAAACAAAGGACCATCTTTTTTTTTAAATATTGACATTCTTTTCTTCATGTTTGATTTTTAGTCAAGAAATACCAGGATGACCAATGAATAAATATTAAGGGTCCCTTAAGAGGTGAGGGAAAGTGCATTGTGGGCATGAGTAGGGTGCTACATATTACTAATAAAGAATATTGCATAAGTAGCATTCAAGCTATCATAAGGGAGATGTATGAGAAAGATGGTATGGTAATCATGTAGCAAGAGTAAAAAATAAATTAGGACTATCGTTCTTGATTAGCTAGGATGCTTGTACTATCACAAGAACTAGAAGGGGATTTACAGAAGAACATAGACAAAAGATATATAGAATGAGGTGAAGAAGGGTGGTTTTCTTCACTATTACAAGGAGTATATAAATCCATTAGATCATAGGTATAGAGAAATATCAAAACACTCCCTATATACAATAGAAATCCTACCACAAAAGAACAGGAAAGCTGCATTTGAGAGGAGGGAATTTGAGGACAAAAGACAAGTAATATGGGAAGAAAATTAGAAGAAATTAGGGCTCACTCTCTCAAAAGGAGAGGAAGGGGGCTTTATCTTTGCCATATCATTACTATCATTGTAAAGCAGATTACAATTATAATAGTAACTCAGATTTTAGCGTTTTAAGTTTTACCAAGTGTTTGTGTGTGTTCGTCCTTCGTTGCTGAAGAAGACCATGCCATCAGAGAAATAATGACATGATTTGCACATCATTTTGATATGAGTGAAGGAGGGCTGTGCAAGTCACCAGCCTCACTTCTTCTCCAGAGCCATTTTAATTCTTCTATGCAACATGACTAAGGTGAAAGTTGTACCAAGTACTTTACTCACAACTACCCTATAAAACAGTTATTAAACAGCAACTTAGACACTTAGATGCAACTTAGTATATGACAGCAACTTAGACACTCATTTACAGAACACTAAATTCTAACCAGATCTCCTAATACTCAAAGCACTGTTCTCAATATTAAACTGACACATTTTACAGCATTTTTAATGATTCTTAAGTTTCTTCTTGAAGCAAAGGTTCATTTTTTTTTTAAGCATCTATAGCCTTCTGATGGCTACATGGCTACTGGTGAAGGAATATCATGGTCTTGAAAGAATTAAAGTTGCAGGTCACCCAAAGGACAGTAGAGGGTTGTGACATATCATCAACAAATAATTGTTCGTTAAAAGCAGTGTACAAGATGCCATCCATACAGAAAACATGGCTAGTGGAACTTGGAGTCAGGAAGGACTGGGTCCAAATACTGCCGTTATTATGGAGACTAAATAGTGACCTTTAATGGATAAGTCACTTGACCTCTCAGTATCCTGTATCTTCAGGTAACACTTTACTTTCTTCCATATTAGAGGGAGTTTCCATACTGGGACTTCCTAACATTGATGAAGTCATGTATTTTGACCAAAAAAAATAAAAGCGATATAGATATATATATGTATACATATATTTACATAATTCATATGTGTACATGCACATATGTGTATATATGTGGGTATACATGTATATGTGTGTGTATATTTGTGTACATATACATATATGTGTGAGGGGGACATTTATGTATTAAGTGGTTAAGTGAGGTAGCCAAGAATCCAAATATAGATAAAATATTGGTTGAAAGGAATTAAGATGTAATTATTTAAGACCAATAATAAAAAATCTATTATATGAGTTCTATTTTGTATTCAGCATGCTTAGAGACATGTAGTACATTTCTCACTTGATACAAGTGTTATTCTTGCTAGCAGAAGCAGTGTTATACTGAAAATCTAATGGATATAAGCTTGACAAAAGGAAGTTAGGAAAAATTCATATCTCATAAGAGAAACTGAATATATGTTTACTGAATGAATGAGGATACACATATACACACCTCACAGATAGATAGATAGATAGATAGATAGATAGATAGATAGATAGATAGATAGATAGACAGATAGATGATAGATAGATAGATAGATAGATAGATATAGATAGATAGACAGACAGATAGACAGATGTGTGTGTGTATACCTTGCATATTTTATATCTTATATGGCACACAGTGTATCAAGGATTGGGATGGGTCTGTCATAGAGTGGTTTTTGATACTGTTTTAAGGTCACTGTTGCAGGTGGGAGAAAGGAAAGCTCTAATTATTAGGAACTTTACTCATACGTGGATATAAAACTAGTCTCTGAAACATCACTCAGTAATGATTCAAACAAAACAAGTGAAATTCCCCTTTTATACGACTGCTCTTCAAATACATGAAGGCAGTGCTCATGTCCCTACTGAGTCCTCTTTCCTCCTGAATAAATATCTCTAGTCTTTCAAGTGACCTTCCTACGGATCATCCTCCAGCCTTTTCACCATCCTTGTCTTTCTCCCATGGAAACAATCCAACTTGTGCATGTCAATTTCTTTCCTAAAATGTGAAACCCGGTACTCATCACAATACTCCAATATGGTTGATATACAAGAAAAAGAAAGTCTAGGTCCTGACCTAAGGAAGTTTATAACCTATTTGGTAAATCAAAACACAGAAAATTGTGAGTACAGGAGTGGGGATAGGGAGAGGGAGGTCTGCAAATTTTTAGCATCCTATTGTTAGTGACAAAATTGCAGGGCTATTTCATATGATTTCAAAGAAATCAAAGAAGAAATATGAAGTCCCATGAATAAAAATGCTTCAGGGAAAATCATCCTAGGAATGGGAGTGGCATTTCATTTGAGTGGCATTTGTCTTTATAACAAAATCTTTGATTTTGTTATATTTACTCTTGATTTGTTGGTGTGCCATTTTTTTCCATTTATTTTATTGTAGTTATTATGTGTATTGTTTCCTTGACTCTGCTTACTTCACTCTACATCAGATCGTATAGATCTTTCCATATTTCCATATATTAATCACATATTTTATTTTTCCTAATTATATCTTAAAATAATTATTTTAAATATCTGTGGGTTTTTTTCAATGTTCAGTCCCAAATTCCACCTCTTCCTCCCTCCCTCCACTCCCCACTCCCTAAAATGGCAAACAATCAGATAGAGATTATACATGTGCAATCAACATGCATAATTTCTTACCTCCAGTATTATTCTATTACATTCATGTATCACAATTTGTTTAGCCTTTCCCCAATTTGTGGGCATCTGTTATGTTTCCAATTCTTAGGTATCACAAAAAGTGTTGCTACAAATATTTTGGAGTATATGGGGATTTTTCTCTTATCAATGCTTCCTTCAAGTATAAGCTCAGTAATGAAGTCCCTGATTCAAAGGATATAGGCATTTTGGTCATTTAATTTGCATCATTCCAAATTACTTTCCAAGATAGTTGTATCATTTCACAGCTCCACCAACAATGTATTAGTGTGCTCATCTTTCCACAACCCCTCAACATTGACTATTGCCAATATTTTCTCATTTTTGCCAATTTCCAGAGTGTGTAGTGAAACCTCACAAATGTGTCATAATTTACATTTCTCTTATTATTAGCAATTTGGAGCCTTTTCTCATGTGGTTGTGAACAATTTGAGTTCTTTTGAGAAGTTTGTTCATATCATTTGACCCATTCATTTACTATTTGTATATGTATATATATGTAATATTGTAATTATATATCATCTGTATTGTTAAATAGTATAATTGTGTTACGTATAATTATAACATAACATTATGTATATGTGTGTGTTTGTCTTTCACTGCCAAAGAAGACCATGCCATCAGAGAAATAATGACATGACTTGTATTTGACTTTTGTTTTGAGTGAGGGAGGGCTGAACATAATATTATTGTAATATAGTATACATATAGTAATATATTGTAATATAGTATATAATATCGTATATAATTTCTGTCGTTTGAATACCACACCCTTACTAGAGAAATTTAATAGAAAGATTTTTCAACACTTCTCTCCTTAATCCAGATGCATAATGTTGTCTGTGCAGAAGCTTTTCAGTTTCACATTTCGTCTTCTGCTGTAGACAGTATTACATTCTTTCAGTTACTATTTTTTTTAAGCGTCCCTTTCTCACCACCTCTCTTGTTTTCACCTTCAATTCCTCACTCTTCTCTCTTTCAACTATTCCTATTCCTCAGGTTTTTAACGTTATTTAAAATGATCCATCACTCTTCATTATTCATCTTTTTTTTTTCTGTGTACTATAGACACTCATTCTATAATTCATGACCCCTACTATTATGTAGTCTCTTCATGCAATCAAAACTGTCAAGGTTTCTATTCTAGGCTTTCCCCTCCAGGTGATTTCATGCACTTCTTTGTAGGATTTGCCTTCTCCATTGTGTCTTACTTCCAGAATACTTGTTAGAAATGATTATGATGCTCCATGGTAGGGTCCCTCCCCTACCGTGTCCTGATTATGCAGACCACTGCTGACCCATAATCTTTCTTATTGATCATTTTTTCTTCATTTTTCTGGAAATCTCACTATGGCCATGCTCTCCCACTCCTCTAGGTACCATTTGTCCTCAGGGACTACACAGTTCCCAGAAGTGGACTCTTCAAATGTCAAACCCCTCAGATCTCATCCAGTACAAGGTCTTAATCTCCTTTCACTGACCATCTCTCTTCACCAATAGGAATATTTATGAGTAGAAATCTCTCTTACCTCCAAAGTAAGGATTTTTTCCTTTCCCATCAATTTTCTAATATTTCCCCCCTTCTCCTCACCTCATCCTCCATAGGTTCTTCTCTTTCTGAAACCATAGGTGTCATCTTCCCCTAATTAACAGCCCCTGATTTGACTCCAGGGCATTACTCACTCCTCAATATTCCCCTGCTCCTTCCTCTGCTTTCATGTACTCTCCCATGTTGTAATATTGTCCCACAAAATAACTAGGCAGAAAATAACTAGATTTTGTCCATAATGCCTCCTATCTCCCTTTTCACTGTTACCTCTACCAGATTCCTGCCTTCACTTTGTCTTCTTCTATAAATTTAGAAAGAAGTCCATCACTGGTATCTCTGTTGTCATTCCTTTGCTGTTACCATCCCTGTTTTTGCATTTATTCACTCTTTCTGTATTTTTGTTGTTTGGGGTGGCAAACAATCTCTTTAGTTCTGGTTTTCTTTTTAAAAAATGTTTTAAACTTTTTTGTTTGTTTTTGTTATTCAGCATCCATCTTTTGTCCTATATTGTTAAGCTTAGATTTGCAGGATTGGTCACCAGAAATGGGAACTTGAGCTACTTTACTCTTCAGAACATATTATTCCATTTCTGCCTCCTTTTTTTCTGGAGAGTATGGAGTAGTTTTGCATTATTTGAATATCCATTTCTAGTATTTGAAGGATTTTCTCCTGGTAGTTTAAAGTGTTATTTCTGAATTGAAGCATTAAATTTAACCACTATGTATTTTAGAGTTTTGTAGCCTTGTTTTTTGTTGTTGTTTTGTTTTGATTTTTTTGCTTTGGCTTTTGTTGTTATTTGTTTATTTGAATTATTTCCATTGGAATTTCATTTTATAGGTTTAGAAGTTCTGGGAAGTTTTCTTCTGTTATTTCCTTCATTATGGTATTAAGATTTTTTTGTCTTATGTTCTGGGAGATCAATGATAATCAAGTTGTTTCTGTAGATTCTGTCTTCAAGTTCTATATGTTTTATTCACATGGTTAACAACTTTTCTTTTAATGTTCTCTTTTTTGGCTTCTTTTCTTCTAGATTGTCCTTCAATTATGCATATTTGCATTCCCAATCTATTTTTTTTTTTATCTTTTATCTCTTTGATGAGACTTGTCATTGCAGATTCAAGGTTTTCTATCCTGTTCATTATTTTTGCTGTGAAGGACATAAATCCAGCTCTCATAGTTCTCATTTCTCTTTTAAACCACTCAAGAATAGCATGTTGTAGTTCCATGTTGTCCTCAAATTCTGTTGGATCCTATGTCTCATCAAGTGTTGAATCATATATTTTGCAATATTTATTCATAGATGCCTGAGCTCATTTGCTAGATCTTGAGGAGATATTTCCTTCTGTTTTATTACTTTTCAATGTCTTTGAGTTTTCTTTTTCCTGAAATCCTTGTTATTTTCAGTCTCTCCCCCCACCTTTACTCTTTTTTATCATTCACTTCCTGACTCCCTCCCCTCTGATTGTAGATTCCTTGCGGGCTGGATCTCAAAGTGTCTCAGCCTCCTTCCATACTGGGCAATTCATGGTTCATCAACCTAGATCAACCTAGATCTCTGCCCTAACTGACACTGAATGGCTATAAATGACCCCAGCGGGATTCTCTGCTCTTTTACTCAGGCTTGGTGGAGTGCTATATAGCCCCTCACATACTTGGTGTCCAGTCCTGCTTACCTATCCCACTTCCTCTCTGACCTGTCAATAGCAGTTCATAGTCTGTTTTCTCTGGCATTGGCAATTCAAAGCTTTGCAGCACTGATGCTTCCAGGTTGCTACATTCTGGCAGGTTTTTGCTCTTAAAGTGCTACGGCCAAGCTGGTTGTCAAGGCCTAAGCAAACTTTGACAGCCTAAAGCCAGAGTCTCCATGATATTGGAAAAAGAGAGGGGATACTAGGATGCAGGGGTGAGTTTTACTGTAGAATTATCATGCCCTTGGGTCTGCTAGCACAGCCTTGTTCCTGATAGCATGGAAAGTTGATAAAGGGTGAAGAATAAGCTTAGGGTCAGAGAATCAGTTCCTAGGTTTTAAGTTTTGTCTTTAACCTTTTAGATTCCAGCTGTCCCAGACTATGAAGACAGTCTTTGGCACACAATTTCTGTTTTGGGAATATTTGAGACGGCATGGTGATCAGATAAAATGTTCAGTCTGTCATCTGATTGCTCACATGACTTGGAAGTCTTCAATGTAATTTCCACTGTGCCATGCTGACTTTCATAATTCTATTTTTTTTTTTTTTTGCAAAACTGAACTAGACTTTAATCTTTTTATTTAACTAAATTTGTTTCTAGCATTCTAGCACTTGTAGCATAGAGATGTCATTGAACAGTTCAATGGGAGGCAGAATAGACATCTAGTCTCTTCTCCCTCCACCCTTCTCCAGAGGAGAACTTAATTCATGCCAAGAATGGAAGCAGAAAGTTGGTAACAGAAGCTAAATATTGCTCTTTTGAGAGAGAGAGAGAGAGAGAGAGAGAGAGAGAGAGAGAGAGAGAGAGAACTTGCTAGAATTATATCTATCTGTTCCTTTTGATACTATTAGTCTAAGAGATGTGATTTTCAGGTTCAGTCTAATGCTGCTTGCTGTTTCTTCAGTGCTAAAGATTTATATACAAATGTTGACCCCTTTCCCATTGGTGGCAAAATGGAAGTCAGGGAAGGAGTATGAAAATATGAATATGAAAAAATAATATGAAAATAAATACCAGTCAACACATAGGAAGGAGTTTTCCCATTGGGATTGGGGTAACTCAGGCCAACCTAGAAAGTCTTCATTCTTAAGAATTCTATGTATTCCTGATATTAGGAGACCTCTATGTTTTTTCTATGCAAAAGCAAGACAGTGCCCCTCAATTACTTTAGTTCCTATCTTTTCTATAGTTTGTTACACATGTGCCTGAAGTCTCTAGTGTAGCAAACTGGGAGGAGGGACATGTTGGAGATTGTCATTTCCTCTCATGTCAGCTTCATCCCAGAGTCTTTTCCTTCAGCAACATGAAGTAGGGTTGGCATTGTCCAACTTCTCTCTCAAAGCTTGAAGCCAGAGGTACTCAAAGTCTGAAGATACTTGAAGAAACCTAAAGATGCTTGGAGGTTGATAAAAAAAACTGAAGACACTGGAGCTCTCCTTTCTCCCACCCTGGCCAGATCCACCCTACCCTTCACATAAGTGCAGGGTGTTGATCTCCACCAATGAGGAAAGAGTCCTATACCAATGTCCTTTTGGGTTGGGGTTACACAATGTTACAAGTAGATGTATGGGGCAAATGGGCTTTCAAGTATTAAAATTTAGGTGATGCAAATATTTAAAATAATTATTTTAAAATATACATTTTAAAATTTGCATTTTGACAAAATTTTTACTTCTTTAGCAACAACAAAAAAAAAACAACTGAGTTTAGCACTTAATTTTCAAGAATAGTTAAAAGATGAAACTAGCAGATAGCTCATTCCCTTCCCTATGCAACAACATATCACTTGAACCCATTTCTGGATAGATTCCACCCTAGTTCCTCACTACTATTAACACTGATAAAGGACTCCCCACCAACAGCCACCAGGTGTCCCAGGTCTATCTCAATGAACCAAAGTTAGGATCTTCTGTTAAAAAGGGGTAGTTCCCTGCATTCTTTCCACAAAGGGGGCAATGTCCCAAGGATTTCTGTTTTGTTCAGCTGAATTTGTCTTATTTCTTATATTATTTTGACATCATTAATTAGGATATTGGTTTAAAGGCTTCTTTCATGCTGCATGCCCAGTACACTGAAATTGCTAGTTACATCTCATAGCTGTGTTGAGCTACACTTGTCCCTGAATCTCTGTTGCCAGTTCATGTCCACGTTCAGTGATATCCTTCCTGGAACTTTTGTGGAATTCCTTAGGTTCTAGAAGCAATTTTCCAGAAGTGATATCTAGAGATAGGGTCCCTCATCCAAGGGTCATTCATAGTATAAAAGATAGTAAACCTTAAGTTTACTTTGTAAAGGTTGGGGGCCATTTTTTACTCCTAGAAATTAACTACTAAAAAAGTGCTTTCATCCATAGATGACAAAGCAACAGCCACATTAGACCAAAGTGCTGGCACAATACATAAGATTTGAGACAATGTGCTAGGATGACAAGGGAGTTGGATTTGGAATATGAAAATGAGTTGGAATCTTGTTCCAGGCTCTCATTTAGCAGTAGGACTTTGGACAGGTCACCATCTGTCTCAGGCTCAGTTGCCTTGTCTAATAGTAATAAAACATGTTTACAATGTATCTTATGAAGATCGTACAAGGAAAGTGCTTGAAAATCTAATAGTACCTTTTAAACACTAGTTCATATGATTTTAACAAAGGGCTGTTCTGGCTTGACTCCTTATACTGTGAACTCTAAATCCGAAGCAATGAGAGGACCTGGAATCAGGAAGACTGGATTCAAATTCCACAATAACCACTTAACTAGCTTCATGACTTGAGCAGGTCATTAACCAATTTGAACTTTAGCTTTCTCATCTATGAAAAAAAGGGACGTGTATTTGGTGACCCTGAAAGACTCTTCCAGCTTTAAGTCTATGTTACTATAGAGACTTTTAACTTTGGACAAACCATCTCACCTTTCTGAGCAATGGTGTCTTCATTTAGAAACTTATGCATATCTCATATGGACATAGTTATTTGCATATTGTCTTTTCCATTAAAATCTGAACTCCTTATGCAAAAGAATCATATTTTTCCCTTTATATCTCCAGAGTTTAACAGAGTGACTGATATACATGGAGAGCTTGATAAATACTTGCTGACTGACAAGGTGGTTATGAAAAAAAAACTTTATAAAGCTTAATGGGCTATAAAAATGTGAGTTATTATAATAATTTAACCATGTGTATATTCAGCAGATTGTGTTCAGGTAACACTGAATTTTAAAGTGATAGTGGTATACCACACCTAGATATTTTGAGATAAAATTGTCCCTACAAAAGTATTAGAGGTTTTATTTTTAAAAAGTAAGAAAGAAAAAGATAGAATGGGCTTTTTTCATAGATAGGGGGTTGGGGTAGGAGCTGCTGTATCAACTATCTGTTGGAGCATTTCCTTTCTGGCCCAGGCCTAATCTTACCAAACTCACCCCTGGCTCAATTGCTGCTATGATGGGGCAATAGATGAGCTGTCCCAAGGTTTGCTCCTTACATTGGGAATGCAGCTGGAGAGCACCTGCCCACCATTCACAGCAGAGTGCTTTTATTCATTCCATGGGATATTCATCAAAAAACATCGTTGTGAGAGGGAGAAAATTCCAAGTATGTGTCATCCCTTGCCTGTCTCATGCAGCTGTTTCCTCAGGCACACAATGATGTTGTGTTGTTAAGGAAATACACGGTCAGGCAGCAGCACAATAAAGCATTTAGTTTTATTGAGTTACATGACAATCATTATGTGAGATAATAGGCTCCAAATAGTGTTTATTCAGTGGAGATGGACAGTACCTTCACTGTCCAAGCACAGGGGGCTGCCCACTGTGTGAAGAGCCAGGAAGAGGACGTCAGAGCAGCTTTAACACTGTAACTGCTGGCTACCTGGAGGATTTCTCAAAACCTCCAGAAGAAAAACATGGTTTTAGGTCTTCACTGGCACATCTTCAGGAAATGCTAATTTCAAAAAATCATTTCAGCCTCAAAATTTCAAAAAAAAAAAAAAACCACACTGAGTTTTCACGACTCTTGAGAGACAGTGTCAGGCACTGGAAAGATCATTAACCTGGGGTCAAATCCCTGCAATCTTTATATGATAGATTGGTTGAAGGAGAGAAAGAGAGAGTCAGAGACAGACAGACAGAGACAGAGACAGAGACAGAGACAGAGAGAGAATCAATTAAGAGCTTATTATGTGTGAGCTGATAAGCAGCAGGGATACAAATATGAGCAAGTAAGACATACTTTGCCCTCAAGGAGTTTATGTTCTAATGATTTTAACAGTGTAAGACAACCTATAAAAAGGGGTGCTAGAAAGAAAGGAAAGGGCATACAGACTGGTGGAAAGTGACTTTGAAGCCTGGAATCTGGCAAGATAAAGCATGAGTGAAACTATAAGAACTGAGGAACCAGGGAACAGAGTCCAGAAAGGAACTCAGGAAGTGCAACTTGGAGGAAAGATTTCAGATCAACATAAGTAGTCACCTGCATGTCATGTGCAAGAAGTATATTAAACTTAGGACCATTGGATTAAAAATATAGAATTGGAAAGGACCTCAAAAGTCATTTACAATATAGTCAATTCAGAATTTCCAATAAACGGTTCTTGATTCAGAGTTGAAGTTCAGAGGAGCGTTTAGGGCTGAGTATGTAGAGTTTTGAATCATCAGCCTAGAGATTTTAATTCAATCCATAGGAGCCAACTGAGAGACTGTAGAGAGGGAAAAAAAGGCCCAGGAGAGAACTTTGTGGAATATCCACAGTTGTAGGCATAATATGGATGATAAATCCACAAAGGACACAGAAAAGATGTTGTTACAGAAGTATGGAGAGAAAGTGTCCCAAAATCACAGAGGAAAGACTATCCAGGAAGACAGGGTGATCCACAGTATTAAGTAACGTGAAGAAAGCAAAAATGATGAGCAATGAGAAAAGTCCATTAAAGTTAGCAATTTAAACATTATTGATAACTTTGGACATGGCATTGTGAGGCCAGAAGCCATAATGCTGGTAGTTAAAGAGAGAGGGGAGTAGAAGTGGAAATAGTATAGATGGATTTTTCAAAGAATTTAGCAGAGACAGAAAAGAGAGCTGGAGCATGATAGTTAGCAAGGATGATGAAATCTAGTGATAGTTTTCTCAAGATGAAGAAGACTTGGCTATGATTATAGGTAGAAGGGAAGGAACTTTGTAGACATGGAAATATTGAAGTTTAGAAAGAAGGAAAGATAGTGAAGGTGAGAAGACAGGAAGTGATAAAGACTCTATAGGGAGAGAGGAAGCCTTGGCAATGGGAACAAAGATTTCTTTAGAGCCTGGAGTAAAACAATGTGTGTTGTCCGTCAGAAAATCCAACTATATATTTTCCTATTCTCAGTTAATCCTGGTTAATTAAGGTCATACTATAAAAGAAGTTTTTCCATATTTTTGATTTTTCCACCTGATTAACTACCCTAATTTGAAACTTACCAGATAATTGTTAATTTTTTGTTGCCTGGATCTTGTATTTACTAAAGTGGTTTGACTTGTATAACATTAATATGTAGCACTCCATCATGACTGCTCTCTACAAAATCCTACTCGAATTATTGGGCTGGATCCCTAGAGGGTGTCTGACTATTCCTCCCCTGTAAAGTCTAAGGGTAACCTGAATAATGTCTAATTCTATTACTCATAAGATTCCCTCCTGTGAATGAGCTTTAAGTATGATGATAGTGCTGCACACATGTATGGAACACATTGATTGGATAATTATCTTAGAACTGTTGACTGTGGGATTCTTATTCTCCTTCCAAGCAGTCCATACTAATAACAGGTCAGTACATGGAGTCATGATGGAGGACTTGTTTCTATGCTTGACTTCACAGGCTTTTACAAGGACATATTGTCTCAACTGACAGGTCAATGCACTAGTGTGGTAAGTGCTACTGTATGTGCTCCCCACCAGACTTGGCTTTTATATCCACCAACTTTAAGTGCTGGTAGAAGGCTCTCTCAAAAATCTTAATTGCCTTCCCTATCTCACATGTTTGCTGAGTTCTCCAATCCCATGAAACTCCTTCATCTCAGATGAGGAAAGAATAAATACTAAAAATACAAAAGAAACAGAGGTACCATTATGTCCAAGTGGAAAATAGGGATCCCTCTCCTTTTCCCAACAATTAATGGCAACCCTCTTTACTAAAAAGTTCCTAGGAAAAAGAGATAGAGATCATCTATTCAAACTTTATATATGCATATTCAGTGCTGGCTCAAACTCTACCTAATCGCCAATCCTTCCAGATCCTTGGACAAGGAAAGGCCTTTTCATCATCACATATACTAATCCTGACTCATTATGGTCAAATCTGGCTTCCAAAATCCCATATGTTGGATTGGCAACAGATTATAAACATTATATAAGCTCTTGTAGAGGACTGGTGTATTCCCAGCACATATCATCATTCATTCTTGGTTAGTATTCCCCATCTCTCAAGCTTTGAAATACACAGAGGATATTGGATTTCCATCTTCTCATTGGTATACTAAAAGATGAACCTGGATCAGTTTGTGGCAGTATTGCATCATTACAAGCCAAGGACAGACTGAACTCATGACTCTACAGAGAGTCCAGCAGAGAAATTACACAATGCTCAAAAGAACTTCTTGAGTACCCCATGAATGGGAAAAACACACCTTCTAGCAACCAAGGACTATGAGTTCCACTTTGTCCACATGTGCTCCTTAAACATGAGACAGTTTACCCTGGACTGTATATGTTCTTACAGGTAAGTAACTTTCACAGACTTTGAGAGAGTAGTGGTTTCTATCATCTCCTCTTATCGTAATCTTAGTAAATACTCCTTCCTAAAATTGCTTAAAGCTGGTTGACTAAAATGATTCTTGAGTGATAATCCTAAGGGAAAGCACACCAGTGGAAGCTTGAATCAACAGTACCCCCTAGAAGCCTAACATGGAGATATAGCCAGCCCAGCTCTTGGAAACGAGCTCGGTAATGAGAGTGGAGATTAGTATAAAGATGCCTAAAACCTTATCAGGGTTATGATAACACTGACAACACTTAAACCTTTTTTTGTGTCCTAAATAAATAATTTACTCAGGCTATTTAATACCAGCTAGTCACCTGAACATGAGAGTCTCAGTAAAAATGGTTTAACTTTACTTCTCATTACTTAGGAGAGAAAATTATTTTGGTGCTGCTAGGTAGAAGTGAATGGAACAGGTAGTTCACAAAAACCTACTAATTTAGCCCAGAGATAATTCTGTTATTCAATAATAATGTTTGTTATTCTAATGTTTCAGTTGTGTCTAAGTTCTCATGACTCCATTTGGAGATTTCTTCTGAAAGATATTGGAGTGGTTTACTATTTCCTTCTCCAGCTCATTTTACATAAGGAAACTGAGGCAAATAGACATATGACTTTCCCACGGTCACACGGCTAGTAAGCATCTGAGGCCAGATTTGAATTCAGGTGTTCCTGACTCCAAGCTCAGTGCTGTATTCACTGCACCCCTAGCTGCCCCAGTTATGTGCTGGACATTGTGCTAATAAGCACCTTGCAATTATTTTGGGAGGTAAATACTATTATTATCATATCTGTTTTACAGCTGGAGGTAAATACTATTATTATCATATCTGTTTTACAGCTGAGGTATTTTAAGTGACTTGGCCAGAGTCCCATTCCTTATAAGTTGTCTGAGTCTAAATTTGAATTCAGATCTTCTTGACTCCAGACTCAGCACTCTATTCACTTTACCACCTAAGAATTTCAGTTGAGCTTTAGGGGTTTAAAAGAAATCCAAATATTAAAGAAAAGAGGAGTCATTTCAACTTCCCTGAGACCTCAATTTTCTTTTTGGTAAAATCTTATTGTTTTTAATAGATATTCTCTAAATTTTCTTCCAGTTCTAATATTACTATAGTAAAAACAAGTATAGATTTTTGCTTCTATGCTTTGCTATGTGATATAAGGAGAAAATAGTGTCTAACCAATTTGCACCTCAGTTTCTCCATCCATTGAAAGAACATACTACTGATCATCCACTTCTCATGCAGGAAGACTACAAATGTGAGCAAGTTAACAGGTTAACCCCTCAGATAAAATTGCTGCATAAACAGAATACAGAATTATTATAAACAATGTTCTTGTCATATAATATATGCACCACAGTTTACAAAGTTCCTATAGGTTGTTAAGCTGCTATGAAAACATGACTAATTAGGTAAACCTCAGTATAGACCCTCCGGCTAACACCTACAAACTAACAACTACCTATATCCATAGCCATGGGAAGGCGCACTCCAATGCAACAGTGTGCACAGAAGGTACATTTACAGGATATAGGGATATAGTACTCTCCTGAGTTTCCTCTCCCTGGAAGTCACATTCACACTGGCTTACTGCATCTCCGAGTGAATGAATACCTCCACAAATGAAAGTTTTTACTCTTGGTATCCCCATTCCTAAATAGGCCTTCTTAGTAAACTTTAATAATCTTCTAATAGACATGACTGGTTTAAAGAAAAGGAGTTTACTAATTTAACATGGTAAAAAACAATAGCCAAAAAACATTCCCCCTGCCCCATAAAGCAGAAGCACACTCTTCATTATATACACAGATTCTACACAAATAGTTGGCCCAAAATTAGTGTACAACAATACTGAGGCATTCATGCAGGGAACATAAGTGATCAAAGCCACTCATGCTTCTGTTACTAGAAGTAATTAGTGTTTTTTTCTCTTCTTTTGGAGTTCTCATACTTTTCCCTCTTGGATGTGGCAACTCTGCTGGAAGGGTGACTCAGTATGTCTCCTGGGGTCTGTTCCTCTCCACAGTTTAATGATCAACTGGCAGAGCTGGTTCTTTCTTGATTTCAGAATAGTCAGCTCTCTTCTCTTTTTCAGTCTGGTCTGACTGGATAGCTGTTTCCTGGCTTGAATGCTGTCTCTCTCTGTGTCTGTTTCCTTCATTAGGAAACTGAGGCCACAGAAAGAAAAACTTGTCCATCACATCTTACAGATCGTCAATGACAAAGCTAGGACCGCATCCCTATCTTCTGATTCCAAGTGCAGTGGTATTCCAACTACACCGTAATTCTTTACAAATATCAATTCAAATATCCAAGTGGTTGATTCTCATCAATATTTTTAAAGTTTAATTTTTACAGGCAAAGGCAGCTTAGTTTTCATCCTGTTGTCAACAGTTATCTTCACTGAACTTTTCAAGGTTTCTTTTTTCCCCATCTTTTCATCAAAGTGTGAAAATAGTGACATAATCATGGCTTCAACCAAACCTGGCATATGGACCGTGAGGTCCAAGCACTCTATTCGTTCAGTCCCTGCTGCTTCTCTAATAACAGGACTCTTTCAGTATGAAAAGATGGAAAACTTGTTACTACAAGACATCTGGAAAAATAAAAATCTCAAGACCCTCATTCAGCTGAGAGCGAGTCAGACGTGTGTTTGTATAGAAGAGATTACATGACATTCCTAGGTCAAGGAAGGAATTGGAGACTGCTTTGCAGGGGAAATTGAGTTTCAATTTATTGAGCACGTTGTGGATTTGGCAGAGGGCAGAATAATTCAAGACTGTCTTCTGTTTCAGTGGAATAAAAAAAAAAACCAATTTCTGAAGAATCTACTTGAATCAGAAATTGCGAGTACTGGGATAAGTCTTGGAGGTGAATGTCT
This sequence comes from Notamacropus eugenii, assembly GCF_028372415.1. Classification (NCBI taxonomy): domain Eukaryota; kingdom Metazoa; phylum Chordata; class Mammalia; order Diprotodontia; family Macropodidae; genus Notamacropus; species Notamacropus eugenii. Next base: position 553,422,316 of record NC_092872.1, read on the forward strand.
TTGAAACCATTGCTAGACTTCTAACAGGAAGGTATTTCCTGTGAGAAGGTATTTTAGGACATTGGATTGGGAGACTTAAGGATGGGTTCTTTCTGCCACTAACCTACAACATAAGACTAGGCAGAACATATAATTTTTAGGTCTCATCTTCCTAATATGTTATACTAGATGTTATCTATATTTCCTCCAGCTCTAGCTCTAGGATGCTTTGTTGTACAAAATGAGTTGGACTAGATGATCTCTAAGGTCTTTTTCCAAATCATTCTGAGTGAAATGAAAAAGGTTTTATGGTAAAACAAATTTGCTAACTTAGCGACAGAATAATAATGTCCCTTTGGAGTGAAAAGGGGCCTCTTTTCTCCTCATCCAATAATTGATGAATTCACAGAAAGGAAGCAGTAGATAATAGATTATGCAGGTTTCAATATGCTGATGAAGTGGAAAGAGGAATCTACTCCATATCATTCCTTTATGAAGTTTGAAGGAGTTCCTTGATTGAATTGGAAGAGCATTTGGTCCTTGCCTGGGCAGAAATTTGTCATAAGCCTGGAGGCTTTTAAAGAACTAAGCCTGTCAAACCCTAGAGAAATTTGAAGAGGTTGAAAGTTGGAGGCATTTGAGACAAGGGATCACCTTTGTGGAGGTGATCTTTTCACCTATGCCAGAGAATTGGAGATTGTTTCTTCATTCTCTTGCCCTCCCAATTAGCCATAGTATCTAGCAGCAGAGATATCTTTCTAGTAGGAGAAACTGCATGTAGTAATATAATAATCATTCATATTTATATAGCACTTACTATATGCCAGGTACTGTGCAAAACACTTTATAATTCTTATCTCATTTGATCTTCACACAACCTGGGAGATTGGTGCTATTCTTATTCCATTTTACAGGTGAGGAAACAGACAAATAGAAGTTAAGTGACCTACCCAGCGTCACACAGGTAGGTGTCTGAGGCTGGATTTGAACTGTCTTCCTGATTCCAAACCCAGAGCTCTATCTCCTGAGCCACCTAGCTGTCTCAGCTGTCACAGAATGTCTGTGCATGCTCCACAATCTCTTTATTCCTCTTCCGTATACAGCTTCATGATTCTCCTACAAGCAGACTTTGTAGTTTCTTTACAAGAAGAGATGTTCTCCTAGGCCCTCTGTATTTCTGCCCTAGACGCCTACTATACTAAGACAAAGAAGGTAATTCTTTTTTGCATTGTCTACTTCCCTTTCCCCCCACACAATAATATTGTTTCTAATTACATGTAAAAATAATTTTCAACGTTCACTTTTACAAGATTTTGAGTTTCAAATTCTTTCCCTGTCTCTTCTTCCCCCTCCCCAAAATGGCAAGCAATCTGATATAAGCTGTACATGTACAATCATTTCCACATTAGTCCATGTTCCATGTTAGTCATGTTGTGAAAGAGGAATCAGAACAAAAGGGAAAAAACACAGGAAAGAAAAGAGAAAATAGTATGCTTTAATCCGCATTCAGACTCCACTGTTCTTTCTCTGCATGCAGAAAGCATTCTCCATCATGAGTCTTTTGGAATTGTCTTAGATCAATGTATTGCTGAGAAGAGGTAAGTCTATCAAAGTTGATTAACGCGCAATGTTCTCTTGGTCCTGCTCACTTCACTCAGTATAAGCTTGTGTAAGTCTTTTCAGGTTTTTCTGAAATCCGTCTGCTCATCATTTCTTATATCACAACACTTATATCACAATAATATACCACAACTTGTTCAGCCATTCCACAATTGATGGGCTTCCCTTCAATTTCTAAGTCTTTACCACCACAAAAAGGGCTGCTATAAATATTTTTGTACATATGGGTCCTTTTCCATATTTTATGATCTCTTTGGCATCCAGCAATACCTAGTAGTGATATTGCTAGATCAAAGGGTATGCACAGTTTTATAGCCCTTTAAGCATAGTTCAAATTGCTCTCCAGAATGGTTGGATCAGTTCACAACTCAACCAATAATGCATTAGTGTTCCAATTTTCCCACATCTTTTCTCCAATATTTATTATTTCCTTTTTTATCATGGTAGGTGGTACCTCAGAGTTGCTTTAATTTTATTTCTCTAATCAATAGTGATTTAGAGCATTTTTATATGACTATAGATAGCTTTAATTTCTTTATCTGAAAACTGCCTGTTCATATCCTTTGACCACTTATTAGCTGGGGAATGACCTGTATTCCTATAAATTTGACTTGGTTCTCTATATATTGTAGAAATGAGGTCTTTGTCAGAAACACTGTGAATTACCTATTCCCTACTAATTGTAGGATTATGCAGGACTGAGAATTTAAACCATCTGAGGGCAGGGTCTATTTCAATTTTATCTTTGTACACTCAGTATCTCAAACAGTGCCTTGCCCTCAGTTAGAACTTAAGAAATGTTTGTTCATTTGGTTAATTGATTAATTGATTGGAGTTAGTGCTAATTTCTTAAATAGCATGACAAGCATGACAAGCAAGGATTACTCTTCTTCTACTCCAAGAGCTGCCAAAGAGAAGATTAGAAGATGGTCAGACAGACAGAGAATTTACTTAATATTATTAAGTGCCAGGCATTGTGCTAAGCATTGTAGATACAAATATAAGCAACATACTTCCTACTCTGAAGTAGCTTACTTTTGAAGGTGGGAAGACAATATATATTAGAGCTGAAAGGGGTCAGGGGGAATTATAACTTGGAAGTGAATCAACAATCAGAATAGTAGGGCTATCGAGTGAAGATTTCTCCAGGGTAGCATGGCATCAGGCAAGCAGAAAGAAAAGAAGTCTGGAGTGTGAATCTAGGCATGAATGAGGTAAATCATGGTTTATTTCCTTCCCCAAATCATGGCACTGAGGAGGGCCATGGCCAATCAGAAAAATAGGGCCACAGGTTGGAATTTTTCCAGCTGAGAAGACAAGCTGATGTAATTATGTCAGCCATGGGTTACTTTTTGTTTATGCTTAAATTTCTGTTTCTTAGGAGTTAACTTCTCAGCTCCTTCGGTCCCCAAACACACATAAGGAGCCATAAGTTTTCCCCAGCCTCTGCTTTCCCATGATGTTCCTTGTATAAGACCCAGGAGATTTCATGAGGCAGAGCCAGTATTTTTTTTTTAAATCAAGACTTCCTTTAAAGTATAAAATAACTTATCTCTGAGGGTCCCTGCAAAACAAGTAAATATTAAAGAAAGATGCTACTTATCACCATGGAGTTTTGATTAGTGAGGAACAAAGGATTCCCCAGATCGCAGAACAACTGTAAAAATAAGGGTGACCTTTTTAGTTCTAGTAGAATTAGACTAATGGATTTTCACCTGATCCTGTGTATCATCAGGACCTTTGCCAGCATTGATAAACTGGTTCATCAGACCAGATAACTGATAACAGGAGCAGGATCCTGGAACTAAACTTATAAGTCAAAGAGTGGTGGCACAGAGTGTGTGACAGGAGGAAACAGGAAAAAGCAGAAATCCCAATCCTGGATCAAAAGACTAATGTGAAGTAACATAAGGATCATGGAGCATACTTGCTTCTTCTATAGAAGGAAAAGGTGAAGAAGCTGCAGCTCTGCTGTGAAAAACTAGTCAGTAGCAGATGGAGGGTTTTCCACAAACAGAAAGAGTAAATAGAAGAGGAAATCAAGAGAGTTGCAGGGAGAAAAACACAAAGCAGAAAACATGAGTTTTCATGACACTGCCCTCTCTTGATCCACCTCATACCTGTCCAACTGCTTTTTCTAAGTCTCTTTCACAGAATCATTATCCATATTACACCTAGTAACTGTGGACACTCACTACAGTTACTAGGCCCTCTCTTTTCTTCCTCTATACTCCTCTCTCTCTCTCTCTCTCTCTCTCTCTCTCTCATTCATCTCTTCTCATTAGATTCCATATGCTCAGCTTTCACAGAATATAAAATGTGGTAGGGTTTAATAAGCTGGAGAGGCCTCAAAATATGACAATAGATGTCAAATATCTAAGTGTAGCATTAGTGGGTGTAGCATCGATGCCTCCTCACCCCTGTCTTTCTAGACTCTGTTTTGCTGGATTGGCTCTCTTATCTGATCTGCATTCACAGTGATATTTGAGGTGGGGAGGTCTCAGACAGACTATGAATAAAATTGAATATAAGATGTGATAGCAAAAACAACTGCCCTGTAAAATTGATCAAGGAGGGATAATTTAAGAATGAGATCACCAAATAAAACTGTATAAAGGGAGAAGACGGCTTAGGACAAAGGTTGGCCACATAATAGATCACAAAATCCTCATAAATAAATGCAGAAAATAGAATTATCAGTGACAATGTAATATAATAAAATATGTACATTTATATTCAATGAAAGATGATTAAAGAAAATACTGAATCAAATCAAGACTAAATAATTTATTTATAAATTGTTGAGTCAAAGAACAAATCATCGAAACAAAATTTCATCAAAGATCATGATCCAATATGATAAAACTTGGAGGATACAACCAACAAAGTTCTGGGGAAAATTTATATTTCTAAACATGTTCATCATCAAAAAAGAAAAGATCAAGTCAGTGAATTGGGAATGCAAATTTAAAATAAGAAATAGCCAAAACATTTTTAAAATCAAGCCAAAAGAGTAAATCTTAAAATTAAAAATAAATTAACTGAAATTTTAAAAATGAATTAATAACAAAAAGGAGCTTTTGAGGGAGGGGAACCACAGAATACATAAACCACTAGCTAAGTTGATTTTTAAAAAGAAAACCAAACCATCAGTACAGAAATGACAATAAAACTGAAAATTTAAATGAAATACATGAATAAAACAGAATAAGAAATAGACAAATTAAATAGTTCTAAGAAAAAACATTTTAAAATGTATAAATAAGCTCCCAAAGTGAGGGAAGGGAGAGCTGAGATCAGACAGAATTTAAAAAGTCTATCAAACAGCTAAAGAACAATTTAATATAATATTACAAAATTTATTTGCAAAAATATGAAAAGAATGAATTCTACCAAATTCCTTCTATGTCATAAATATGGTCTTGATACCTAAACAAGGCAAAGTCAAAACATACAAACAAAGCCATGGACAAATATCCCTAATGAATATCAGTGCAAAAGTGATAAATAAGATATTAACAAAGCCTACAGAGCAAAAACTATTATATGCTATGACTAAGTTGGATTTATACTAGAATGTTACATTAGTTCATTATTAGGTAAACTTCAAATACAACCCATACTAATGTTACCTTTGCTTCAATCTAATCATGTTTTCTCACTCTTATCACTATCAGTCTCTACCCACTAAATGGTAGATAAATGAGTTTAGCATTTAAAGTCTATAAGAATCCTTATCAAGTGATTCTAGATTTTGTCATCTTCAGACTGCATAGTTCTAAATTCCATATCTTTAAGCTTTTCTAGCTCCCTCTTTGTTTGTTTTGTTTTTTTCCATTTTTGATACCTACCAAGTACTGTCCTTAGGTATCTGACCAATACATACCATGTTTCTTCCCTAGGGGGAAATGGATCCTTTTCCCCAAAACGTTCTAACCTCAGTCTGGGGTTCCATTGTATTACATATTATATGCTATGGAAATGGAGAGGCCTATTAACATCAGTAGCTACATTTGGCACTTTGAGCTGCTTTTTCTACTAAGTGAATTCTCATAATTTGTTTACATATCATCCGTCATTAATTAACATCATTTAAACTCTATGCAATATTCCCTTGTCCTCTATGAGAGACTTTGAAATGAGGTTCCAAATTCCATTTGAAACCCCTATTTCACTGGGAATTTTAGAAGAGTTTTCATTCTCAGGTACATCATCCAAAAAAAAAAAAAAAGTAGTTTTATCTTTCTTTTTATCCTGCTTAATGGTGATTACACATTTCTCAAATTTTCAAAATTATCAAATTATCTGGTATATTACCTTTGATATCTTTATATTCTGTCACATGGTATTTTTAAAGAATAGTCCCCTGTGTGAGTCAATCTATCGTCCTCTATATTTAGTAATATGTTCAGGGATCTACAATGCAAATATGCAAAGAATGTAAATTATATAAAAATCAAACACCAATAAGCACACTATTTTGAAAATAAAACCACTTTTTTTCTTCTCCAGTGGATCTCTATGAAACCAGAGTATCCATTAAGATCCTAGATGGTGAATGTCTCCAGGTTGTCCCTGAAAAATGCAGCAGCCACCTCCATAAATCCTGCACCAGCCCCAACAGTGTGGCATGGATATGGGATATAGTATTAGTTTCCTCCTCCCCAATTTTTCTCCAGTCTTCCCCTTTCATTTGTTTCACTTACGAAACCTCCTTTCATGTTACTAGGGTAGAGTTTTCTAGCTAAGTCCAAAGAGACTGATTGCCAGTACAGGGAATGGATTCAAGGGCCATTGAGGAATGAAAGTAATCAAAGACCACTGAGAAATCACATGCCTTTATATCCTGAAAACTTTCTTGAAAAAGAATTTGAAGACATTTTTCAGGGTGAGAACAAAAAAATGATAAATAAATAGAATGTTCATTTTTTTTTGTATTTTATTTTCCCCCAGTTACATGTAAAAACAATTTTCAATATCACATTAAAAATAGAGTTCCAAATTCTTTCCCTCCTTCCTCATCCTCCTCATTGAGAAGAGAATATATATGTTACTCATGTGGTCATATAAAATGTATTTCCATATGAGATATGTTGTAAAAGAAAACATAGACCAAAATAAAAACTCAAGAAAATAAAAAAAACTCAAGAAAAAGAAAGTAAAAAACAGACAAAACTATTCTTCAATCTGTATTCAAACTCCAGAATATCCACATCTTAACAGATAGACTGATACCCAAGCAGGAGTCATTTCAGAATCAGTTACCTCTTTGCAGTCAGATTGGAGCAAAGGTCAGAATCAATATCAAATTAGAAGAAAGGATATGGATAACACGTTGCATAAAATTAAAACAGCTTCAACACAAACTAAACAGACTATGACAGGAGAACAGGAAAGATATAGACTGATCATCAATCCACAGAAATTAATAGATATAAAATAACCTTCCATATTTAAATCCTATAAGTCTACGATACTGTGACATTTTAAGCAATCCTGGTATGCTACATTTGTATTATGATTATAAATTTTCACATCTACAAATGACTTTTGAGATCATTTACTTCAGAGCTTGCTTGCAATTCTTTGTCCAATTCAAATTGTAATCTCATTAGTATGTTTCAGGGGGAAAAATATGTAGTAGTAATAGTACAAATACCTAAGTACTATAAACCTAAAATAAATAGGTAAGTTGAGGATGTAGCCCAACCATCTCAACTGACAAAGGAGGAAAATAGAACTCAGAACAGAAATGACTGGTGCCTTGTTATAATGGTCAATCACTGTTATAGCATAGAAAGTGTATTTGTTAAGAATGCAAAATTGATTCATTTGGGAATAGCATGGCTACCTCCATTTTTGCCATGGTGGAATGTATGTATCAGGCCTAAGGAGTGAGGCACTCCTCATTGGTTGGGCTTTTGTACTTGGGCAAATGCTAAGTTATGTCAGTGGCCAAAGCTTTAGACCAAATAAGGCTTGAGGATAGTTTCATTATGTATTAGGAAAAAATTAGTCCATCTTGAATATGAGGGAAGTAATGATCTCACAACATATACTTCCTTTTGGTGGTAGATTCCTAAAGTCTCATATAGGAAATTCTGCCACCATGGCCTTATTGTCCAGTTATTGAAAAACCCTCACCTCAGGAACTGAATAAGGTTGGCATAGGCAGAACTCAAGGAGGAAAGTAAAAACAAAAACATAGCAAAAAGACAACTAACAACTAGTGGTCCAATGAAAAAATGATCAAACATGAAGGAGAGAAAATCAGAACTCCTAGGCTTGGCCTCCTCCAACCTTAGGAAGGACAAATTCCTGGATATTAACATCCTAGTCCATATGGTAGAACATTCCAAATCTTCTCAGATCACAATGGGCCACCCAGTGTCAACCGGTGATAATTAATAATAAAGAACAGTACCAGAAACCTCAAGGCCAAAGTAGAGATCATGACATTTCTATGAGTCACTGATCCTGGTCATGTTTTGAGATTATTGTACAGAAGGTAGCTAAAAGGTCATTACCTCTTTGTGTGCAGTCTCTCATTTTTCGGGTCAATACAGAAACTGCCTGGTTGGGACTTTCCTCTCTACCCGGAAGACATATAGCTAAGAGCATGAAAAAAAAAAAAGAATATCAGATTCTTGAACATTTAGTGGCCTCCCTCTGCTGAGGGACTATCCCCTTCTTCTCATGGAGATAAGCGTTTATCCAGAGACAGCTTCACCTTGTCCCTGTCATTAGTAAACAAGGTAACTTCCCTCAGTGGAGGTAGCTAGGTGGCCCAGTCGATAGAGTCCTGGGCCTAGTACTGCTGCCCTGTGCCGGACCTATGTTATTTGCTGCTAGTTCCTCCATTGCTAAGATAACCCTAACTGGTCCACCAAATTTATAAATTCAGGATTGTCCACATGATACAGCTAAGGCAACTCCAAAGGTTTCCGTATAGTCAAGCCACGGCTTAAATTCCTCCGCTTATGATCCTTTTTGATGCAGAAGAGTGCTGGAACTGATTCCCAAATGACTTAAAATGCAAAACTTTTTTCATTATCTTGCTAATCAATTATCTTCAGATGTCACCCCACCCCCAGGAGAATTGGGGCAATCTCTTTCACAGATTATCTCTCCTCACTCTCTGTTACTGGTGATATAGTCTATTAGAAGTAACCAATCATGCAGATATACAGAAAAAAAAATATTATTTAAACTCCTTAAAGGCTGATAGTGGTTACCCCTAAAGTCACTTTGGTGCATTGGGAAAGCAGGGTGTGAAGCAATGACTGACAAGAATCCCTCTCACCCATCATCACCTTACTGACAATTTCTCCTAAACATTGGATTCACAGTGCAACAAATCAGTTCTCTTTAGAAAGCATCAACTCAGGTCCTCTCAGAAGAAAACATTTTACTAAATTCTCATCAGAAATGTCAATTAGCTGTTTTTCTCTATAACATAAGATATAACTAAGTTCGGTTCTCAATAGAAATTAAAGATAGTTTTAAACTCACTTAGTTTCCCTCAGGAATTTTCCTCACGATGTATTCACAGAATGTCTTCATGGGCAGTTAGCTGTCATTCTTTCACAGACTTCTTCCAAACATCATTGTCAATCTTCTCAGCAATGGCAGCTTTGTTTACCTTATTTCATTACTACACAGATTCAGTCATGTTAACTCTTGGTATCCAAAATTCTCCTCCTCCCATACAGCAGCTTTTTGCTAACCCACATATAGCAATCCCAAGGATGAGAACCCATCCCCCATATAGAAATTATTTTCAGATGTGTGAATGTGTTGTAAGATACGAGTAATAATTTTCAGGTGCTCAAGTATGAACATACCAAACCTTACCTTTTCTGTACACCACTGACTTTTTTAAAATTCTTTTTTAACTTTTTTTTCTTTCATTGGGTTCAAAGGCAATCTAGTAGGTATGATGTGAAACTACCTCAGATATCACTTAAAATGCCAAAATATCTGTCATTACCTCATGATTTAGCTGTAAATCCCCGTTCCATTAAAACTGGTAACTCAGAGTTAACTCTGAGGTCTGCAAAAGCTGGGGAAGAAGTTGTAAACTATAGTTTTCTTATTAATGACCTCCACTAATAAGTCCTCATAAAACACTGGAATTAGAGTGTTTTAATTCAGTTCTCTTGTTATGTATTAAAACTCAGAATGATATTTTTATTTGATTCTTCTCATAAATGCTAGTTGACCATCTCTTCTCATGGTATAAGTTAATTGAGTTCACCTAAGAATTACAGCTAAAGTTTCACAGTTCCACTCAGGAATTCTCAGGGTATCTTTTTGACAGGATGTCTTCTTCACTGAATAAGATAATGGCTCATTTCTTATCAGAAGGGAAAAACAGTTAAACTCATTCAATTTTTATCAGAATGTCAGTTAAAGTTCTTTGTTTTCCTTCAGTTCTTCTACAGAATGGCAGTTTTTACACTCAGTCCTCTAGAAGTTCCTCATTCAGACTCCTCTCAGGATACTTAGCTATCCAAATCTCCTCAGGAATGAAGTTATGTTAGATCTCCCTCCACACCTCACACAGTCTCCTCCAGTGACTAGTAACTATGAATTCTAAGATTCTCTGTGTTTTCTTAAAAGTATCCAAAGTCCATGCCATTGAATATATTTAAACAGGAGTTATTTAATGAAATGTTGTTTTTCTGAACAATTAAAGTGCTTTTCAATACCTGATCACATTGGAGGTGACCCTGATTTCTCAAAAACTACGTAAGTGGAGAGAATTCAATTGCAGACGTAGTGTCTGTTGGACTGTGAGTCTTTTGTTTGAGGATCATCACTGGAATGAATTATTTTTACTGGCAATGAATTATTTAAATGGAGAAATCCATAAGTCATTTATTAAAGCATGAAGAGGTCACATAAAGGACCAATGCTAATGAAATCACAGATCTTTAAGTTATTGATGAATGTACATTTTTTTCTATGAGAGTTGAAAATTATTCTTTTCCAGAATGCCAAATGTCTTATTTTTGTATACAGTTACTACTGTTAATAACAACAGTTGCTTGGATTCAGTCTCCAAATGTGCCCCCTTGGAAGTCCCCTCATATATTGGCATTTTAGTTACAAGAAATGCTTGATAGATGTCTTGTGATTTTGAATGAGTTGCTATGTACTGATTCATAACTAGGACTAGAAATATAAATAGAGGTAGATTTACCTAGTAATTACAGAGTTATATGTAAATTTAAATATCAGGAAGTGAGCATGTTGAGCCTGGAGAAAAAAAAGACTTGAGGGGACGTGATAGTGGTTTTCAAGTATTAGAAGGGCTATCACATGGAGCAGCTACTAGCCTTGTCCTATTTAGCCCTAAAGGGCAGAACAGGAAGCAATGGCTATAAGTTGCAAAAAAAAAAAAATAATGATGATGAGTTTAGGCATGCTGTTAAGAAAAACTTCCTAATAAAACTTTTGAAAAGTGTAACTGTTTGCTGTGAGGGGTTGTGGGCTCCCCTTTCTTGGAGGTCTTTGATCAGAATCTGGATATGCATATTTTATAATGGTGATATCTTTTGTGTATGGGTTGGACTAGATGGATGCTAAGGTACCTTCTACCAACTCTCAAATTCTGTGGTTTGGTGGTATTTCATTTAAGAAGAAATTTTACTGTTACTATAAAAGATCACTGAGGGCCATCAAAAGCGAACGTTTTACCTCAATCTGTCAATCTCTAAAAGAAAAAAATACAAGAAATAATGTTGGGCTGTTTAAACAAGCAGTGTGAGATGATTGGACAGTGGATTAGGCAGTGTTCAATGGATTTGTACCCTCAATGTTTCAAGAGGGACAGACCTCAAAATAGTCCGTCACCTTGTAAAAGGGTACTTAAGACATAACTTAAGATATCTACATATATATACATATACACACATAGCTATACATAAACTTAAGTTTTCCTTTTCATATACAACCTTCCCAAGGGACCGTGGCGGAGCAGTGGACTTAGAAGATCAGGGAATAGAAAAGAATGCTGTAGAAGCAGTGGAGACTAATGACAGAAAGACTTAGAGATGCTTGACAAATCACTTCTTTCTCAGGACCTTATTCTTGTCTTCCAGATTAAGAGTGAGGTCCACAGAAGGGAAGTGACTTGCCCAAAGACATACAATTAATTAGTAATTAAGGGAATAGTTTAACAGAATAGAGTTAACAAGATGAAACTTCAACCTCATCTCTTTGATAGAAGGAGCAATATTCTAACCACTTCCTCCCTCCAAGTTAGGCTGTTTTGTTTTGTTTTGTTTTGTTTTTCTTAAAAGGTACTAAGATATTTCTAGAAATTTGGTTGCTTCAGAATATTAAGGGATCACACTACTGATGTCACTTCCTCAGTACCTGAGTACAAAACAGATCCAAGGACCTGGAAGTACTCTCAAAATGATGTCTCAATATGTACTTCATAAATATCCTTCTCCTATTATAGCTGCTGGATGGCACAGTGAATAGATGGCAGAGCTTGGAGTTAGGAAGATCTGAGTTCAAATCTGGCTTCAGACATTTACTAGCTGTGTGACTTTAATCAAGTCACTTAACCCTGCTTGCCTCACTTTCCTCATTTGTAAAATGAACTAGAGAAGAAAAGCAAAGTACTCTAACAGCTTTGTAAAGAAAACCCCAAATGGGGTCACAAAGAGTTAGGCAATTTATGCTTGAGTCCTTTTGTTAACTGTTAAGTGTCCTACAAGTGTCTCATTTTGTTCCAATATCCAACTCAACTACCAAGGGGATGACATAAAGTAGGCTCAGCCCAAAACATTTTTCAGATGAAAAGATAATCAATGGAACAGATTTGTAATGAGCAAATTTGGTTTTATAATTGTCTTTTAATTAAAAGCTCATGAGTCTTGGTCACTGAAATGTGAAAATATTATAGAAAATTAAAAAAAATAGTCTCTGACTTGCGATAGACAAAGGAAGAGGTGCTTTTTCCTCTCTTATTGAGGTCTGTGAGGAGTGACCTCGAGAGCACATGCATCAACCACATTTAAGAGGGGAAAAGAGTACTACACTCAGTCAAAAAGCAAGCACTGAATATCTGCTAATAATATCAACCAATTATTACTGACTCTTTAATCCTTTTAACTGCGGAGTATTCTTGCCTTCTCCTCCAAGATGTTACTGCAAAAACCACCCCCTGCCAAACAAGCTACCTACCTCACAAATCCAGCAGGTTACCAACAGGACTGGAATCTTCCATTTCTGAGTCACTGTTTGGTCACCTGCACTAGGAGAAAGTAAGATAAATAAGGCAGCCAGGAAATTTATGAGGCTCTTCAGTATTCCAGGGCTTGATGAAATCAACACAATGTCATCCTCAAAAATGACTATCTGAAGGATCTCACTGTCTATAGACATTCACTTTTTAACTTGAATTCTGTCCTCAAATTCTTCTGTGATAGTGACGAATACCTTTGGTCTTCATATGTTTTAAACTTTGCTTTATATAAATGATCAAAGGTTCATTTAACATAATTTATCTCTGTTACATGTTCTGAGGAATTTTATATAATTTTGGCATGCCCACAGGAGATATATTATTGAAAGACAACCATTAGGGTAGAATTTTTTCCTACTGAGTCATTTATTTTTATATTGAACAGGAAAAAAGCACAGTATAATCCTCTATATCATTTGGTCTATGACCTATTGTGACCTATTGTGAAATGTGACCTATTGTGAAATATCACTAGTGAAAATCTACCTGTTACCTTCTAAGGCCCTCATCAAAGAAGCCCTCTATGCATATATGTGTGTATGTATATGTATACATATACATACACACATATTTTATATATATATATATTATCTTAATGCAATTTTTATCTTGATGGGAAAGTAGATATATGGATTCACAGTTATTGATATCTTTAAGTTGCCCTTGTTGGTAATTAAATCCAATATTTTCCCCATGCCCTCAGATACCTTAAAAATTGATCCCTCATTAGACTCAAAATTATGTTTCCTCTACTGGAGATTTCTTTTGCATACAATCACTCTAAATCAGTTACTTTTCCCATCTTTGTTTTTTCAATAAAATTTCCACTTCCCATAGAGGGTTACACCTGGCACTATGATGTTAGAGTTAAAATATGTTGATCCACACCATCCTTGATGGTGAAAGAAGTTTGTTATAAGAGCTTCTGCAGTATTTTTCCATATTTTTTTCTACTTATTATCTTCTTTCCAGCATCATCTACAAATATCATGGGGTCAATTGTTTAGCTGGGTCTCTTGCCAAACTTTTTTTTTTTAAATGAACCTTTTCTCCTACTGTTTTATGTGGTTGATATTGCTCATAAACTTCCACTACATAAATCCAAGTTACCTTTGGCCAACACATCTCTCTAGTAAGTTGTGTTGTTCATTAAGGTGATTTTTCAGATCTTTGAGTCTCCTCATTATGGAAATTGATTTGATTTACATTGATTAAACTTCCTGTTATAATAAACTTCCTATTAACATGTTGAAATCAGTACTGATGTCCTTTCTTCTGTTTTCCTTTTTTTTTTTTTTTTTTTGGTATCAATAGCTTGTTTACATAGGTAGGGGTGGAATGTTGGACTTGAAGACAGAATGATTTGGAATCAATTCCTATACATAGCTGTGAGACTGTGGGGAAGTTGCTGTCTTACTTGCCTTATCTGTAAAATATCTATAACCAAGGGTTGTTGAGAGGATGAAAGGAGATATTTGTAAAGTGCTTTACAAACCTTAAATCGTTATATAAATGCAAGTTATTATTATCATTGAATGTATGCTATATCTTTTCCTCATTTTTGCCATTTTAGCTTTACATTTTTAAAACATCCTTAACAAGATGTCATTCTGACTATACAGACAATTGATTCAGGAATGACATACACTAATAAAATCATTTTTCAGTTATGCATTTCATGAGATTTCAGAGTGTACACTGTGTCCAATTTCTTCCGATTCTTTTCTCAAAGCATGTATTCATGATGGACAAGCACAGAGCTTCTGCGTAGCCTACAAGACTTTGACTTCTCTCATTCTTTACTCCTGTTCCTTATTTCCCAACATAGTTTTGCCCCTCTCTTATTCCTACATTTGCATGGAATTCACTGATTATCAAAGAATGCTGATTTAATTTGGAAGATCTTATTAAGTTGTTCATAGATTTACTCTATGCTTCTATTCTCTGAAACAAATTTTGGCATCTGAGTTACAGTTGTTTTCAAGGCTGTTTTTTTGCCAACACTGTCATACAAAATGACCAAATGTCATGCTCTGTGGTTATAAATCTTGAAAAAAAACAAGATTTCTCCAAGGAATAAAGGTTTTAATGACTCAACACCCCCCTCACCCCACAAAATTACAAAATTCCTCTAAGAAATAGTGTTTCTTGAAATTTTGAAGTGCATAGTAATATGAACTCTACCAGCTTCTTTGTTTGCCTTTTTAAGGAGACCCTGTGAAAGCATCTCCATTTAGTTGTAATTGTATTCTCTTTTTGCTTCATAGTGAGGACATCAAGATTGATGTAGTTCTATTATTCTAGTACTTTGTCCACTTATTGATCAGTGAACAAGGATCTCACATATAGAGTACCAATATCAGAGTTAAAAATTTATATATGGTCTAATAGCTATGTGATGACTAGCAACCTCAGATCACTTTTCCACAACTCTGCTCCTGTTGCTACACTAGTAGAAGGTGCAAGACCAAGGGTCATTTTATCTTTCTGCTTCATGAACTGTCATGGTCAATTGCCACATGGCCAGTCTATAAGTGATGAGATTCTTTTTACTCAGGCTTTTCTTTATAAAATGATCATATGAGACTATATTCAACTATACTATAATACTAATAACAGTTGACATTTGTATAGTGTCTACTATATGCCAAGCACTGGACTAAGTATTTTCAAATATTATTTCATCTGATCTTCTCAAAGAGGCCTGGGATGTAGGTGCATAATTATTCCTATTTTATGGTTCAGGAAACTTAGGCAGATAGTAGTTCAATGACTTGCTTAGGGTCACACAGTTATTAAGGCTCTGAGGGTAAATTTAGATTTGGGTCTTCCGACTTTAGGCCTAGTGCTCTATCAACTGTGAACCTAACTTCCCCTATAATAAAATGGAACAGATTTTAAAGTATGATACTATGACTTTTGAGAAGCAAGAGTTACTTCCATGACATTGTAATAGAATGTTGTGGATGTGTTCTATGAATGAAATTCCTCAAATGTCTCAGGCAATCATGCCCCTTTTTATGAAGGGCACCAAGATATGCATATCATAATTCTATATCACAGAGTAAGTTCATCAACAATCATAGGCTAAGGCTGATTTTAAGATTTAGAAGATACTAAGGGTGGAGCCAAGATGGTAGAGTAAAAGCAGGGACTCGCCTGAGCTCCCCCCAAACCCTTCCAAATACCTGTAAAAAAAATGATTCTAAACAAATTAGAGCAGCAGAACGCACAAAAAACTAGAGTGAGATAAATTTTCAGTCCGAGATAACCTTGAAGGTCAACAGGAAAGGTCTGTTGTACCAGACTGAGAGAGGAGTGTAGTTCAGCACAGACTGTGCCAACACAGACTTACTTTGGTGATAAAGGATATCAAAACATACACTAAGATAACAAAGTCAAAGTTCCTACATCCAAAGCCTCCAAGAAAAATATGAATTGGTCTCAGGTCTTGGAAGAGCTCAAAAAAGATTTTGAAAATCAAGTTAAGAGAAGTGGAGGAAAAATTGGGAAGAGAAATGAGAGTGATGCAAGAAAATCATGAAAAATAAGTCAGCAGCTTGGTAAAGAAAACACAAAGAAAATGCTGAAGAAAATTACACCTTTAGATCAACTGGCAAAAGAGGTCCAAAAAGGCAATGAGGAGAAGAATGCCTTAAAAACAGAATTACCCAAATGGAAAAACAGATCCAAAAGTTCACTAAAGTAAAGAATTCCTAAAAATTGAGTATGAAGCAAATGGAAGGTAATGACTCTATGAGAAATCAAGAAATTATAAAACAAAATAGAAGAAAGTATGAAAGATCTCACTGGAAAAAAAATAACTGACCTGGAAAATAGGTACAAGACAGAGAATTTAAAAATTACTGGGCTACCTGAAAGTCATGATCAAAAAAAGAGCCTAGACATCATATTTCAAAAAATTATCAAGGAAAACTGCCCTGATATTCTAGAACTAGAGGACAAAATAGAAATTGAAAGAATGCATCAATCACCTCCTGAAAGAGATCACTAAACACAAACTATCAGGAATATTATAACCAAATTCCCAGTTCAGGGCAAAAATATTGCAAGCAGCCAGAAGGAAACAATTCAAGTATTGTGGAACCACAATCAGGATAACACAAGATTTAGCTGCTTCTCTGTTAAGGTATCAGAGGGCTTGGAATATATTCCAGAGGTCAAAGGAGTTAGGATTAAAACCAAGAATCACCTACCCAGCAAAACTCAGTGTTAATTCATGAGGGGAAAAAAATTGATATTCAGTAACAGAGGAATTTAATGTATTCTTGAGAAAAATATCAGAGCTAAATAAAAAAAATGATTTTCAAATACAAGACTCAAGAAAAGCATGCAAAGGTAAACAGGAAAGAGAAATTATAAGGGACTTGAGTTGAACTGTTTACATTCCAACATGGAAAGATGGTATTTGTAACTAATGATACCTTTACCATTATTAGAATAGTTGGGGGGAATGTCTATAGACAGAGGGCACAGGGTAAGTTGAATAAGAAGGAATGATATCTAAAAAAATAAAAATAAGGTGTGAGAGAGAGGACTGTACTGGAAAAAGGAGAAAAGGAGAGGTAGAATGGGGCAAATTATCTCACATAAAGAGGCAAGATAAAGTGGAGGGGAAGACAAGGGAGACAAGAGGGAAGGAGTGAATTTTACTCTCATGGAATTTGACTTAAGGAGGGAATAACATACACATTCATTGGGTATGGAAATCTATTTTACCTTAAAGGAAAGTAGGAGGAAAGAAGATAAGAGAGGGTGTGTGTGTGTGTGTGTGTGTGTGTGTGTGTGTGTGTGTGTGATAGAAAGGAGTGGAGATTGAGGGGGCAGTTACCAGAAGTAAACACTTTTGAGGAAGGACAGGGTGAAAGGAGAGAATAGAATAAATAGGGGGCAGGATAGGATGGAGGAAAATATAATCTTTTACAACATGACTATTATGGAAGTATTTTGCAGGACTACACGTATATAACCTATATAAAATTGCTTGCCTTCTCAGTGAGGGTGGGTGGGGAGGGAGGAAGGGAGAGAATTTGGAACTCAAAGTTTTTAAAATGAATGTTAAAAATTGTTTTTACATGTAACTGGGAAATAAGATACACAGGCAACAGGGTGTAGAAATCTATCTTATCCTACAGGAAAATAGAAGAGGAAGGGGACAGGAGAAGGCAGGGGAGTGAGAGAAGGGAGGGAAGACTGGGGGAAGGGACAATCAGAAGTAAAAACGCTTTTGAGGAGGGACAGGGTGAAAGGAAAGAGAAAAGAGAATAAATGGGGGTGGAGGGATAGGATGGAGGAAAATACAATCAGCAATAGTAAATGTGAAAAAAAAATTGAATCAAGTTTCTCTGATAAAGGCCTCATTTCCCTAACAAATAGAGAACTGTGTCAAATTTATAAAAATAAGAACCATTCCCCAATTGATAAATGATCAAAACGTATAATCGATTTTCAGATGAAGTAATTAAATCTAGCTATAGCCATATGAAAAACATATTCTAACTCACTATTGAGTGGAGAAACGCAAGTAAAAAAATTCTGAGGTATAACCTCATACCTATTAGATTAGAAAATAGGACAGAAAAGATAAATGACAAATGTTGGAGGGGATGTGGGAAAAATGAGACATTAATGTACTGCTGTTGGAGTTGTGAATTGATTAAAATATTCTGTAGAACAATTCAGAACTATGTCCAAGGGGCTGCAAAACCATGCATACTTTGACCTAGCAATACCACCACTAGGTCTGTATCCCAAAAGTGATAAAAGACAAAAAGGAAAAGGACCTATATGTACAAAAATATTTATGGTAGCTCTTTTCTAGGGGAAAAGAATTAGAAATTGAGAGGATGCATATCAATTGAGGAATGGTTGAATAGGTGTGTGGTTATGATGACATACTCTTGTACCATATAAGAAATGATGAGCAGGATGTTCTCAGAAAAACCTAAAACGACTTACATGGGTTGATTTCAAGGGAAATGTAATGGGTATAAAATAACAGCAATATTGTAAGATGATCAGCTATGAATGACTTGGCTATTCTCAGCAACACAACTACCCGTGATAACTATGAAGGACTTAGGATGAAAAATGCTATCCATCCCCAGAGAAAGAACTGATAGTGTCTGAATATAAACTGAAGCAACTTTTGTTGGGTTTTTTCACTTCATTTTTCTTGAGGATTTTTTGTCTATGTTTTCTTTCACAATGTGACTATTAGGGATGTTTCTGCATTAAAAAGCTAGAAAATACTCTAGAAATTACTTAGTGTTTATTTATTTTATATAGGAAGAAAACTGGAGTGTCAGAGAGGGAAGGCCAGCGAGTGGTCCAAAAGACCTAGCAAGGTGATGTAGTGAATGATAGGCAGGGAATCAGGAAGAGCTGAGTTAAAATCAAATTGTAGACATTTACTTGCTCTGTGACCAGGGTAAGCCACCTAATCTCTGTCTGGCTCAGTTCCCTCAACTTTAAAAGGAGAAGAATTAATAGCACTTACCTCCCAAGACTGTCATGAAGATGAAATAAGATAATATTTATAAAGCTTTTAGCCTAGTGCCTGGCAACATAGGTGCTTAATAAATACTTGTTTCTCTTTACCCCTTCCCCCCATACCATTTTATTTTTGTTTATATGATCTTCTCTAGTCCATTATTAAGTTAATTTAGAACAGAGTGATGACTGAACACAAATTACAAATTCATGAATGATGTAACTGTTATTTCTTGGGGATCATTCCTGGATATTCTCTTAATAATGTCATTTATCATCATAAGGCATTCTCAAGAAAAGCTGTATTGACCTGCTTTACTTGAGATCACAGATATAAGGCCCAAAGGGACCACAGAGACCAAGCAGTTCAACTCCTACATTTTATATAAATGGGACCTCTGGCATAGCAAATTAAGTGACTTCTTCCAGGTTACACAGGTGATAATCATCAGAGACAGCAGGTCCACTGATTTCGGAGCCAGTACTCTCTTTATGATACCATAGCTATGAAGACTTGGATGCACACCCTACCTAAATAGAGTCAATTCATTCCTAAAAGGTACAGATCCAGTCCCATCTCATCCAAGAAGTCTTCTTAGGAAATTTCAAGTTCACTTCTCAACAGCAATGACATTTCTAGGTTGTACCAAGAGATTAGCCCTTGATTAAATGGTGTCGTGAATTGTCCTCTATTTTGCATACATAGTTCTTATATCTCTAGCTAGACCATAAATTTCTTTATATCAGAGACTGGTTTCAATTCCATCATGTCCTCTATGACTTTAAGCACAATGCCAAGCACATAGAAATCTTTAAATAAATACTGGTTGATTGAGCCTTAGGAAGTCCCTGCACTGAGAGAAAAGGTGATTAGCAGACTGGCCTTGATAATCTCTCAGATGTATTCTAGCTGTTATCCTCTGATTTTATGAGCCAAAGATGGATGCCCAAGGGGAGAGAGCTAGCGGGGAAGAGGAAGCGAATGAAAGGTTGTTCCTTCCCCTCTCCCAACTTCCTTCCCATAGAAGGAGCACTCAAGTGCTAGAAATCATTTCAGTCCTTGTGAGTTGGGAACTTTTAACAATCTCGAACCAGAGAACGAATTGAGATATAAGTATGAGGCTGAGCGACTAGCTGACATACTACTAAAAGAGCAGTTGCCAACAGTCTGTGAATGCTGACAGCGTGTGGATTTTGCCCAAAATGTGCTCTATAGCTCCCTTCTTTGTAATAAAACACCATCTTGTCCTCTAGAAATGTGGACCCAGAGATACCCGAGATAAGCAGTTCTTACAGAAAACCACCCCAGCAAAGGTTATTATTTGAGTTCATTTTAGAATTAAAATGCTATGAAAAGCATTTCTCGGGCAGTGAGAGGTTGGAAACCAATACATCTTTCGCCTCTGAAAATGATGAATTGCTCTCTAAATAATAAAGATCAGCCAGGAATAATATAAGCAGGCTACCATAGACCCCTTATAAATATTCACAAAGCAGTCATGTGGGGATCTTAAACTGTTCATCAGCATTTTCTTTATATTGGAAATCAGACACTAAATTAGAGGTATAAAACTTTGCAGGAAAATATTTACATAGATTGATACTGGTGTTAGCTGCCATAGGGATGGGGGGGGCATTATATGGGTTTGTGTGCCAGAACATTTGGATTTAATCTGGGACCTTCAACAAGTAAAAGTCCAAAAGGCACTGAATCCCATAGATTTAGACCAAGATAGATAAGCATGTAAACACAGAATTAGGAGCCTGAGTATGAGATTCAGAGAATGTCAGCATTGGAAAAGGACCTCAGAGGTCACTTTGTCTAGTCTACACTTGAATCAGAAGCCCTTACAAACATTGTTTGAGTTGCTATCCAAGCATTGCTTCACGACCTTCAGTGACAGGTCATTAATCTGAACGATACATGCAGAGTTCTACATTTAAATTCCAAAATATCAACCTTGCAAACACAAATAGGCATGGCTTCCTAAGGAAGCCCATTCTACATTCGATGTTAAGTACTGAGAACTCTTTTAGTTCTTTTTTACTTCAAATACTTTGGCTGCTATCAGGCGCTCTTCCTAAGTCTACTGTCCTCAATCCAGGCTAACCATAGCCTTTGCCTTCAGATGATTTTTCAAATATCTCATAGCCATGCTGTTCAATCAGTCAACAAGCATCTATATTCCTGGTTACAAGAAATTAAGTGCTTCCTATGTTTCACACAGAGTGCCAGATACCACAAAGGAAAAAAACAATAATCCCTGCTTTGGGGAGTTTATATTTTATTAGGGGATGAAATTATCTGATTATAATTCTATCTATCTGAATGTATATGTACATACGTACACAAACACGTGTACACATATTGTGTGGAAATCTATTTGCACACAGGATATATATAGAATAAATGAAAGATCTTAATAGTGAGGAAGCACTTGGGGAGTCCCAAGGAGAAAGAAATCACTTTTGGTGGGAGCCGTCAGGAAAATCTTTTGGATGGGATAACATTGAATTGGATTTTTAAGGACAAATATCTTATATATGCACACACAAGTATAGATGCATAGTTTCGTGTATATAATTTCATATATATATGTATGTGTAGATGCATACATGTACTTACATATAGGTACGTCAACATTTCTCAAGCTATCTTGTGACAAAAGTGAGATATGTGAGCCAGATGATGGTATAATTAGGTGGATTTGTATACATGCATCTGCCTCTATATACACACATATACACATGTCTGCCTATCTGTATATGTATATGTATGTGTGTATATATATGCATGTTTATGTATATATGTTTATGCATATATGTGGGGGGGGTGTATGTGTGTGTGTGTGTTATAGCTGTGGGCTGTGGCTGGAGTCAGAGATGCAGTATTTTAGATAGAGATAATATAGTTTTGACTGGATACTCTCCAGATTGTCAAAGTCTACCCCAAAATATGTATTCCAGAACTGAACGTGGTCCATCGCTCTCAACACTATGAATCTCAATGAAACCTAATTTCCTATTAGCATTTTTGATTGCTATGTCACACTACAAATCATACTGAGTAATCATTGCACCAAACCCCCTAGATTTTTCCCCATAGGAACTATGACCTAGCCACGCTTATCCCATCATGTATGTGCAAGGCTACTTTTGGATGGGTGGAGGGAAGGGAATTCAAGTGTAGAACTTAGCATTTATCACTCGGATCTTATATCACTAAATTTGATTCACCATTGTAATCTGCAAAGATCTTTTTGGAAGTGAATCTGTCATTCATCACGTACGCTACCCACCCTGCCCCCAGCTTTGTGATGCCTGCACATTTAACAGGCATACTCTCCATGTCTTTATCCTTGTGGTCAGACAGATTCTTGAATCACTTCATTTTCTCCCTTAGTTGACAATGGTACATTAATGACTGCACTTTTGTATCTGATCATCCAATAAGTTTTAAATCTACCTAATTATACTATCTCCTGGCCTACATATTTTCTTTTTACATAAGGTAACATGAAAGACTTTGATACATTTTGTTGAAATCTAAGTACACCATGGCTATAGCATTTCCCTCATCTTGCCATTCTATTTGCCTTTTCACAGTGAAAATAGAGTTTGTCTGGATACCTTATTTTTGATGAAGCCATACTTGTCCTTTTCAACAACTGCTTCCCTTTCTAAATGATCACAATCCATCTCGTTAATAATACAGCCTAGAATTTTTCCAGGAATTTCAATAAAGTTCTTTGGCCTTTAGTTTATAGACTGCATTTTTTTCCCTTTATGTAGATCAAGATATTTCCCTTCTTCTGTCCAGAAGCACCTTTTCCAATGATGAAATGACAAGAGTGCAAAGAAAATGATCCAGTTAACTTTATTCTGACAGCCATATCAATCTGAGCTTACTGTTCACCATAGACTTGAGATTTTTCCAATATCTACTTATGCAGTTGATTTTTTGAAAGCCAAATATAGGAGCCTTACCTTTATTATAATTAAATTCCATGCTGTTAGATTCAAGTCCATCATTTTGGTCTGCTGAGATCCTTTCTGAACTTTTGGGATAACAATCAGCCCAGGTTTGTGACATTTACAGCTATGATAAGTATATTCTTTGTGTATTTGTGTATTTTGTGTATTCATCCAAATAATTATCTTTAAAATACATTTTTAAAAACTTGTTCCTTTCTTGCTTTTAAGTTATTTTTTAATATGTTAGTTCTCCTCTTTTCTCCAAACTCCAGAAAAGGGTTTTAGGACATTGAACAATACACTGGTCTTGGCTGTATAAACAACAGGTTTTCTCTCTCTAGATTCCTGGTCCATCACAAATTGTTGTTCACCGTGACATCGTAACTTTGAACATTCCTAGATAAGGGTGGGAGATTTACTGTTCTTTCAGGTACTCCGTGGAATCAACTTCTCTCCCCACTCCCCCACTAGATAGCCTCATGAGACACATGAACGTTTTACAAAAAAGCAAGTTAATACTCAGACATTTCAAAAGATGCATGGTTTCATCTCTGTGGAACTCCACTAATGCAAATCAAGGTCCTGTGTGAAGATAGTCTTCACATGCTACCATTACCAAAAAAATTGCATCCCTTCGTGGTCATCCCTCCAATAATAACCCCCCTTCAAGGTAATTGGGCTCATTCTTAAAACATTGCTTGTCTGACTCTCACAATCTTTCTTGCCTGGTAGGATCTGCCAGAGCTTGTGTTCCATTGGTGTAGATTTAAAGAACTCAGGACCCACCACAGCACAATGAGGTATGAGAGGAAGATGTTAGTGGAGGAAGCAGATTCTTAATAGGGTTAATACTTTTAAAATAGATTAAGGATAAGGGGAGTATGCGATCAGTGCTGGTAAAGGTGTTCCCTTGTGACAGAAACAACTCAGTGCCCTTTTAAACATGACATGCTTTTGGCCGTGGTCAACATAGGAATTTGTCCTGTTGGACTATGTATATCTGTTATGAAAGTTTTCTCTTTCTTTTTTTGTAATTGTTCAATTTGGGGGTAGGCAGGAGGAGAGAGAGAGATAATACTTGCTTGTAAAAATAAATACTCTATATTTTTTTTCAAATCACTCCTGCGACACAAAAGAATCACATAGCCAGTGTTGGAGACTCTTGTCTTTCTGTTAACTATAGGAGGAAGACTTTCATTGTGGCACAGTGGCAAGTATATTGATTTTAGTCTGGGGTTTGAGTCCCGTCTCTGCCTCATAGTATCTTCGGCAAATCACTTAACTCCTCTGGGTCTCAGTTTCTTCATCTGTAAAGAGAAAGAGTTGGACTAGATGCCTTCCAATATTTTCTCTAACTCTAATTCTACGATTGTTTTGATATTGTGTTAGCAACATCCCTCTTTGCTATTGACCGGGACTAGATCTCATTATCTAATTCTTTTTCCATTTTGATTTTAATAAATTTTAATATTATGACAAAGACTCTAAAGTTGCAAAAACAGGGAGTGAAATTGAATAGAATGCGTCACCTGCCACTTTGATCTTGGTTAAAAAGTCAAAGCAACTGAAAAAAATGGACCATGTATCTCATGCATCTTCAAAAACATAAAACAAAACAGTGTGTTGAGACACAATAAGAGAAATAAAGTTACAGAAGTTGGGGGGGGTGATATAAATCCTTTTCGAATTCAGCCAAATTGAATGCTAACCAGAAAAATCGAATGGGTTTGAGGTAAAAAACCCTATATTCAAATCCTGCTCTTATTTTTTCCATGACCCTCAGCAAGGCATTTATCTATCTCAAGGGATAATAAATTTTTTCTCCCTTTGAAAATATTCCATTTATATAGTAAGGAATCACTATATACACGACACATAATCACAATTGTACAGTGAGGAGAGTCTTTAATCCTTCAAATCTTATGGAAATGTGAATAAAAATTGTCAAAATTCATTGCATGAGAATATTAATTACATAAATTTTGGATGCATTCTCATATTATAGTCTGGTACCTTCAAGAAGGGTTTTCAGAGGTTGAGCTTGGCATCTTTGAATATATCTATGATCATCTCTCCAATTATTAGACATTTTAGATAAATATGCGGGTTACATGTTCCCATTTTCATGTCTTGGACCTATTTTGGAGTCCCTATAAGCATAAATTCCTTTATATGATCTGAAATTAGTGCATCTATGGTCTTTTGGCTGGTTTATTTCCCTTGGGAGAATCTTGTCCATTAGAAAATCATGCTATGCACATGTCCATTAATAAATCATGCTATAAGCATGCCTTTGATTTAAGAATTTGGATTTATTATACAAACAGTGAGTTTCTTTTCATTAAGACTGTCAAATGCCTTCTGCTTTCTAACAAGGTGTCTCAACTTGTAGGCCATGAAATAGGGCCTATCTAATAGAGTAGGGAAAGCAACTTTTTGCCACCATCTCCACTGCTATTTTAATTGTGCCTAGTTTACGTCCATCACTGGTCAGGTGGCTGCCAGTAAAGCTCCACTGAGTGATTCCTTTTCCCAGTCCTGGCAGGACATACCCAAGATGGAAACTTTCAGAAGAGAGTCATCTCTTGGCCTTACAAAATATAGACCACTAAGTCTAAGGAGTATGTGGGTTCAAACCTGAAGGCAGAAAGTAATTTTTAAATCAAGATTCAGAGTTAGGAAATTTGAGTTTTAGTTTTGACTCTGACATTAACCAGTTATGGGACCTTGCCTAATCTTGTAACCTCTCCTTATCTTCATTTTAGACATCCTAAAGAAAGTGAGTTGATCTCTTCTATATGACCTCTAAGGTCCCTTTGAGTATACTTTATGTTCTAAGGTCCCTTCCAGCTATGACATATGTTTTATACTCCTTTTCAGCACTTAAAATCTATTTTTTATCATCTTAATAAACCATATTAAGGACTTTGGACTTATCATGCTTGATATCATTTAGTCCCTGGACCAGGCCAGAAATTAAAATATGTAAGAATGAATATCATAGAGGTAGTCCAATGCTAAGTGAAATTTATTTCCATTTGGCTAAGAATATAGATTCACATTTGTCATCCCTGTAATATATGTTCTCCTACATATTTACCATGGTGGTCTTTTCAAGACCACACTACAAACCCACCCCCTCTTCAGTTTGCTTCAGCAGTATTGCCTTCTGGGTTTCCCCACAATGTGGATTTATTTGCAGGTGCATTGCTTGTATTTTGCAAAGCTGAGGCTTGCTTTGTCGTAACTTTCTCTCTTTTCTGTCCTTTTTCATTGTCTGCTTCCCCTAATTGGTGTTTGTAATAACTCCCAATTTAGTATCATCTGCAAGTTTCATTAACATACTGATTGCTCCTTTGTCATTAATAAAAACATTAAATTATTATTTAACATTCATTGTGCACTAACAATGTATTAGGAGCTGCACAGAATAGAAATAGATTCAGTCCAGAGAACAATCTTCTTTTCCTCCCATTAAAAACTTCTCAAGGAGCTGTACTGTAGTAAGTGATATGTCTCCAGTTCATACCCTTTGTGGATAGAGGCTGAGCGGTTTTCTGGGCTTCTGATACATGCCGGTAGGAATCAGTCCAGCAAGCAAAATTTTCAGGTGTTCTTTTTCCACGGAATGAAGGAGAAGGTATTTGTTTAAATTAAAGAAGTCGCATTCATTTCAACTGAACACTTATAAAGTGTCTATTAATATAGAGTATGGCACAGTGTCAGGGGCTGGGAACACAAGAATGAAATTAGAAAAAGCCCTTGTCCTCAGAAAACTTAGAATCTATCAGGGTAAGAAGGCCTATATGTAAGAAACTTTAGTACAATTAAATACAAATTTATAAAGGTTTATTACAGATCTATCCTAGGAAATCAAATGGATGAAGAATTTCTACTATTCTGTCAGTCAATAGTCAATAAGCATTAAGTGCTTAGTATGAATTGGGCGCTGAGCTAGAGCTTTTTGCAACAATATATGCATCCTATCTAGTTTACCTATAATGGTCAGAAATTGAAAAGGGATAATTAGCCAGGTCCAAAATGGATTAAGAGAAGAAAGAATTTAATGGCATTTGAAAAACAACAGTGTTTTCAGTGACCTTAAGCTGCTCCTTATCACAAAAGCCCATGGGACATATTCATCATGCCAGTGAAAATGTGGAACTGGAGTTCCAGGGAGAGAATCATTGAAAATATAGATCTCAGCATTTTTAAAAAAATATATAATTTATTTATCTTTCAGTTCTCAACATTTGCTTCTACAAGAATTTGAATTCAAAATTTTATCCCTATCTCTCCCCATCCCCTACCTGAGAAAAACATGCACCTCATCCACCCCTTCCTCCAGTCTGTCCTCCCTTCTATTACTAATGCTTCTTCCATCCTCCTTCCCCTCTATTTTCCTGTAGGGCAAAATAGATGTCAGTAATGCAATGCCTGTACATCCTAATTTCCAACTGCATGCTAAAACAATTTTTTACATTCATTTTTTTAAAGCTTTGAGTTCCATATTCTCTCCCTCCCTCTCCACCCACCCTCATTGAGAAAACAAGCAATTCAATATGGGTCATACATGTGTAACAATGCAAAGCACTTCCATAACACTTATGTTGCAAAAGACTAACAACATTTCCCTCTGTCCTATCCTGCCCTCCATTTATTCCATTCTCTTCCTTGACCTATTTTCTCACAACAGTGTTTGCTTCTGATTATCCTTTTCCCCAATTTGTTGTCCCTTCTATTATCTTCCTTGTCCTATTCTCTTCCACCTTGCCTTCCTGCAGGGTAAAATAGATTTCCATATCCAATTGAGTGTGTGTTATTCTCTCCTTAAGCCAAATCTCATGAGAGCAAGGTTCAATTATTTCCTTTCATCTCCCTGCTCTTCCCCTCCATTGTAAAAGCTCTTTCTTCCCTCTTTTATGTGAGATGATTTGCTTCATTCTACCTCTCCCTTTCTCTTACTTCTAGTACATTCAACAGCAAATTTTATTTTATACTTTAGGTATTCTCCCTTCATATTCAGCTCACCCTGTGCCCTCTGATGTGTGTGTGTGTGTATGTGTGTGTATACATATATACACAAATACACACATACACCCATGTACATATACATACCTACACATATATAATATACATATATATACATACCCATACAGACCTACAAACACACACACACACACACACACACACACACACACACATATATTCCCTCTAACTACCCTAACATTGAAAAAGGTCTCATGAGTTACAAATAACATCTTTCCTTGTAGGAATGTAAACAGTTCAACTTTAATGAGTGCTTTAAGGTTTCTCTTTCCTGTTCACCTTTTCATGTTTCTCTTGATTCTTGTATTTGAAAGTCAGATTTTCTATTCAGCTCTGGTCTTTTCAAGAAGATGATTGGAAGTCCTCTATTTCATTAAAATTCCATTTTTTCTCCCACAGTATTATACTCAGTTCAGCTGGGTAAGTGATTCTTGATTTTAATTCTATCTCCTTTGACCTCTGGAATATTATATTCCAAGCTCTTCAATCTCTTAGTGTAGAAGCTGTGAAATCTTGTGTTATCTTGATTGTATTTCTACAATAAATTGTTTCTTTCTAGCTGCTTGTAATATTTTCTTCTTAATCTGGGAACTCTGATATTTGGCTACAATATTCTTGGGAGCTTTCCTTTGGGGATCTCTTTCAGGGGTGATCAGTGAATTGTTTACATTTCTATTTTACCCTTTGCATCCAGAATATCAGGGCAATTTTCCTTGATAATTTCTTGGAAGATGATGTCTAGGCTCTTTTTTTCATCATGGTTTTCAGGTAGACCAACAATTTAAAAATTATCTCTCCTGGATCTATTTTCCAGGTCAGTTGTTTTTCCAATGAGATATTTCACATTGTCTTCTATTTTTTCATTCTTTTGGTTTTGTTTTATAACTTCTTGGTTTCTCATAAAGTCATTAGCTTTCATCTCCTCCATTCTAATTTTTAAAGAACTCTTTTCTTCAGTGAGCTTTTGAACCTCCTTTTCCATTTGGCTAATTCTGCTTTTTAAAGCATTTTTCTCCTCATTGGCTTTTTGGACCTCTTTTGCCATTTGGATTAGTCTATTTTTAGAGGTGTTATTTTCTTCAGCACTTTTTTGGGTCTCCTTTAGCAAGCTGTTGACTCATTTTTCAGAATTGTCTTCAATTGCCCTCATTTCTCTTCTCAGTTTTTTCTCCTCCTCTCTTACCTGATTTTCAAAATCCTTTTTGAGCTCTTCCATGACCTAAGACAATTGTATATTTTTTTGGAAGGTTTTGGATGTAGAAGCCTTGGCTTTGATGTCTTCATCTGATAGTATGCTTTGTTCTTCCTCATTGAAAAGGATGGAAGAAAATACCTTTTCACCAAGAAAGTAATGTTCTATAATCTTATTTTTTCCCCTTTTTGGGGCATTTTCCCAGCCACTTACTTGACTTTTGAGTCCTTTGTCAAGTGGAGAGTAAACTCTAGGAATTTGTAATTTCTCAGTAACTTCAAGGTGGCACAATCAAGGAAGTGGAGTGTACTCCTCTCCTGGCCTGCACTCTGGTCTGGGAGTAGCCACAAGTACTCTTTTCTGCCCTGGATCTGAGAATAGGATTCCCTCTCCACAGCTACAACCAGCTTCACCATGCCAGCATTCCTCCTTACCCCAGGATGGACACTCAGAACTGAGATCCAGATCAGCTGCTAGATTCTCCCAGGATCTTTAGTCCAAGGGTTCCAAAAGTGAATGCTGCTGCCAGGGCTGGGGCCAGACTGCATTCCCCTTTCACCCAGGTGAAAGAACTTTTTTACTGACCTTTGAAGCTGTCTTTGGTGTGTGTGGGTTGAGAAATCTGGGAACTGAAGCTGCTGCCCAAGATTCTGCACCCTGATGGCTCCTCCAGTACTGTCCATGATATGGGGCCCAGGCTGGGCTGCACTCCTCTCTAAGCCCTGTGCAATAGACCTTTCCTGTCAACCTTCCAGGTTGCCTTGGGCTGGAAATATCTTTCACTCTGTTGTCTTGTGGCTACTGTTCTAGAATTTGTTTAAAATCATTTTTTACAGATATTTCATGGGCTATGGTGGGAGAGCTAGAGCAGGTTCATCCTTCTACTCTGTCATCTTGGCTCCACCCCCTTTGATCTCAGTATTTTTTAATAGAAATGATGATGGATGTAGAGTGGATAAAAACTTGATGGGAGAAGGAAAAGAGCATGAGCAACTTATGAGATGACTGCCTTCAGTGGATAAAAAGTTAAAGATATGCCAACAACAAAGAAAAAAAGAGAAGTCACAGAAATTAAAAGATTAGAGAATATCAAGGAGAAGATAAAATCAAAAGGTTGCTTTCATGGGGGAACTCACATTTCTCTTAGTAATTTGTGCATCCCCTACTCTGGAACTACATTCTGTTGTGTCAAAATTTATTTATTCTTTAGCTCTGCCTCTCCCTATGGAGTGTCACCAACTCTTTGATAAGGGGTAGACAGATTTGTATGTCTGTCAAAATTAGCTCTGAGACCCCATATATCAATTAGCTTTACTTCCTTTGAATTTGCTCTATTTCACAGGGTGCTATTTATTTAGCTTTGACATGTGGTGTCAGTTGTACATAGAAGCAGATAAGCAGACTTCAATAAGGCATATAGTATTTGCTCTTTGCATATAATCAAAAAGTAAATAAGCAGTGTGTGATTATCACAGAACAATGCATAAGAATAAATAACATGTCCAGCAAGCTGCAGCCAGCTTCCCTTCTAGGTCCTAAGAGGAAAGTTCTAGATCAGTATGGACCTATAAGTTCTATGATATACAGTTAGGATGTGTTTGGCTTCCCACTACTGAATCCCTTTGCAAAGGCAAAGGACTATAAATTCAATTTCCATCAATGTTCAACTCAAAGTTAGAAATTTTGCATCTAGAATTGTAGCTCAGACTGAACCAGAGAACTCAGAATAAACAGAAATTCAGGGAGGTTGATGTTTCTCCCTCTTTCTTCACGATTTAATCACAGGAAAGAACCTTTGCCTGCTTTGGGTCTCCAAAAGCCAATCAAGGAGCAGAATAAGTGGCCCAGCAGCCAGAAAGGAACAGAGGTGCCAATGGTCCCTGGCTTCCTCTCTGAGTGAATGCTATGGCTCCTCTCAGGCACAGCTCCATCTCCTTCCTCACTTCCTGTCACAATCCCTAGCCAAGTCCCCAAACCTCCAAGCCACAGCGTGGGGCAGTGGAAGACAGAAAGAAAAAAAAGACATTGCAAAGGAGTATGAAATTCTGCAGAAGAGTAAAGAATGAGCTCTGATAAAATACCACTGGAATTTTCAAATATGGAAGTTGCTAATGACCTGAAAGAGAAAGCAATCTCACTTGAGCAGTGAGGATGAAAGTCAGATTGTAAGACACTGAGAAGTGAGCATAGACATTATCAGGAATTAGGGAACAGTAAGAAATGAGATGACAACATTTAAACATTTTCAGACTTGTCCTATAATCTTGAAAAAGTTGCTTCAATTCTGTAAGTCTCAGTTTCCTCAATTGTAAAAATGAAGGGGCTAGATTGAGAGTCAGAACCAGGGGCAGATGAAGTAAGTACTCACCAAGGTTTCAAAACAAAGTCAAGTGCAGGTCTGATGTCATGGTCTTCTTCGGCAACAAAGGATGAACACAAGATGCATATGTGTTCCAAGGTGCTTGGGGACAACAATAGACCTTTCTAATTTTTTATAAGTTCATATTTTTAATACCAAAATATTCCCTTCTTGTAATATAAGGATTTGTAAATCAATGTCATAGCACTTTATGTTACAATGAAAATACAAAAGCTCAAATGGGTAAAAATATAAAAAAGGCACAATTCTCAAACCTAACACATGGTGCATATGTAGGATGGGTGATTCCTGCTACACTGCCCTCTAGCACTGGCTATACTTTCTTTCATACTCCCTGACAAACTGATCCTAGAGTGGAAGGCCAAATACCCCTTGCTCCACTTTGTCAATTCTAGACTGACATTTCACCTTCTTTACTTAGCAAACTTTCCTCTTTTGATGTACACTCAATCAAAATGTTTTACCTGATCAAAAATACGGTAAATATAGTACACTGACCCCTGATCATTCTCCAACTTTTCTCAAGCCTCACCATTGTGCTGCCTGGGTATGTTACAAATTTATGTTATTGTTGGTCAGTTGTGTCCATCTTTTTATGACCCCATTAGGGGTTTCTTGACAAAGATACTGGAGTGGTTAGCTATTTCCTTCTCCAGCTCATTTGACAGATGAGGAAAGTGAGGCGAATAGGGTTAAGTGACTTGCCCAAGGTCACACAGCTAGTAAGTGTCTAAGGCCAGATTTGAACTTAGGAAGATGAGTCTTCCTACCCCCAGACCTGGCACTTTACCTGTTGTGCCACCTAACTGACCCATGCTACCTAGCTGCCCAAGATTTATGTTATCCAACTTCAATTGGGCCCTTACTGCAGGAGGCAGGCTTGTCCTTAAGTGATTCTCCTTCTCAGTCCCCAAAGAA
Source organism: Notamacropus eugenii (assembly GCF_028372415.1). Classification (NCBI taxonomy): domain Eukaryota; kingdom Metazoa; phylum Chordata; class Mammalia; order Diprotodontia; family Macropodidae; genus Notamacropus; species Notamacropus eugenii. The sequence goes on from NC_092872.1 coordinate 553,455,205, forward strand.
ATTATTTCAAACTTCCTTTTCCCTTCTCAAACCTTCATAACTCTCTCCCACTAAGCCTAAGTCCTTTATCTAAGGACCTTCACCTCTTACTTTACAAAAAAAGAAAGTCCATCAACATAAGTTCCCTCTTTTCCCATTATCTCCATCTCTTATAAATTTTGTGGCTTTCTTATTACGTTTTCTCTTTTGAATATCGCTATTTATTTGTGGTAGAAATAGTCTAATCCTCCTTCCCTCCTCTTCAATCGTTGCTTTAGCTCTCAAAGTCCCCCTGCCCCCAACTATTTTTGTTTTTTAAATCAAGTCTCCATAAGAATTTATTTTGGTTGACCAGTGTTTCCTCAATTGTATCTTCTCTTAAATCAGCCTTCAACTTTTCTCTTTCTGCCCCACCTTGTTTCCCTGTTTACTTTCTTTTACATTTCTGCAATTCCCTTTCTCCTACCCCAGACTTTTCTTTCTTCACTCATACAGAATGAGGGTCATATGACCAGCCTCCTCTCATGCCCCAGCTCAGTGATTGTATCCTGTAATGGCACAAATATGACTAATAGTGAAGTCACCCTCTTTCATGTCAAACATATAACTTTCCTTTCTTTTTTTCTTTTCTCTTTTTTCTTTTCTTTCTTTACCCTTCGTTTGTTTTTTCTTTACTTCCTTTTCTTTTCTCTTTTTTCCTTTCTTTTGTCTTAAAAAAATGAACACCTATGACCTGATTATGTCTTATTCTTTATTACCTTAGAAATGCTGTGCTTCTGAAGGGATAATAGTTTTCTCTTTTCAGGGTAAAAAAACAAACACTTAATCCTTTCAAGTTGCTCAAACTTGATTACTTTTTTAAAAATTATCTTTTAAATTTGCTAGATTTTGCACCATGCATGCTGTTTTGTAGTCCTTTTTTCTTGTGTTTTTAATTCGGAGGGGGTTAAAAATGCGTATTTTTCCCAAATAACTTGTAAAAATGTAGCTCTCAGCTCTTTCTAGCAAGTCCAGAGCCAGACCACGAGAATGGGTCGAGGGATCCGTGGTCAGAGGAAGGGGGCGGCCAAGCTCCCGGCTGCCCACTTCGCCGACAGGCATGGCTACATTAAGGGCATCGTAAAGCACATAATCCATGATCCAGGCCGAGGGGCTCCTCTTGCAAAAGTAGCTTTCCGGGATCCTTATCGATTTAGAAAGAGGACAGAGTTGTTCATAGCTGCTGAAGCATCCCTACAGGCCAGTTTGTGGACTGTGGGAAGAAAGCTCAGCTCAGCATTGGCATGTCCTCCCGGTTGGCACTATGCCTGACAGTACACCATAGTGTGCTGCCTTGAAGAAAAGCCTGGGGACCAGAGTAAGCTTGCCCGTGCTTCTGGAAACTATGCCACAGTGATTTCCCGTAACCTGAAACCAAGAAAACACGGGTGAAGTTACCTTCAGGCTCTAAGAAAGCGGTCTCCTCTGCAAACAGAGCTGTGCTTGGTGTTGTTGCTGGAGGACCTTAAGGCAGGTCGTGCCTACCACAAATACAAGGCCAAGAGAAACTGCTAGCCTTGTGTCCAGGGTGTGGGCATGAATCCTGTGGAACATCCCTTCGGAGGAGGTAATCACCAGCATATTGGAAAACCATCCACCATTCCAAGAGATGCCCCAGCTGGACGAAAGGTTGGTCTCATCGCTGCCCGGCGTACTGGTCGACTCCGGGGTACCAAGACTGTAAAGGAGAAGGAGAACTAAAGCACAGAAACCAGACAATAAAAATTATTTTGGAAATTGTAAAAAAAAAAAATGTAGCTCTTAAAGAAAACACTTCGATGACTATTTGAGCTATTGTAGCAGCAGCTGAAGCATGGATGTCAAGTATTTCAAGGATCTTTCAAATCCACAATGAAATAGGACAAAGGACAGAGAGTACAATTAAAAATTTTAAAAAAAGAACACCAAGAGTCAACTAAATATTGTTATGAAATAGCCTATTTAACTCAAAGAAGTGAAGCAGAGACCTACATTGAGACCTGGCAGCTGATGGGATCATTATTGATTCTTCTAAAGTAGGGAATGGTCTTTTTGAAGCTAGAAAAAATTCAAGGAAATAAAATCAAGAAAAAAAAACAGAGGTTGTTATTGCTATAGAGAACAAAAATGTTTTTCATAAGGAATGTAATTTAATGAATATTGGCAGAAAAGTTAATTTTTGCTGATGAAACTCACTTTTTAACTCAAGTGGAAAAACTATTGTTAGAATATGTCCAGATGAAATGTGGCTGCATTGATCAGATTGTAAAATATCCGCTTAATTTTTTTTAAGACTTTATTTTTTAAAAATTTTAGTGGGCCTAGAAGCTTTTTTCCCCCAGGCCTTCCACTCTGATAAAAATATTGGTGTATATAGAAGTAGTATTATACCAAAATCACTCAAATTCTCTAAATGGAAATGAAATACTGTAAGAAAGCATTGCACTATTCCACTTGTCATGAAAAGCTAAGGATTGCAAGGAATATGCTTCAATGGCCTTGAAATTTGTCTGATTTAAACCTTGCTGAAAACTTATAGAGTATTATCAAAGCTTTACCTGTGTAACTTGACTTCCTTAAAGGTTTACTTAATATGCAATTTGACCAAAGTGTGGTTTCATGCTAAGAAATGGAAGAATACCTGTCAAAATCTTATGAATTCAATGCTAGGGAGTATAACAAACGAATACAGAAAAAAAAAAGAAAGAAATGCTGGATACTAAAAATAAATTAGATATAAAAGTACAAGTTTTATTGTATAAATTGTGCTATTTTACTTTGCCATAGCTATTTTTAACATCACCACAGAGCTCTTTTTTTTGTTGTTTGATTTTTCATTTATGATAATATTCTTTTCAGGATAATTTATTTTTAGATGAAGGTTTTCATATTCCAATATTTTCTTATCTTTCATCTTCACTCTACTGAAAACTTGGATTTCATCCTTTAATTTTCCAGCTCTAATAGATGAGCTTTCACCTGGTCTTGCTGAGGTCTGGGTATCTCTGCCACTTCCCAAAACTCCCTTCATGCTGGCCCTGTTCTCTGACCACCTCCAATGCAATGGAATTTGCAATCCATCTATGAGTAACACAACTCTGATAAATGAATTTTTGCCTTATCTTGTTGGGGCCCAGGCCTCCATATTCCCTGGCTTTCTCCTCACTTATGCTACTGTGTAGTGGTGATTATGGCTAAGCAGCATAGTCCTTGAGCATGAGGGTGTCAAACAAGGTGGTCATGGTTTCTGAGGACTTTATAAGTATTAAGATGGGTAACCAAAAATAATTATTTCAATTGGGTAGTTTCTAGGAAAGTTCTGATTTTGTGATCAATATGCTGGCTTTCTTTCCTAGTTTTCTTTCATCTGCAACAGGAAGTATGATATCTATGCCTCTATCCAAATCATTGATTAAAAAAGTGCAGAACCCAGGTCAGAACCTTGGGATACTCTTCCAGAGGTCTCTTTTCAAGAAAAGCTTATCTAGCTGAATGAACTGGTTATGTTCTCCCTAGACAATAGAAGATAAAGTTTCATAATGCCTGTGTCTTCAAGTATTTGAAGACCTGTGGAAGAGGAAGTATTTTCAGCTTGTCCTCTGAGGGATGAACCCCAAAAGCAAGGGTAAAAATTGCTGCTAGCACAATTTTGACCTGATGAAAGGAAACATTTACTAACAAAAATTATCCAAAAAGTAGAATAAGTGCCTAGAAAGATTTCAGGCTTTGTCTTCCTGGAGGTTTTCAGGACAAAGCTAGAAGACCATTTTTCAATGATCTTTCAAGGAAAAGATTCTTGGTCATATGTGAGTAATATTAGTGGGTCTCTGACATCCCTTCCCACTTGGAGAAATGAAAGTTCTATATTAAGCACTGAGGGGAAAGTATTATGTTTTATTTATCTCTATCATTTTTACCCCCACTATTTTAAGTTGTTTGCTTTAATATTCTGTTCTCCTTCCTAATTAATTTTGGATGGGACAGACTCAAGCATCAAGGCAGACAAAAAAACTATAGGAAATCTGCAAAACTTTCATTGCTTGTTGAGCATATATGAGTGTAAAGTCACTCAAAGAGATAAATTCATTTGATTTTGGAAGTGCTTAATAGATATTGCTGAGACTCTGTTCAAAACTCTAGACAAGGCAATCAGGAAAAGGTCAACTGATGGCACTTTCCCAGATCTCAACAGAATTTAAATATTGGAGCATTGTAGCCAAAACACCCTAGCTTGATTTTATGGCGAGGCGGGGGGGGGGGGGGGGGGGGGGGGACAATTTAACCAAAGGGAGAGTATAAAAGAAAATTAATCTGGTGTGTCCCCTGATCAGTCTTTATAAAGTTAAACATGGGCCTTTGTCTGACTCAGGAAAGCAGCTCCGTATGGAGAATGTGAGCATGGTCCAACGTTGTCTGGAAGACAAAATCAAGTAATTGAGTTTCTGGAACTGAGGCTTTGCCCAACCTACATGGATGGATGCATGGATGGATGGATGGATGGATGGATGGGTGGATGGATGGATGGATGGATGGATGGATGGAAGGCACTTAGAAGGAAAGATTCTTGTTGGAGAAGCCTCTTATCCTCTTGATATTTTAAAAAAGCAAGCTAATAGGTCAATTCATTTGTTTTTGGTGTTCTTTAGGCTTTTTACTTGGGCTGTCTTTTGTGACCTGAATCTAGATGGGAGATAGCTTGTACAGGCAAGTCTTTCTTCACCCTCAGCAATTGGTAATTGCCACCTTGAGTCAGAAGCACATATTCCTGGTTCAGCGTTTATACATTAATTGAATTTTAAATAAAATATTCCTTGTGTGTACTGTATTCAAGACACTGCATTAAGCACTGGAGATATAAAGATGAAAAATGTCACAGTACTTGACCTCAAAGTTTACTACATAAGGGGGAGAGGGATAATGCAAACAGCTATGATAATTAAGACTTGATGGCACAAAGGAGAGTTTCTTCAAAAGTGATTTAGTATGAGTTGAAGAAAAGATCACTTTCACCTGAGATATTAAAGGAGGCATCCTGAAGGAGGTAGAATCAGAAATAGGCTTTAACAAAAAAGAATTTATTTAGATGATGAGAAGGTGTTTTGCACAGTCTACATATATACATATACATACACACACACATATATATAGAGAGAGAGACACACACACACACACACACACACACACACACACACACAGGAAGATTGAGAAAGAAAACCACACAGATAAGATTAAATAGTTATTCTTCCAGAGTCATCTCAACCTCCCTCTGTAATGATTGTTCAAGAGGAATTTTGTAAAAAGACTAGCTAAACATTGCAATCTGGCTTGTATCACCCATTTGAAGATTTTACAAAGCATTCTTTCCTTAGATTTATTATCGTTATTTTGGGGCTTTCACTGAAAATAAAGGATTTACCAAGTCTTAAAGCTGCAGTGGTATGTGGGAAGACTGCACCCTGCTGGCTATATGCGGCACTGATTAGAAAGGCACTAACTGTGAATCTAATCCTTTATAAAACCTAACTTTCCTAAGTCAAGTATCATGATCCATTTCTATAGGAATGAAAAATTTGATATTTGTTCTTCTTTTTAAAAATTGCTTAGCTTATTTTTACTTGAGAAAGAAATTCAATGAATTTTATTACTACAAATTTAAATATAACTTTTGAAATTCTATTTTTAATTTCTCAAGTCTATAACCTCCTTCTATTTAACCAACCTTATTCAATTAAAAACACTCTCATTAAATATTTACCGTGTGCACAACACCGTGGTAGGCAGAAGTTAAGGTAGAAAGAATCAATGTAACAGGGTCCCTGCCCACATGAACCTTATGCTCTAGTGATCTATAAATGGTAAATATTCTATCAGGACTCACAAAAATCTAAAAGGGGGGAAATGTCCACCTTATTTACATAGAATGAGATTCATTCATTCAGCATATTTTTATTGAGTCTTGTTCTATACTTACTTCTCAGTTTTGGTTGTCAGAGGTAGACTAGGTGACCTCTAAGGTCCTTTCCAGGTTTAAATCTCTTATTCTACAGTCTTATTAGCACTAAGGAAAATACACTGATAAAAAAGAAATGGCTTAGTCTTTGTCCTCATGGAATTTATAGCCTAGACAATCACAAAATTCTAGAATGTTAGAACTGGAAGTGACCTTTGAGATAAAATTAATCCAAGACTCTTATTTAATAGAGGAGGAAACTAAGACCTGGATGGGGAAGATGATTTATCCGTTGACATATACATATATACTCTATATATTGGATTGTCAAAGGAGATGGCCTGACATTTAGGAAGACTCTAACCAGGCTCCAGAATGTAGCAGCAAGATTTATAAGAATACTTTCACTTGGAGTGGCAGGACCGTGACTTGGGGGTAAGGGGAGCAGAATTCTGTGGGGCTCATTCTTGAATGGAGCCAGAGGTAGCTGCAAGTGGTAGTGGCCTACTTGAGGTAGAGAAAGGAGCTGTGGGACAAAAGAGTAGCAAGGCTGCTTTCATCCATTAAGTAGAAGCAACAACACTTACTACAGCATGGAAGAGATGGATCATTGGTCTTTCTTCCTTAGAAGATGAATATATACACCAGAGTTTTCAGTTCTTTAAAGTTATTTATTGTTTTAAGCAGTATTTTAGGAAGCTTATTCCTGTTATCTGATCTATTTTAATTACTTTTAATTCATGTAAATTAGCAATTGAGTATAGAGGGATTGCAATGGAGGAAGCAAATGAGTAGTTTGGAATACAATGAACTTAACTGGGACAGAGATCTAAAACCTTGTTCCAAAAGTTAGAGATTTACCTAACTGAGGGATCTAAAAAAGAGCAGAGAGCCACAAAACTTTTGATTCACATTTTTAACAACACCCTAAAAAGCAAAGTTAATTTGCATTCAGGTCTTTTCCCCTTTGTACTAGGCTAAATGAGTGCCATATTTACATGTCAGTCTGTCTGTCTATCTATCTAATCTAATATAGCTAGACAGCTATCTATACATCTGTCTTGATAGCTACAATTGTTTTTCAGTTGTGTCAGACGTTTTGTGATCCCATTTGGGGATTTTTTTTGGCAAAAATGCTATAGTGGTTTGCGATTTCTTTCTCCAGGTTATTTTACAGGTGAGGAAAGTAAATCAAACAGGCTTAAGTGATTTGCCCAGGGTCACACAACTACTAAGTGTCCGAGGCAAGATTCAAACTCACAAAAATGAATCCTGCCTCTAGGTCTGCCACTCTATCCACCGTACTACCTAGTTTCCCTGACATGTTGTTCGACCATTCCCCAACTGATGAGCATCCCTTTCATTTCCAGTTTTTGGTCACCACAAAGAGAGCTGCTATAAATATTTTTGTACATGTGGAACCCTTTCCCATTTCTATGATCTCTTTGTGACACAGTCCCAGAAGCAATATACCTGGGTCAAAGGGTATGAACATTTTTGTAGCCCTTTAGGCATAGTTCCAAATTGCTCTCCAGAATGGCTGGATCAGCTCACAGCTCCACCAACAATGAATGGGTGTTCCAGTTCTCCCACAACTTCTCCAACATTTATTATCTTCCTGTTTTGTCATGTTAGCCAATCTGATAGGTGTGATGTGGTACCTCAGAGTTGGTTTGATTTGCATCTGTCTAATCAATGGTGAGTTAGAACATTTTTTCGTAGGACTATAAATAGCTTTAACTTCTTCCTCTGAAAACTACCTGTTCATATCCTTTGATCATTTATCAATTGGAGAATGACTTGTATTCTTGTACATTTGACTCAGGTCTCTATATATTTTAGAAATGAGACTTTATCTGAGATACTAGTTGCAAAACTTCTTTCCCAATTTTCTGCTTCCCTCCTAATCTTAGTTGCATTGGGTTTGTGCAAAAACTTTTGATATAATCAAAATTATCCATTTTGTACTTCATAATGTTTTTTATATCTTTTTTAGTCAAAAATTTTTCCATTCTCCATAAATCAGATAAATATACTATTCCTTGCTCCACTAATTTGTTTATAGTATCAGCCTTTATACCTAGATCATGTACCCATTAGGAATTTATTCTTGTGTATGGTGTCAGATACTGATCTGTGCCCAGTTTCCACCATACTGTTCTTTAGTTTTTCCAACATTTTTTGTCGAACAGTGAGTTCTTAACTGAGAAGCTGGGGTCCTTGGGTTTATCAAACAGTAAGTTGCTGTATTCATTGACTACTGTGTCTTGAGTACCTAACATATTTCACTGCTCTACCCCTTCTCTTTCTTAGCCAGTACCAAGTGGTTTTGATGATTGCTGCTTTATAATCCAAGTTGAGATCTGGTAGGGATAGGCCACCTTCCCTAGTGTTTGTTTTCATTAGTTCCCTTGATATTCTGGACCTTTTGTTCTCCCAGATGAATTTTGATATTATTTTTTCTAGCTCTAGAAAATAATTATCTGGTAGTTTGTTTGGTATGACACTGAATAAGTAAATTAATTCAGGTAGAATTGTCATTTTTATTATATCAGCTCGGCCTACCCATGAGCTAGTGATATTTTTCCACTTACTTTTATCTGATTTTATTTGTGCAAAGTGTTTTGTAATTGTGTTCATATAGTCCCTGGGTTTGTTTTGGCACGTAGATTCCCAGATATTTTTGAGTATCTACTGTAGCTTTAAATGGGATTTGTCTTTCTAGCTCTCCCTGTAGGGCTTTGTTAGTAATATATAGAAATGCATATGATTATCTGGGTTTATTTTGTAACCTGCAACTTTGCCAAAGTTTTTTATTATTTCAAGTAGTTTTTTACTTGATGCTCTGGGATTCTTTAAGCATATCATCATATCATCTGTGAAGAGTGATAACTTAGTTTCTTCTTTGCCTATTCTAATTCTTTCAGTTTCTTTTTCTTCTCTTATTGCTACAGGTAATATTTCTAGTACCATATTGAATAACAGTGGTGATGATAGACATCGTTGTTTCACCCCTGATCTTACTGGAAATGCATCTAGCTTTTCTCCCATTGCATATAAGGCTTGCTGCTAGTTTTAGGTAAATACTGCTTATTATTTTATGGAAAGTTTCATTTATTCCAGTATTCTCCAGTGTTTTCAATAGGAAAGGGTATTGTATTTTGTCAAAAGTTTGTTCTGCATCTACTGAGATAATCATGTAGTTTCTGTTAGTTATGTTGTTGATATGATCAATAATGCTAACAGTTTTCCTAATATTGAACCAGTCCTGCATTCTTGGTATAAATCCTACCTGATCATAATGCATTGTTCTAGTGAAAAGTTGCTATATTCTTTTTGCTAATATCTTGTTTAAAATTTTTGCATCTATATTCATTAAAGAAATTGGTCTATAACTTTCTTTCTCTGTTTTGGCTCTTCCTGGTTTAGGTATCAGAACCATATTTGTATCATAAAAAGAATTTACTAGGACTCCTTCTTCAGTAGTTTTCGCAAATACTCTATACAGTATTGGAATTAACTGTTCTTTAAATGTTTGGTAGAATTCACTTGTAAATCCATCTGGCCCTGGAGATTTTTTCCTAGGGAGTTCATTGATGGCTTGTTCAACTTCTTTTTCTAAGATGGGGTTATTTAAGTATTCAACTTCCTCTTCTGTTAATCTGAGCAATTTATATTTTTTTAAAATAATTATCCATCTCATTTAGACTGGCGAATGTATGGGCAAAATAATTTCTAATTACTCTTTTAATTTCCTCCTCACTGGAAGTGAGTTCACCCTTTTCATTTTTGATATTGCTAATTTGATTTTCTTCTTTCTCTTTTTTAATCAAATTGATCAAAGGCTTATCAATTTTATTGGTTTTTTTATGAAACTAATTCTTAGTTTTATTAGTTCAGTAGTTTTCTTAATTTCAATTTTATTAATCTTCTTTGGTTTTTAGTATTTCTAATTTAGTATTTGCTTGGGGATTTTCAATTTGTTCTTTTTCTAGCTTTTTCAGATGCATGCCCAATCACTGATCTCCTCTTTCTCTACTTTATGCATGTAGGTATTCAAAGATATAAAACTTCCCCTAAGAACTGCTATGGTAGTATCCCATAAGATTTGGTGTGTTGTCTCATTATTGTCATTCTCTTGAATGAAGTTGTTGATAGTTTCTATGATTTGTTGTTCAACCCACTTTTGCTTTAGGATTAGATTACTTAGTTTCCAATTAATTTTTGGTCTATTTATCCATGGCCTTTGACTACATATAATTTTTATTGAGTTATGATCTGAAAAGGATGCATTGACTCTCTCTGCCTTTCTGCAATAGATTGGGAGGTTTTTTCTTTTCCCTAGGACATGGTCAGTTTTTGTATATGTGCCATGGTACAGCTGAGAAAAAGGTATATTCCTTTCTATCCCCATTCAGTTTTCTCCAGAGATGTATCATATCTACCTTATCCAGAGTTTTATTCACCTCCTTAACTACTTTATTGTTTATTTTGAGGTTATATTTATCAAGTTCAGAGAGGGGGAGGTTGAGGTCCCCCACTAGTACAGTTTTGCTGTCTATTTCTTCCTGCAGCTCCCTCAACCTCTCCTCTAAGAACCTGGATGCTATACCACTTGGAGCATATATGTTTAGTAATGAAATTGCTTCATTGTCTATGGTGCCTTTAAGCAGGATACAGTTTCCCTCCTTATCTCATTTTATTAGGTCTCTTTCTACTTTTGCTTTGTCTGAAATTAGAACTGTTACCCCTGCTGCTTTTACATCAGATGAAGCACAATATAATCTGCTCCAACCTTTTACTTCTACCCGGTGTGTATGACCCCATTTCAAATGTGTTTCTTGTAAACAACATATTGTTGGATTGTGGTTTTTAATCCATTCTGCTATCCATCTCCATTTTATGGGAGAGTTCATCCCATTCACATTCACAGTTATGATTACTATCTGTGTCTTTCCCTCCATCCTCTTTCCCATTTATGCTTTTCTTTCTCCCTTACCCTTCACAATAGAGTTTTAATTTTTGACCACTGCCTCCCTCAGTCTTCCCCCCCTTCTTTCTGCTCCCTCCCTTTTATTCCCCTTTTCCCTTACTACTTCCCTTCCTTTTAGCCTCCCCTCCCTTTTCTTTCCCCTTCCCCTCCTACTGCCTATAGAGTTAGTTATATTTCTGTAGTTAACTGAGTTTGTTGTTCTCTCCTTGAACCAAATCAGTTGAGAGTAAATCTCAAACAATGCTTATCTCCCTCCCCTCTTTCCCTCTACTGTATTATATTTTTGTGCCTCTTCCTGTGATGTCATTTACCTTTTTCTGCCTCCGTCTTTTTTACATCTCCTGTTACAATCCCTTTGCACCCTTAAATCACATTTTTTTCACCACATCCTTTTACCTTATACCCGTTCCCCCTCTCTATGTATATCCCTTTTATATATCTTAATAAATATAGAATTCTCAAGATTAACAAGTATTATCTTCTCTCATAGGAATATAAAGTTTTCCCTTATTGGATAACAAGCTTCTCCCCCTCCCCGTTTACCTGTTTATGCCTGTCTTGAGACCCATGTTAGAAGATCAAATTTTCTATTGAGTTCTGGCCTTTTTATCAGGAAGGTCTGGAAATCCCTTATTTCATTGAGCATCCCTCTCCTTATCTTAAATATTATGCTCAAGTTTGCTAAGTAATTGATTCTTGACTGTAGTCCCAGTTGCTTTGCCTATGGAATATCATATTACAATTCCTTAGCTCTTTTAACGTAGAAGCTGCCAGGTTCTGTGTGATCCTGACTGTAGCTTCTCAATATTTGAATGGTTTCTTTCTGGTTGCCTGCAGTATTTTCTCCTTCACTTGATAGTCCTGGAATTTAACAATGATATTCCTTGGTGTTTTTAGTTTGGGATCGCTTTCAGGAGGTAAATGGTGGATTCTTTCAATGACTATTTTGCCCTCCAGATCTTAGACCTCTGCACAATTTTCCTTGATGATTTCTTGGAAGATATTTTCCAGGCTCTTTTTGTCATCATGGCTTTCTGGTAAACCAATAATTTTTAGATATTTTGTCCTGTATCCAAAGACTCCAAGAAAATTATGAATTGGCCTCAGGCCATGGAAGAACTCAAAAAGGATTTTGAAAATCAAGTAAGAGAAGTAGGGCAAAAATTGGGAAGAGAAATGACAGTGATACAAGAAAATCATGAAAAAGAGTCAACTGTTTGCAAAAGGAGACCCAAAAAACTGAAGAAAATAACACTTTAAAAAACAGACTAACCCAAATGGTAAAAAGAGATCCAAAAAGTCAGAGGAGAAGAATGCCCTAAAAAGCAGAATTGATCGGATGGAAAAGGATATCCAAAAGCTCGCTGAAGAAAATAATTCTTTAAAGATTAGAATGGAGCAGATAGAAGCTAATGACTTTATGAAAAATCAAGAAATTATAAAAGAAAACCTAAGGAATGAAAAAATAGCAGACAATGTGAATTACCTCACTGGAAAAACAACTGACCTGGAAAATAGATCCAGGAGAGACAATTTAAAAAATCATGGGACTATCTGAAAGCCATGATCAAAAAAGAGCCTAGACATCATCTTCATGAAATTTTCAAGGAAAACTTCTGATATTCTAGGTATCAGAGAGTAAAATAAATATTGACAATAAATAAATATTGAAAGAATTTTGAAAGAATTAAAGAAATGAAAGAATGAAAGAAAATGTTGAAAGAATCCACCAATCACCTCCTGAGATTTAAAAAGAAAAACTCCTAGGAATATTGTAGCCAAATTCCAGAGTTCCTAGGTCAAGGAGAAAATATTGCAAGCAGCCAGATATAAATAATTTTAATATTCTGGAAATATGATCAGGATAACAGCTTCTATATTAAGGGATCTAAGGGCTTGGAATATAATATTCCAGAAGAAAAAGGAGCAAGGATTAAAATCAAGAATCACCTGCCCAGCAAAACTGAGTATAATACTTCAGGGTAAAAATGGTCATTCAATGAAATAGAGGACTTTCAAACATTCTTGATGAAAAGACCAGAACTGAAAAGAAAATGTGACTTTCAAACCCAAGAATCAAGAGAAGCATGAAAAGATAAACAGGAAAGAGAAATCATAAGGGACTTACTAAAGTTGAACTATTTACATTCCTACATGGAAAGATAATATTTGAACTCTTGAGACTTTTCTCAGTATTTGGGCAGTTGAAGGGATTATATACATATAGAGAGGGCACAGGATGAGTTGCATAAGAAGGGATGATATCTTAAAAAAAAATAAAATTAAGGGGTAAGAGAGGAATATATTGGAAGAAGAAAGGGAGAAATGGAATGGGACAAATTATCTCTCATAAAAGAGGCAAGAAAAAGCTTTTTCAATGGAGGGGAAAAGGGAGGAGGTGAGAGGGAAAAAGTGAAGCTTACTTTCATCACATTTAGCTTAAGAAGGGAATAACATACACACTCAATTTGGTACAAAAATCTATCTTCACTATGGGAAAGTAGGGGAGAAGGGTATAAGAGGGGTTTGGGGGAATGATAGAAGGGAGGGCAGATGGAGGAGGGGGTAATTAGAAGTAAACACTTTTGGGGAGGGACATCAAAAGAGAGAATAGAATAAATGGGGGACAGGATAAGGTGGAGGAAAATATAGTGTTTCACAACATGACTTTCATGCAAGTCTTTTGCATAACTACACATGTATAACCTATATTGAATTGCTTGCCTTCTCAGTGGGGATGGGTGGGGAGGGAAGAAAGGAGAAAAGTTCAAATTCAAAGTATTAGAAACGAATGTTGAGAATTATTATTGCATATAACTGGGAAATAAGAAACACAGGTAATGGGGTGGGGTATAGAAATCTATCTTGCCCTACAAGAAAATAGAGGAAATGGGGATAAGGGAAGGGAGGTTGGATAGAAGGGAGGGCAGATTGGGGGAAGGGACAGTAAGAATGCATGGTGTTGGGGTGAGGGAAGGGGAGAGATGGGGAGGATAATCTTATGAAAATGAATGTTGAAAACCAAAAATAAATTTTTTAAAAAGATCTAAAATATAAGAAAGTCACTTAATAAGTGTTTATTGAATTAAATTTTAGGAGGCATGAACAAAAAATATTCAGAAAAATGTTCATTCACTTAGTGGTTTTTTTCTCTATATATAACCTATATAGAAATCAAACAATAACAAGTTATCCAAACTCAAAAAGTCTGGCTTGTTAAGTTAGAGAGAAATTTTCATAGTCCTAGAGGGCAAGTGCCTTAAAGTTACTAACACTAGGTTTAGATGAAAATTTTATGGAGGGCAAAAAGATAGATTTCATGAAAATCCAGATCTCTTCCTAATCTAAATAGGAATAAAGAAATACAACATTGTCTTAACGCTAGCAAGTAATGCTACTGTCCAAGACTCTTGTAGTGATAACATTTTTTTTCTGCCTTCAGGAAAAACTTCTAAAATTCTATTTATGAATAGGTGTTAGCACTATGGTTGTTGCTTTGCTATTTGGGTACAGGAAGGTCTTCCAGATCTAGGAGTTCCTGGGCATGGAGAAATCCCCTTGTTGAAAATTTCCTGGTCCCCCATCAATGCAGATCCATAACCTGCTAAGACTTAGATCGTTATTTGGAGAGTTGTAGACACTAAGAGGTTAAGAAGTTATTTGCCTATGGTCACACAATCATATGTTGATGGCAGATCTGATCTAAGAATCCTTAACTTCAAGAAAGGGGTCTTTTCAAATCAAAATACCTTTCTTAAGCTAGTGCCACAAATTTAGAGCTGGGATTAATTTAGAGATTTTCTAATCTACATCCCTTACATTACTGATGAGAAAATTGAAACCTTAGAACATTGTTCACTTGCTTAAGAGCACACCAGGGATAAATGACAAAGACTGGATTTTAATTGTAAACTCTGATTACAAATCCAGTACTATTTAACAATGAAAAGGGAGGGAGGGAGAGGGAGAGAAAAGGAGAGAGAGAGAGACAGAGACAGAGAGATTGAGAGGAAGGAAGGAAGGAAGGAAGGAAGGAAGGAAGGAAGGAAGGAAGGAAGGAAGGAAGGAAGGAAGGAAGGAAGGAAGGAAGGAAGGGAGGGAGGGAGGGAGGGAGGGAGGAAGGGAGGAAGGGAGGAAGGGAGGGAGGGAAGGAGGGAGGGAGGGAAGGAGGGAGGGAGACAGACTGTTTTCTGGACTAAGTAACTTCATCCCCAAACTGTCCATTTCCTTCTAAGGCAATATAAATCTATTTCCCTATTTAGGCTCAGTGAAAAGTAAAAGTCAGTAAGGAATAATGTAAAGGGAAAGATACTGGAGTTGGTTTAGAGAGACCTGGGTTTGAATTTCACTTCCCAAACATAGGAAACTCTCAATGAAGTCATTCTTCAGTAACTTCTCTGTGCCTTAGTTTATCTATAAAAATATTTGTGAATAAAAGATAATGGAATAGTCTAAAAAGAATTAAACTTTACAATACCAACACTTCATTCCCTGGAATGTAGAGAGTTCTTTGAGATGGGTTTTAATCAGCCATCTGTTTTCCATCAGTGAGGCCCATTTTCCTCTTAGTATGTACAAAAGCATTAATAAGGAAGTCTTTACAGACCATTGTCCTGAACTTGATACTGTTCTGGGCACACAACAACTCAGTAAATGACTAATTGGTGAAAATAGTCTTTGCACATTTCTTTTTCTTTTGGACTGGACATTTGATTGTGTCAATGTAGGGAATTCTGAGCAAGGGAATTCCCACAGCCAAAACATAACAACATGCATGGTGCAATATCCATCCTCAGAGAGGTGCCTGGGGCACTAAGAGGTTAAGTAACTTGCCTAGGGCCCCATAGCTGGTATTTATGAGAGGCAAAACTTGAACCAAGATCTTCTTGACTTGGAGCATACTCTCAATCTATTATACACATGTTCCTTTTGAGGGTAGATTTCCAAAATTTTATATCAGACAAAGTGAGAAAGACTTCCCCTTTAAAAACTCAAAAAAAAAAATCACAGAAGACACAATCATTTAAAATATGTATTGAAATTACAAATTAAACTTTTCAATATGATTCCAAGTACAAAACACAACATTAAAAGGCATTCAAACAGCTCATTTTATACATCACAGTGTTAGTGGCACAAAATGTACTTACATTTCAAATACACAAACCAAACTTTTTTTTTCCTTTTTTAAACCATCACTGGTACAATACATAATTTATACAACTGCATGACTCATTCATGCATATCTCTATATAGGGTTAAAATACATCCACGGTAAATAAGCAAAAAATAAAAAAAATAAAAGGTTTGGTCATACAGGACATACTTGCACCTACAGTTCCTGGAATTGTGGAAGAAGGGGTTTCACAAACCAAAGCCAGAATAAAATCCATGAGGGTTTAAGACATAAACAGGGCATGCTCTATTTAAGCATTTTAGTAATTCCATATTAATGCTGGTCTTCTTGCTCCCCTTGGACATTTTTCATAATGTTTATAGCAAACTCATTGTTTTGTCCATTTTCATAAGGGCTTAGATTAGTTATAAGAAGTACACAAGCTTTGGTTTTCACACATGCTATATGGATTCTCTTGATATTTTGACATGTTTTCAGTAAAAAAAAGAAACATACATAAACCCTACCCACAAATATGTTTCTGTGTGAGATCTTAATTTTTAAGCAGACCAAGGGAAGTACTCCTTTTTGATACAGAAACCAATTTCACTGTAGTGCCAGTGAAAAATATTATCTTAGTTCTAGATAATTAGTGCATTGTTAAACATCACCTTATCCCCAGGGACCTAGGTTTCCAAATAGGAATTTGATCTGTTCTAAAATCAGGTGTTCTGGAAAATGTATTCTTGCCCCCATTTTTGGAGAAGGGAGAAAAATTTTTCAGTTTTGTGGTACTGGGGAAAAAGGGAATGCAATTGAATTCCCTCATAAGGTCCTTTAACACCTTGGTCCTCACTTCAAATTTTTCACCCCTCATTTCAGAGGCAAGAGCATCCCTGAGGGCAGCTGCCTTGGGCAACAGAAATTGAAGCCAAGTCAGGTGGGTAACAGCACCTTCTCGATGAATCCAAGCAGGAGGATCTCTCAAGTATAATAAAACTGTGGGTTAAGGTGTCGAACTCTGGAGAGGACATAGGCAAGACTAACAAGAAAAAGCAGGCCTCCTGGAGCAACAGGATGAGGCAGCTATGATGCGTGTGACTGGGGCGAGGGAGGGGAGGTGACTTCCAAATCCATGAGATCACGGATTCATTTGAGTTAAGGTGACTTATTGCAGTGATCCAGATATGCCAGAAATTACATTATGAACCTCCCCACTCAAGACCAAATCATGAAAGCTCAATTAATTTAATTAACATGGTTAGTTTGTCCCTTCTTGCTCCAAGATTATAAAGCAGTCACACTATTATTACCTTACAATGTGAATTATCTAATAAAGTTAAAGGATTACAGAAATGCAAATGAACAGAATTGACTAGCATGAAATTAATGTGCTGTTAGTCTACGCAAGAGGCAAAACAGTACTGTAGAGGCGATGTCATAAGAAAGTTGAAGGACCTGAGTTCAAATCCCTATTCTGTCATTTAATGTCATTGTGATTTGGGTAACTTTATCATTCCAAATCTATTTCTGCTCTAAAATAAGGAGACTGCACTACATGGTGTCTATGGTATCTTCCAGTTCTAAATCATTATCTTATGAAAGAATATTGGGATTTAAAGGAGACCTGGGTTGAAATCCATGCCCTGACATTGACTGGCCTTATGGTCATGTGCATAAGGTTTTTCTGAGCCTCACTTTCCTCATATGGGAAATGAGAATAGTATTACTTATGCTATCTAACTGCCAAGGGATTTTGTGAGAGAAACACTCTGTAAACAGGAAGCATTACAGGGATCATTAGTGGTATCAATAAGCAAGGGGATTGTTCCCAATGCTTCTGCTGGGTATCAAGTACAAAAATCTTGTCATGGGTTTCATTTCCAGTTTTATGTACATTATGGTTTCAGAGCTACAAAGGCAGTTAACAAGGTGTGACAGGCACATGCAGAGAGTGGGAGGGCTAGTTTCTGCATAGCCTTCCTTCTCCACTGTTATTTGTGATGCCATAAGACAGACCCTGGTAAAACTGGGCAGTTCACACCCTGTGGAGCTTAAGAGAGTCTGGTGACAAAGTCACACCACCTGGGAAGGCATATACAGCATCAGTGAAAAAAAGGCCCTTTTTGATGAGATCACTGGGGTGCTGCAAGAGGGAACGATGCTCTGACCCTGTGTGATAGGCTAAGGAGTAAAGAGTCACAACCACAAGAGCTAATTCTGATACGCAGCACTTTACATACATTATCCAACAGAAGCCTCTCAGTCATCCTGCGAGGTAGATGCTAGAGGTATTTTTATTTTTCCCATTTTACAGAAGAGGAAACTGAGTCTCAAAGAGAGAAAGTGACTTGCCCATAGTCACACAGCTAGAATGTTTCGAAGAGGGGGATTTGAACCCACAACTTGTTGACTCTGTCTAGTGCTCTCTACATTATACAAAAACATCTACCCATTGGAGAATTAGAAGGAACTTTTTGTTTCCTAGTAAAGACAAAACTGGCTCAATGAAAACTGGTGAGGTATCAGTGAAGTCAGATGTGGCATGATATCAGAAGTAATGGTTAGGTCAAAGAAAGGCAGATGACATTTGTCTTAGAAATCAAACCCTGATCCTAAGGTATACTCAGGACAGAGCATAAGACCCACCTGTCACTGAAACAATTACATACTTTTCTGGTTGCCAACAATTAAATTTATCCTAAAATATTCCCTTTTATACTTAAGTTCCTGTGGTAGGTGTCTGAAATGGCCTACTCTACAGTTAAGTGACTACGGATAGGTCATTTCATAACCTTAAGCCTCAGATTTTTCATCAGAAAAATGGGGGTAACAATGTTTATGCTAATGGATATTGTAATGGAAATTATTTGGAAACTTCAGGGCATTAGAGAAAAATAAGTTATTACCACCATAAACTAAGTACCCACTGAAAATTAAAGTCCAAGGAACAATTCTAAGTTTGGGTACAAAGGGATATCTTAGACCAGGTGGAAATGACTCCATGCCTCAATCAATGGGACTCATATTTGACAGACGAACCTGATCTTTTAGTAACTGATGGAGTTTGGGCCTTTGGCAACTTTCTCCAAGATGGCAAAGTAGAAAGAGCACTGGACTGAAGTCAGAAGGCATTGCTTTAAGTTCAAATTTTACTATGAATTAGTGGTGTAGACTTGGGCAAATTGTTTAATTTCTCTAAGCCTCAGTTTCCTCATTTGCAAAATGAGGCTAATAATTCGCTATCTACCTCAGAGAGTTGTTGTAATGATCAAAGGATACAGTCCATCTGAGGCTTCATCTTCGCAGCTATAAATCATCATGAAATGGATAGGATGTAAATAGGATGTAAATTATGTTATGTGAAATTCCTTAGCATAAGGAAAATTTTCTTAAAATGGAATGGTTCCATCAACAGAATGGATTGTCTCGTTGAAATAGCAGGTTCCTTGTCATTTAAGGTGTGGAAGCAAAGGCTGAACAACCAATCATGAGGAATGCAGCAGAAAGGACTCCTCGGCTAGACAGGGGTTAGATTAGATGACCTGAAAGGTAACTGTCATGTCTCTGGTTCTAAGAGCCTAAAATTCCTAAATGAGAAAATCCAAGCTGGAGTAGCCAGGATCAGGGTACAAGTATGCCAACACTTAAAAGATAGGTAGAGTATTAATGATTGTGATTACTGACATTAGCAATGACTCTTCTAAGCAATAAAAAGAAGGGCAAAGCCCTTGTGATCAGCCCAAATGTGATGGAAAATTGGCCTTTAGTCATGCATTGTGATGGTTTGCCGATCATTTTCCCTAGGCTGTAGTTTCTGTTGAGGCCCCCAGAATTCACATTATTAGTCACTTCTTATATAATGCTCTCCAAGGTGATAGATGATTTCAATCCCCTCCCATCATTTAGCAAATAACTCCACCCAGGGGTCTTCTTGACAGTTATGCTCAACACACAGTTTGGGCCTCAGCCTTGAGTAGGTTTATCTCAAGGGCACTGTTATTTAGTCAATGGCAAATTTTAAAATAATTAGTTGGAGGGAAGTAAAAAGCACTGTAAAATGGATATCAAGTAGCTCTCAAAATGGATTTAGCTCCCCTAGTAAACTTGACATCAGCATGAAAGGGAAGCAATTTATTTCAGAATTTCCTATGGGTGGCAGGAAACAGAATGGTGCCCTGTTTTCAACATGGGTACAATTTCTGTCCTCAGAAAGGCAAGCTGAGAAGTGAGATAAATATTCAAAATGAAAAACTGATGGAAATAACTGGGAAAGTTGTACAGTGTGGTAGAAACCACTCTGGTCTCGGGGACATAGAACCTGGGTCCCAACTCTGGCTTTGTTATTTACTGCTCAACTGACCAAGTCACAGTGCTTCTCTTAGCCCAAAGTCCTCCTCTGAAGAATGAAGGGATTTGTTTAAATGATCTAGAAAGCCCTTGCCAACCCTAATCCTAAGCAGGGATTTTTCTGCCTAAATCTATGTAGAAGGTTGTTTCTTGTCCATTGAGTTCTATAGAGAAGAAAAATATCTCCAATAAAGGCCAGGGATTGATTTTTACATGGACATTAGATCGTGTAAACAACAGGGAATATAGCATGGTATTGAGAACCAGCATAATGTAGCACGAGCAAAGCAGTAAGTCTGCCTTCACACAACATCTGTAGCTATTAGCCTGTTTTATCACAAACCACTTTTAAAGTACACAACTCCTATTCTTTTCAAAGCTCATATGCAGAGGAACTTGAATTTTATGATTGAGTTGTGTGTTATCAGCCTCCAGGTAGCTTCTCAATCTTGGAAACCATCGCAAAGCACCAAAGTTGACAAAATAACCAAACCCCAAATGACAGTGAATTGAATGACTATTGGGTGAAGGGGGAATGTTGGTCAAAGTTGAACTACTAATAGCACTGGGACAAGAAAATAATTCTTTAAATTAGTTGAATAACTTTTTGAAAGTGAAATGCAAATTCCAGGAACTCCTTTAGTCTCACAGAGATGAGAACTTTCTTGCTTTCTAATGGAGAAATCCCTGCTGGGCTATGAGTGAGTCTGCAGGTCACTAATGAGACAGTAATACTTCACTGTTCTTTCTCCTTGTTTAATTAGACAGAAGCAAGCTGCTGCAGGTTTTCTAAACCCTAGTGATTTTGAACTATTTACACATTTGGTTTAGAGACATAAAAAGAATCCTGATACCTGGATAAGAAATTATGAGCCCTATGTGTGGAGTGCATCCTTAAACAGCCAAATGAATTCAGAAAGACCGACAGGGATGCTCTTTCAAACATGGCAGTAATTTTCACAAAGAACATCCATGGGGTAGGTTTGTGTCCCTTCCCTCTCCAACTAACAGCTTTCCAAAGACATCAGAACAAGACAAACCACATGAGACTTTCTAAATGTTCAAAATGCAGCAAAGCTGGACAAGTCTTGAGGCAGCAGTTCTCTTCTCCTCCCATATGATCCTATTCCCCCCTCCACCTTCAAAAGGGTCTGGAATGGTTTCTAGGCAGCCGGTCAATTTTTACTATCCAGATTAAAAGTAAAAGAACCCTCCCACTGAAAAGGATTTGATGATGCCGACTATAAAATAGAGTGTAATCAACACAGATCTTCTCTAAAATCTGCTCACACTAATCCTATTTGAAGTGGCAGGTGATTCTCAAATCCTTTCTTTAACACGGAGGATTTCATCTTGATGCTGATTATATAAAGGGTTGGGACTGAATGTCTCTTAGGCTATGATCTGCCATGTTTGGCTTCGCTCCCCATACAAAGCTATCACATATGTTACTGGCTGCACCTCCCTTTGAAAATCTGTTGGCACATTTCTCCTCCGTACAGCTCGTACTCCATGCCTGACTCATCTTCTACCTTCCTGCTGGACCTCTTGCAAAGTGGGCCTTTGCAAATGCCTTGATAGCAGTCCCCAGAATCATGGCACCATATGTCGCTGGGAAGCAGGATGGGGCACGTGAGGCTGTAACAATGGAGAGTGCAAGGGAGGGAGTGGGAGGAGGGGAGAGCCATATTTCCCCAAAGGCAGGAGTCCAGTCTTCCCTGGGTCTATGTCGGTAGGGGATCATCATCGCCTTTATGACACTTGCATTTGCAGCAGAGGACAAATGGTGTTGCCAGTAACAGGAAAGGAGAGGCCACTAAGAGCAAAAGGCCAAAGCCGGCGAAAATGCCCACCACCTGGAATGATGGGAAAAAACAAGGAAGAAAATAGGATTCATGAGTTTGTGAGCAGAGTAGCTCCAAAACACATCTAAATCACCCTGTTACATAGCTGGCTCTGGTTTCTTAAGATTTTCATTCCAAAGCAGGCATGGATAAAGAAATAAGAGTTGTAGCAGCAGCAGTAGTAGTAGTAATAGCAACTAATATTTACATAATGACTACTAAGTGTCAAGTACTGAGCTAAGTGATTTACAAATATTATCTCATTTGATCCTCACAACAACCTTGGGAGATAGGGGCAATTATTATCCCCATTTTACAGATGAGGCAACAGAGACAAAGAGAGGCTATCTGACTTGCCCAGTCACAAAACTTGTAACTGTCTGAAGCAAATCACGGAGACTTTCTGAACCTCAGCTTCTTTATCTGTAAAATAACTTGATTTATTTCATATGTTTCTGTTGAGAGTCAAATTAGGAGATATATGAAGCCCTTTGTAAAACAAAAAGTATTATAGTCATGTCAACTTTTTTTTGTTGTCATGAGGGATTCAGAAGCCTCAGCATCGTGTTAAAAATATTTAAAACAACTTCTTAGATGCAGAATTAGAAGTTCGATCAGTTAACTTTTCTGAACTCACATCTTCTTCTTTACAATGGGAAATAACACTATCTCTCTCCCAAGGCTGTGAGAGAACCATAAGGTGCCATATTATTTTTGTTGGTTCTTAATATCAATACTCTCTTGCTGATGATGGATGACTATGGATCTTGAAGCGAGAGTCTTTCAGAAGAAACAGAACTGTAGGGAACTCGGAGGATATTAAAAAGGTACATGATGAGAGTAAGTAAGCTGTATATTGTTGCCAATTACTTGTCTTTGGAAAAGCAGTTTCCTATAACTCCAGTATTGTATGATGGGAAAGGAAGGTGAAGCCTTGATTCACCAAGGAGTAACAAAGAAAAAGCCTAAAGGATGCTCTGAAGCCTATGGAATGTTAAAGGGCTGCAAGAAGAACTCCATGATGATGGTGATGACAGCAAGTACTTACATAGAACTTTAAGGTTTACAAAGGGCTTCAAAGTACATCACCATATGTAACATTTACGAGAAGACTATGAGGTTAAGTGCTATTTATCCCACTTGGAAAGGAGGAAAATCTGAGGCTGGGAGAAGTGAGTCATTAGCTTGAGGTTAATGGGAGAGGGAGAATTTGAACTAAGGTCTTCCTGTTTATTAGTAAGGGCCCTTGTACAATCAATCCAGAGAGCCCCAAGGTATGTGTCTAAATCTGACCCAAATCCAGTAGACTCTGAGTAAACTGACTTACTGGACATTCTTAATCTTGTTTTCTGAGAATTTACCTGTTTTGTCAAAGTTTCAGGATGCAAGAAAGCTTTGATTAATGGTCACATGCAATACCCTAACTCTTTTGAAGTCTTCAGAGAAGTATTCAGTAGCAGGTTTTACTAAGTTGGAAAGGTTTGGGGAATGACCCTAGCAACAGGCTTTGAGTATCACCTGAGAACCAATCTCAGTCTGGGGGTGGGGGAGGAAGAAGCTTCTCAAGGTGGTTACAAGGTAATCACTTCTTTTTTTGATGGCAGCAGCTCTCTTTGCAGCCCCCAGACCCAGAGATTTGTCAGAGTGGGAAAGAGCCTAGTCTCTGATTCTAGTCCAACTTCTCATTTTACCAATGGAGAAACTGAGGGTCAGAAAGAGGAAGTTACTGGCAGAATTGAAACATGATCCCTGGTATCTTGTCCCATAGCCCAGAGGTAGTTCCTCTGTACTATCAGATTATTTTACTGTGTGATGGAAAAGGCAATATCAATGAAACTGAAGAAATGTTATCTTCCATAGTGCCTGGCAGAAAAGGGGCTGGGCTCATAGTAAGCAGCCAACTGATGATTGTGAATTTATGAGTAGATGGTCTTGAAGCTCTATAAAAAGGAGAGAGAGCACCACCTGCTGTCCAAAGCATGAAATAAACTCAGGCATACACAAAAGAAGAATTTGGGTTGCGGCTTCCTTCTCTGCAGAATCACTTACTGTCCCCACCTCTGCTCCCCTATGTCACCTCCTCTGCTCACTCCCACAGGTGAGCATGCATGCAAATTTGATGTAGGTGAATAAAAGTTTATGCATTGTCCATGAGAATTCTCATCCCTGCTTCTAGTTGCCTCTGTTATTCTATCCTGACTTTAACCTCTATGGCATTCAAGTCATGTTTTATTTCAGTTTATTAAAATATTTTTAAAACTGTGACTTGGAGAAAAGATCAGATTTGTTCTCCTTGGTAGAATTGGGTGGAACTAGGAGCAATGAGTACAAGTTACAGAGTTTCATATTTCAGGTTGATGATATAAGGAAACAATTCCTGAAAATGAGAACTATCCAAAAGTGAAATTGACACTTAACGTGGTCAAAAAGAGGCTGCATGGCCACTTGTCGGAAATTTTCTAGGAGTCTAATTTATAAGGAGAGAGTTGAACAAAGTGACCTTCAAATGTCCCTTCTGGATATAAAATTACATGAAAAGCAAATATAGTGCATTCCTTACTTTTCTGAAAAACATAAATAATAGAAAATAAAAAGGGATGGCCAAGAGATGCTATAAAATCTATACCTTAAAATAATTTATTCTTAATTAACATATATTTCTAACAAGGGAGGTCATCTGGTTTCTCAGCCCACAGCAGAGGAGAAGATGTAGTGAAGGGTAAGAAAAGATGCTAAAGAATGGTACATTGACAGCATTGAGAGGTGATGCTGGACATCCTGGCAGTGAAGGAACAGAAGGAAATCTATTAAAAAAAAGTTAATGAAAAAAAAATAAGGATCAGAGAGGTTAAATGTTTTTCTTAGAACATAAAAGAAATAAGTAACAAAGTTGGCATTTGAACTCAAGTCTTGTTTTGAAATCTGTTGTTTCTTTAAAAACAGTCTTTAAAAAAGACTAACATTTATATTGTGTTTACTACATATTAAGTACTATTATCATCCCCACTTTCCAGATGAGGAAACTGAGGCAAAAAGATTAAGTAACTTGTTCAGGGTCACACAGCTAGTGTCTGAGTTCACATTTGAACGCAGGTCTTCCTGATTGCAAACTTAGCTCTCTCTCTCTCAATATAGATAAGATATAGATAGATAAATAGTGATATAGATATAGATATGCCACCTAGCTGTCTTCAAGGAAAGGTAAATTTGTATTTGGTAACCACAGCTTCTGAAGAGAACACTAAATTCCATTTTAGAAAGGCCTCTATCAAGAAGATACATTTTTAAAATGCTTTCTGTATTTAAAGTGGTAAGCATCTGGAAAATTCAGTCTGTGGGATACTCCAATGCTGAAGACGTAAGATAAATAAGGTATTACTGTATATACTGTGGGTTAGCTTGAAAGCAAATGGATGGATTATGTGATATCTCTAGGTTAGGTGGCACAACCTGCTGCCCACCGGCCAAAAGTGACCTGTGGGTATGCCAAAGGATTTCAGGAGGCCCGGGAAAAATATAGGGGAAAGCATCCTTTACATTTTTCTCGGGCTGCCTGAAATTCTTTGGCAGGCAACAGGTTGTGCAAGCCTGCTCTATGTCATCTTTGACATTATCTAGTTCAACTCCCTTACTTTACAGATGGGGAAACTAAGGCTCTGAAGGAAGTAGTGCCTAGACTCAGGGTCACACATAAGGTTCATGGAGGGGTAGAGAAAGGCAATCAAGATCATCCTATCAACACTCTCATTTTACAAATGAGGAAGCTGGGGCCCAAAAGAAGATTTGACTTGTCCAATGTCACACATGTAGCGTCAGAGTAAAGATTAGAACCCAGACTGTCTGTCTACGTGACCAACGTGTTTTCCCTTGCTGGGAGTTTATTTTGAAAGCAAAGAAAGATAAGAAAACATGGTGTAGTAGAAAGAGGTTTGACCTCAAAAATCTGTTGGACTGAACCCCTGGAAGACAGATACATGTGGGGAATGGAAGGTGGATGTTTTCAGTTGGCTTGCTACCCAACAGGGCTAATCCTGTGTATTTTACTCCCTCAATGGATGCTGTTTTTTTATTGGAAGGTGTGGTGTTCTTCTTAGGATTGGGTGTGAGGATTAGGACAGCTTAAGGATTCCAAGAAAGTCCCTTGTTAAAAAAAAATTCTGCCATGAGCACATTCTAACACCAGGAGAGTCAAGTGGGCCAACCCTGAAATGAGCACCTAGTTGAAATCAGCTTCTACAACTGGGGGCTTATAACAGGGGATAAGGAGGGGAAAGAACTGAGGAAAAAACTAGGTCAGGCTGTTATTCTCCCTTGACACATCTCTCTCTTTATTAGAGCTATTCCTAGATTTTTCCAGCCTGAGGGATCTCTATATCACCCAAAAATGCATAGGGCCTCCTCAGTCCTGCAACAGTCAAGTATTATAAGGCATTACCTTCCCTAGGGAAATAGCCAATTCACTCTTCCCTGGATGGTTATTTCTTCATAAATTAAATATAAGATATCTTCCTGTACGGATAGTTCTTTCTGTCTCAGCACAGTTAGCATGCTGCTGTTTGTCAATTTTCCTTTCCATATGTTTTATTAGCAGGTGGGTTTCTAGGCATGTCTGATTTAGATCCTTACCTGTGCTCTATAGGCCTTGTAATATAAGGGGACTATGAGAGTCGGTATTGAGTAAATGGAGGTGAATTTTGGAAAGTCTATATTTTAGATGAAAGGTAGCACTGCCAAGTGAAAATTACATTGAGCTGGGAGTCGGGGCACCTGAGTTCTAGATTTGCCTCAGACACAACCAACTTGGGCAAGTCATCTTAGACTCACAGAAAATAAAAGGGGATGGCCTTTCATAATCATAAAATCACAATCATAAAATCATCGACCTCTGTGATTAGAAAGACCCTGATGCTTATCACCTATGTGACCCTGGAAAAGTCATTTTACCTCCCTAAGACTCAGTTTCTTCATCTGTAGAAGGTATTGAATTAGAGGACCAGTAAGGCTCCATTTAGTACTAGATCTTTGATCCTATTGTAATCTAACCCTCTTATTTTACAGATGAGGAGACTGTATAGTACATGAGGTTCCCAGACTGGCCAAGGTCCTACAGTTAGGGCCTTCCTGTCCAAGGCTATCATAAGTCTGCTTAGTATATGTCTTGATTATACCAATATGTGTACATATTGTCTATTTAGTATAATTTAACCTCCTCAAGCACAGGAACTATTTTTTGCTTATGTCTTTGTATCATCAGAACTTAGTACAGATAAGAAGGGTTGAATAAATGTTGACTGTTTAATAAAAGATAGAGCTGGGATTATAACCTATGTCTTTCAACTCTAATAAGTTCTTTGCTTTTTCCTGTACTTTCTGAGCTTTATTTTCCTTATTTATAAAAATAGGAATAATGATATATGACTTGAGTTCCCACATTTGTAAAACTGGAATAATATCTGCTCTGTATGCTTCATAGGAGAGCAAATTAGGACATGTATATGAAAGCACCTTGGAAATGATAAAGATATAAAGACTTATCCTACACCTCATCATTTTAACTACGTTTACATGGGAGTAATATAGTGACAGAATCTCTTGACTGAAAGTCAAAGAGAACTGGATTCTAGTTTCAACTCTGTCCCTTTACTTCACTGTTCCTTAATTTTCTCCTCTCAAAGAGGAAAAGTTCAAGTCAGATGTTCTATAAGGTCCCTCCTAGCTCTGAAATCTGTGACTGAAAATCTGATGTCACACAATGGCCAACAGAGGCCAAATGTAAGACAAAATAACAGCTAGTATGCTTGAGGACTAGGAAATCTGATTCTGAAGACCTAGCAAGTATGTGGATTCTCATTGTTTTAGAAATCTGCCCCGGAATCTGTCCAGCCCACATAGAAATGATTCTCCGTTTAGTGTCAGGGTGTGCTTCCTGGTGTTTTTGTTTTATTTTTTATTAAGGGACACTAACAAATATAATGGATGAATGAAAAAAAAGCATTTATTAAGCACTTACTCAAGGTAGGGAAACAGTTCCTTCCTTTGGAAGCCATTGCCTTCCAGCCATTAGGGCTGGAGTTCTTATCCTGGGGATCTAAAGAGGAGTCTCTAAAGAGATTTCAAGGAATCCATGAGTTTTTAAATATTTTGACAACTATATTTCAATGCAAATGGTTTCCTTTGTAATCTCATGTGTTTTCTTCTATGTATTTAAAAACACTATTCTGAGAATGGATCCATGGGCTTCCCCAGACTGCCACCAGGGTCCATGACAAACAACAACCAAAAAAAAAAAAAAAAAAACCGTGAAGAGCCCTTGTAATAGAGAGAAGCTATGCATAAATACATCAATAAATGGGAGTGGTGGCCAAGGAGGGGTATTTTAGTCTATTAAATAACAAAGAAGGAGAGTGGCACAAAAGAACACTCAATTGATATACCTTTTCCAGAAACAATGTTCTTATTGGTTTAATTATAGGTCTCAAAGCAAAAATTAAAAGAAATTGGTGTGGGGGGGGAGTGGGGGAGAGGTATATATATGCACATACAGGGTGACAGGCTCAAGAAAGGCCAGGCTGAAAAAGCATAGTTGAGCCTGAGGCTGGCTAGTTAAAATGAGTTTCATCAGTTGGTTCGCCAATTTCACCAGTGATTTATTTCACCAATCAGGAAAGTCCAGTTGGCCACTATTAAATCCTGGCCACATAATCATCAGTGGAGTTATTATGAGGATTTATTTTATTTTATTAAATTATCTTATATTTATTTATCTTTATTTATTATAAAATAAATTATTTATTTTATTAAGTTATCATCTGCATTTCTGCAGAGCACAACCCCTCCATACCTTAGCAGGTAGTAAGATAGCTTGCTATTGTTTTAAAAGGGAAAAAAAAAGCATCACCTGATAGCCACTCATCTCGTACTGAGACTCTCAGAACTTAGTCAGACTGATGCTCAGAAGACTACATCCTCCGCCAGTGGTAGTGTTCTCGAGGACTCTCTAGCTTGGAATTATTTGCCAAAACTTTAGGAAGTTGGGGAGGTATAGCCTTCAAAAGCCACATCAAAAAGCTACTGGTGGAAGAAGACATTACAGAAATGTAAGTTATCATCATCAAAGGTGAAAATCAAATGAGGTATTTGTAAAGCCTTAGCACTGTGCCTGGCACACCTAGTAGGTACTTAATAAATGCCTGTTTCCTACCCCACCCCATATTAAAGGTGAAAATGGCTTTTTATTACAAAATCAAAGAGGACAGGTCAAAGGCCTAAGAGGATGAAGTATTAAAAGCAATTAGCCAATGACATTCTGGTCATCCATACACTATCTATGACCTACTGGATAGAATTCAGGGCTTGAAGTCAAGATCTGGGTTTGATTTGTACTTCTAACCCTACCTGTGGCAAATTACTCAAACTCTGCATGCCCCAGGCAGCTTCCCTAGGACTTATCTCAGATAGGTATTAGTATTGCATTGTACTGCATTGGTAGAAAAATTCACTCAATCATAGATCCTTCCCATTTTGTAAAATAAGTTACCAAAATATCGGTCTCCCAGAAGAGGAATTTTTCAGTCTTTCCAGGTTATGGATGGGTTTCTTATTACTACTTGCAGAAATTACTATTTCACCAGGGGGCGCTGTAACACTAAAGAAACACATTAAAGCCTTAACAAATACCCAGAATATGGCAGCCTGAAATTTGGTTTTCCTCTAGCAGAATATCTTTTTAATAAACACTTATTTGGGAAGGAATCATGTAAAGACTAGTGGATATGTAGGGTGAAAAGTTAAAAAAAAACGGTAATGAAAGTCCATTGTGATATATCTAAATCTCTATATACACATATATGTACACATATATGCATATATGAGCATGTGTATACATATATATACGTGTGTGTGTGTGTGTGTGTGTGTGTGTGTGTATTTCCCTGCCCTCTGTTCTTAGGCTGTTTCCCAAATAGCTCACAGGAATCTTTGAGACTCTTAAAATGTCATAACTTTTTTTAGAAGTACATAAGAAAATATTCTAAGAAGGAACTTCTTACCAGGGCCTCCCTTATATTTACACTTTATTCTGAAGGTATTTTTAATATTTTGAAAGGTAAGTTAATTTTCTATCACATACAGCTAGCCATTTCCTGTAACAAGTTTCAGAGGGGACAACTTTGCACAAGTCATACAATTAAAAGATTTTTAGAGCTGAAAAAGACTTTGATGGTCATTTGGTTCAAATTATGAATTTTACATATGAAGAGACTGAACCTTTCCCCCATCCAGTTTTATCATCATTTCCATATTTATACCTAATGCTATCATAGTTGCAAACCACCAGGCCACCTCTTTCCTTCACCCTTCAAGCTATGACATTCAGTGGAATTTGGTTTTAGAATAACTAGATCCAAATCCCACTTCTGCTACTTTGTATTCAAGCACACAGATATTGGACAAATTACTTTTTGTCTTTAAGTTTTAGATTCTTCCGGTTGAGAGGTTAAATCATATCAGCTCTAAATTCCATTCCAGTTCTAAATAGTCCTCCTTATAACCCTGCAAGGTTGATAGTGAAGGCATTCACCTCAATTTACATATAAAGAAACAGGCACAAGGAGATTACCCTTGGATAGTACTTGTGTGAAGTCAGACAACTCACTTTTCCTTTTTGAGACTTAGTTTCCTCATTTGAGATAGTAAGGGGTGGAGGCACCATGTGAACTGTCCCTTTAAAGTTCCTTTAAACCTAATGATTCTATGTGGATTTTCCCACTTCTTTTTCAGACTTCTAAACCCCTTTCCATTGCTAACTTGGAAGAGTCTTTTACAAAATCTCATCACCAGTTAAAGCTTAAGTAATTACAAATTTTAGGTGGATTTAAAAAAACATCATGCAATATCTTAAGAGGAGTATCTTCGCTATAAGGCTAGCTCATGGCTCCTGAAACCAAGCCTACAACCAATAGCCAGGCTCAGGAGAATAACACTACAACTTCCTATCCTGTGCATCCAAACTAGCCACTTCTTAGATGCTCATGGCTGTCTTTAACAAATACTACACGGAGCAACGCATAGCCAGGGATCACAGTACTCCAGTTTGGGGAAAAACCCTGGTGCCCACCTGTGTTCTGTGCCAGATCACTGATGCCCTGGAGTGGCCAAGCTTGTTCCGACAAGGTCCTTTATCATAATGTATTAAGAGGAAGTCATCCTGTAAAACAAGAAAGGGAGAAAAACAAAACAAACAAGAAATAGTAAATGAGAGAATTGTATTCATTCCATGAAACCCCCTGTTCTGGTAACTAAGCTTATGGGCCTATGAATAAATGGATTTGGTGAAGTTGAGTTTACATTACCAGAGCAAGGATTTCATAATCTGTGTGTATGTGTGTGTTGTCCCCTTTGTCAGTCTGGACCTTATCTCAGAATATTTTTTTTCATGAAGAAAAATAAAATTCATAGGATTACAAAAGAAAACAAACTGAAATGTAGTAATCTTTTTGTCTTTTTAATTCACAGATCCTACGTTAAAAACCCCTGTAGAATGAGTCCTAAAGAAGTCTTCACTGTGATTCAAAAAAGTCAAGTATCACTTGGGACAGTGGACTCTTGTTGGCTCAGAAGAAAAATATTGTGTTGCAATATTAACTTTGCACACAAAAAGACACTTGTGACATGGCACACTTTTAACTTTTTATATTCCTCAGATTTCTACTTATGTATTTCTATTCATTGAGACAATCATAACAGAGAAGGCAGGCTCAGGTAGCAGGGAGATCAGTGGACCAGGAAACTTAGTTTTCTTTTATTAGCAGAGTGACCCTAGAAAAGCAATTCACTTCTCAACCTACCTGACTTGTAAAATGGAAATAATATCATTGGAATCATCCACCTTACAGGAACATTGTGAGGAAAGCCTTTGTAAAGTTCAAAATATTCTATCAACAAATGCTAAGTGCTATTTATTCTTCCAGTCATAGTGATCTTTACCTATTCCTGGGCTGAGACCATATTCACTTCCATTTTTCTAACACTAGGAAATCAACAAAATCTCTTATGTTTCTGCATTGGCAAGAAAAAGTTATTTTTAAAAATTGGTTCTGGTTGAAAAAGGAAATGTCATTGCTTATTTAAATTGAGTATTCCAAAGAAAAAGTGAATACAGTTTATTCTTTCCCTGTGACTGTAAAAGCTCAGGCCCTCCTTTTGAAATGAATGTAAATAAACCTCAGGCCAGGAAGTAGCCCTTCTAAATATAAGAATTGGTGAACCTGGATTCCTGTGCTCTCAGATGTGGTTCTTAAAGACAACCATAACAGGAATGGAGGAGTTAGCTCTTTCTGGTGTCAGGACTCTTTTAAAAACAATTCCCTGGAAGATGGATGACTAAATATTTTCTCTAATTCTCATAACCTCTCGGAAACTTGTCCAAAATAGAAGTTATGAGTAAGAGATAAAGCAATTTCAGCTGCCTCCACATTTTAGGAACCCAAGAACATAAAAACAAGGTAAAAATCTGATAAACTAACACAATACTACCTAACCTTTAATATGCTTTCTCAGTATACACTTACCCACTACCCAGTGCAGAACAAGCTAATGCACAGGCTTGGACCAGAACTCAATTACCTTACGCCTTCCCAGGGCGTGAGAGATCCATAAAGCAGAAATATGCTCAGTCTTCAGTAGTAGTTGAGAGCACAACAATGTTGTGTAGCACAACAGAACTTAGCCAGAGAACTGAGGCAGAACGCATGTATGAGGTTCTATTTCATCTCACTAAGGAAAGGCAAAAGTATCCAGCTGGGGTCAGTTCTGTCCCCCCAACAAGTCACTTGGGGCAAAGACCACAGTTGGTAAACTGTGAATTGCCCATTATGAGAGGAGATCCAGCCCCAAGGAAAAATACTATTAAAGCGGAGGGAGTTAGAAAGTGAGCAAAAGGAAAAAAAATAAAGAAAATGGCTGAAATGACCAAAGATCTTAGGAAGGAAAAAACTCACTTAAAGACCCTGAGCAGAAAGCACATGAACCAACAGAGAAGATAATAATAAAGTAAAGAAATATGGGCTGCTGATCAGAGAAAAAAGTTCAGGCATATCTGAATCAATATTATCAGACAAAGGAAAATGAGTAAATGTCTGATAAGGCAGAGGACCCTGTGGATTCCAAAGAAAGTACAAAACCACAGCAAGATGTTCATGAATGATTTAAAATAGAATAAGAATTTTGAAAGCATCATTTATGTCCTGCACAGTGGTAATAATTGCCAAAATAGAAAAACTTGAATCTACTGGGGCAAGTCCCACTAAAGAAACAAAACAGAGGATAATTGATTGGGAATGCAAATACAAGGAAGTAAAGGACAATGTGGGAGAATGAAAGCAATAACATTAAAAGAAAATAAGATCTCCCTACAAGCAAAACATATAATTTCGAGGACAGAATGCTCAGAGACAACGTCAAGATTTGTAGGTCTCCCAGAAGAACATGATATGCCAAAAACCACAAACACCATAAAATAAGAAATAATACAAGAGAACTGCCCAGGATTTCTGAAGGTAGAAAACAAAGTCCCAATCTAAAAAATGCACAGATCAACTTCAGAAACATCCAAAAAATACAGTGCAAACTCCAAGACACATAGTTAAATTTAACACTGACAACAAATTCTACAAACTACTAGGAGAAAGATTTTTAAATATTAGGGAAAGGAAATTCAAATAACAAAACTATTTTTTCCCTACTAGAAATAAAAGGAGGAAATAGAATAATGTGTTCTGGAGAGTGAGGGGTTCCAGATGCAACTGAGAGTGATCTCTCTGCAAATCTCAGCTAGCCATTAAAGAAAAAAATATGGGTGTTCAATTAAAAGAGAAAAAGAGGCGTCCAAATCATTGCTAGACAGAAAAGCAATTTCTTGGAATTTTCTTTTTGAATGGTGTAACAGAAAGCTGAGTTGGACCTACAGTCAGAAGGTTTAAATCTGAATTTTATCTCTGATACTGGTTGGCCACCAGCAGTCTTCTCACCCTAGATAGGACTCTGCCCTGATTGGGTGATTCTGTGAACTGTACCAACATGTCATGATTTGCCTAGGCCATGCTCACTTCACACCTGGCTTGACCCCTGATTCTCCAGACCTCATTATCTCCTCACTAACAGCTTTGGCCCAAACATATGGTGTCTCTAGTCTTCCTTGATGAATTTTATTTTTCTTAGTACATACACAGTACTTTATAGTTAACAAAGTACAATGCATATGTTATCTCATTTTATACTAAGAACAGTTCCGTGAGTTAGGTGCTACTAATATGATCTCCATTTCTTATATATGCGTTGTCTTCCCTCCTTAGAATACAAATTCCTTTAGGATAGGGATTATTTTTTTCCTTGTACTTTTAATCTAGCCAGGAGCAACAGATAGGGGCAGCTGAATGGTACTGTGGATTGAATGCAAGACTCGGAGACAAAAAGAGCTGAGTTCAAATCCAGCCTCAGACACTTACTAGCTGTGTGACACTGTACAAGTCATTTAACTGCTGTTTGCCTCAGTTTCTTTATCTGTAAAATGAGAATAATAATGGCCCATACCTCCCAGGGTTGTCATAATTAAATGGGATAAAACTTGCAAAGCACCAAGTACTGAGCATGTAAATTTTATAGATAAAAATTTTTATTATATGCTATATATACTATATAAATACTATACAATATATACCATATAATTGTTATTCTCCTTCTCCTTTCCTCCCCATTTTATACAGGACCCAATGTATCCATAAGTCACTCAGTAAATATTTACTGAATGATTGAAAGTTTGTAACACATATATGTTTCTATCCCCATCTCATGACACAGACTTTGTAAAAAGCACTTTGCTATATTAAGATCAATTATGACCTCATCCCATGTCCCACTACAGTGTAACTAATGAGGCTTTTGGGTCTAACAATGGCAGGATTTGACTGGAGTCTTGGTATATTTGTCTAGGATGCCACATTTCCTTTACTATTGTGTTAAAGAGAATTTCAGTAAGCTGGCAGTTAGAAGCAAAAACAATGGGACAAGTTAAAAAGGGTCACAATCCACAAGACAGTCAATGTTAAAAATAAAATCCTTTGTGTCTGCTAGCTATCTCAAGTTTAATTTGTTTCTATTCTCCTATTTTTTTTAAAATTTTATTCCTGTTAAAAATTCATGATTTGAGGTTTGTGCTTTAACACTACTCATTTCAATACTAGTCAAAAACACCAAATTTCCAAAATTTTAATAGTTACAATCCACATGAGGTCATCATTGTTAATCAGTATTTTTAGGCTATCTGTTACAAGGATGGCACGGGGAGGGGCACAGGGAGATTTTCTACAGCACTTTTTAATTTTAAAATTCTATTCAACAAACAGTCATTAAATGCCTATTATGTGAAAAGCAGCGTTCACAGTGGGAGATAAAAATCTGAGAAATGATATTTATCATCATTATCACAATAATGATAACAGTAATAATAACAGTAATACATAACATCTCTATAGGACTTGGAGGTTTGCAAAGCTTTACATGTTTCATCACAGTTGATCCTCACAAAATCCTCTATTATGTTTCCTCTTTTGCAGATAAGAACACTGTGGCAGAGAGTGATTAAAGAACTACCCTTTATAGTTAGTGAGTGTCTGAGGTAGGATTTGAATTCAGGTCTTCCTACCGCTAAGTTCATTGTTATATCTACTGTGCCAACTAGCTACCTATATGGAGCTTAATTGTACCATGGCATGGAGAGGGGCAGAGCATAAATAGACACAGGAAAATAAATACCATACAAAGAAGGGCACAATGAGGGTACAAGAGAAATCCATATAAAATATTCTAGGAAAATGAAAATCTGAAAAGGGTGAGAATACTTTAAGCTAGTGGGAGGTCAAAGCAGGGAAAAGTTTACAAAAACATTTTCTTCATAATACCCAAACAAATGTATACTGAGATTCAGAGTGGTTAAGTGACAGGCTTCTCAGGCTGGGTTTGAACTCAGGTCTTCCTGACTCGGGCCCAGAGTTCAATCTAGTGTGTCACCTAGTTGCCTCTATCTATTTGAATGATTTCAGGTAAGTTATTTAAGGTCTGTGGGCATCAGTTTCAACAATAAAATGAAGAGAGCAGACGAGATAATGTCTGAGGTCCCTTTTAGTTCTATAAAACCTATAATTCTATTGCAAGGGGAAATTGGATAAGAGGCCTTCCCAAGGAGTTTCCTTCCAGTGAGATATGTCTTTTAGCAAGATGCCAGAAAGCAAGTGTGACTGGAAGGGGTCCAGTCATGTGGGAAGGGCTCCAATATAATCCCCTGCTATACAATTCTTTACATTACCTCTGTCCCAAACAAAACAAAAACCTTACTCCCACTGAATCTAGCAGAAGAGATAAGACAAGCACATAAATAAACCATTACAAGATTGATTCTGATTAGTGCCAGGTATGGAAATAAAATTAAGAAGAGGCAGAAATCAGTTCTAATAAAAGTGAGGGCAGGTTTTATGGAGATAGACCTTAGGTAAGATGTCAGTACAGATATGGAAGAAACAGGCATTCTAGGTAGATCAAACAGAGTGTAATAAGATGTTGAAGTCTTAGAGGATCGTGATCCATTTGGCTAGCACAGAACATTCACATAGGCAGCCAGGAACCTAGCTAAAAATCTAATGGATCAGAATTCTGGACTTAGAGTCAGGAAAGCTTGACTTTGAAAATTACCTCAGACATTTGTTAGCTATGTGACCCTCAATAAGTCACTTAAATCTATTGCCTCGTATAAAATGACAAAAATATTAACATTACCTCACAGGGTTGTTATGAAGATCAAATGAGATAATACATGTACAGAAGCCCATCTGGGTTCACTCTTCCAACTTGGCTTAACACTGGCAGGCTCAGCCCCAAAGGCAGGATGACTTCTCAGGGTTCTTTAAGTAACCCGGATTATCACTAGGGTTTCTCTTATTGGTGCTCATGAGCCCCCATTTGGTGTGCTCCCTATTGAGTTTCAGGCAGAGTTAATAAGCATTTAGACAGGAGTTATTTACTATGAGTAGTTGGTATACAATATTTTCCCATAAAAGCCTAAGGTACTTTCTCCCACAAGAATACAGAGTCTAGGGTAATAGTGGGCTTAAACTTAGATTATAAACTTGCATTAAATTTGGGTAGTGAAGCATACAAGTAGAGGACATGTGTGTCCAAAGGGTAAATTTCCTTTCTTTCATCAACATTCTTTTCTGGTTCAAGGGAGTCACATGCCTTGGAGCTGTTTCTTTCTTCAGGTTAACTTTCTCTATCTGTCTTTTATTTCAGTATCCCTCCTTGGTTGTCAGTCTGCTCTGGGTTAGATGTGCTGCCTAACTGATCTTTTCTCTTTGATGACAATCAATGATAGGTGAGGATGGGGGTGGGGTAAAGAGGCAGTAATTCTTTTTCTCTCCACCCAAGAGGGCTTGGCTTATTTAGGAATCCTTAATTTCAGAACTGAAATCTTCCACTGTTAGGCTAGTCCAGTGTGGAAGGAGCTCATTTATGAACTGACCAAGTGCTATGTTACACATAGATACAATGGACCGAACTAGAGATTCACAACTCATAAAGAGATTACAGACCATAAACCATTTAAAATATCACTGGGTCCATTGACTGATTAATGTATGGAGAGTTAAGTGATATGTGTATGTATATGTATGCACATACACCTATGTATATATATATATGTATATATATACACACATACATATCTATATCTATATCTATATATATGTGTGTATATCTATCTCTTTTCAACTCTTTAAGTACTATATAAATGTTGGAGTTTGTGTATCTATTTTTATGGGGGAGCTCTGACAGATAGGACTGGAGAAAAAGGCTAGAGCCATGTCACAGAAAGCCTTGAATGCTAAGCTAAAGCATATGACCAGAGAGAAATTGTCTTAAATCATGGATGATTTTCAAACAAAAAACAATATATGAAGCACTTATTAGCAAGAGGCTCTCTTTTTCTCCACAGACTATTACAGAGAAGCAAAATCCAATTGCCTAATGAAATACCCTCAATATGCCTTTTTAAGAGCATTCTTGGCCTAGTGCCTCACATTTTAGTAATTAGTATTAAATCTATGTGAATGTCTCTAATAACTGAACATAAAAGCTAAATCTTTTTGCTTCAGAATCTGTTTTCTATGGCAACCAAATTAAAATAATCTCTCCCTTCCTATATCACCTCCTCAACAGCACGTTGACTGAAAATGCTAAATAGAAAATATTCTGTCATCAAAGCTTGGTAGTTTTTGCTCCTATCTTTAACTATTATTAACTCAGGCTTGAACCAGACATTGAAAGGTCTTTGAATGATATTTTAATAACTATTTGAATACTGGTTTGCAAGGTCTGTGAGACAATATCCTTTTAGAGCAGCAGAGAGCATGTACAGATTGTCACTATAAAATTGGGTCATTCCAAAGGAAGAATGAAGATCTCTGAAGAACCAGAGCAGCCCCTGCCCATTTACAATCAATTGTAGAGACAGCAAACACATGGCTCACAACACTCCCAAGTTAAGCCCCAAACCAGATTAAAATGTAGCTCTCATCTGATGTTAATATATTGGTGTATTAAAATACACACACATACCTGTGTTTTTTATTTTCTTTTTTTTTCACATGTGGTTTTCTAAGTCAACATATGGCTGGCAGGGATCCTTATATACAGTTTAGTGGCCTCCATTTCTATTTGAGTTTGATACCTACCACTGAGCTAGAGAATTCAGGATGGTGGAAGGTGGGGAATCTATAGATGTTCCAGGTAAATTTTAATCCATTTCAAACACCTCACCTTTGGAACCTTTTGATAAAGTAGCCAAGATAAAGCAAATCAGAATGATTTGCCTTTCAATTCATGTCCCTTTCCATGACAACTTTGGGTGAAGTTCGAATGAGCTGATAATAGTAGAAAGGGGTAAAAGCAGAAAAATAAATAAAACTATGGATAATTTAGCCATCAGACAAGTAGCACCTGCATCATCAGGGACTTACAACTCACAGGAAAAGCCCATGCACCATTCACAAAGTATAGTCAACTACTGCTTATTTTTAAAATAAGAGAGAAGGAACTGGGTAGTCTGGTCAACTAAATATCTTGATCAGGGGCGGGGAAACTGTCTTTGTCTGAAGCCAAACTTCACAGAACAAATCCTCTTAATAAAAAGACTTGTTCTATAAAACTTGAACTCAATCAACAGGCCTCACCCAAGGACCTAGAAAGCCACATGTGGTCTCGAGGCTGCAGGTTCCTCACCCCTGATCTTGATTAATGTGGTTATTATGAGGAATACTGAAGTACAGTGGATTGAGGACCAGCCTTGGAGTCAGGAAGACCTACTACAGATCTGACACCTTCTTCTTTCATTACCTGTGTGATCATAGGCAAAACACTTAACCTCTCAGTGCCACAGATACAAGAGTTCATAAGGTACAGATAAATTGCCTTTCTGCTTAAATTGCCTAAATATTGTACAATGATATTTATTGCCTTTCTGCTTAAATATCACACAATGAAAAAGATTATAAAAAATTAATTACCTTATATCCTACACCAGAATTAACCTCCCATTCCTTTTTCTACCTGCCAAATCCAACTTTATATTATTATAATATATAACATTACACATATATTATATTAATTATATTAAACTTTCTCTATCTATTCCTATCACTCCTCTGCTCAAAAGTCTTCAAGGATTCCTCATTTCTTACCAAATAAAATTCAAATATCTGGCACTTAAGGAATTCCACAATCTGGTAGCACTTTTATCATGTTGTTTCCATTAATGTACTTTACTGATCCAACCAAATCAGAGTTTTCTGTTTTGTAATCCTGTTCCAATCTTTGTCTACATAGACTCCTCATTACTATCCATACATGCAACATCACAATAAAAACAATTTGCTCAACATCCCTGCTTTGTATAGTCTGTGCCTTTGTACAGGCTGTCCCTCTGTCCTCCTGAAATCCTTAGATTTATTCAAAGCCTGACTCAAGTGTTACCACTTATAAGTAATAATAAAAGGTAATGCCTTTCTTGACACTACCCCCTTAAATTACTTTGTATACATTATGTACTTCTCTACATACATGTCTTCCCATCTCCCAGCTCCTACTCCAAAGAGAATAAAAATTCCTTCAGTGTAGAGAATACTTATTTTGTCTTTGTTTTGCACAATGTCTAGCATTTATTTAGCACTTAATGACTGTGTGGTGAACTGAATTATTATAAACCTTGACTTGAAGTTTCCACCCAAGCAGGCAGCCCCTATGCGTAGAATGTCCTCTTGCATGTTCTGCCTGCTACAATCTTTAGCATCCTTTAAGAGAATAGGAACTGGACTCGTGATTTGATTGATGAAAGGAAGTCACAAAACTGCCTCCACCAGTGCAGATCAACACCTTCTCTGCCAAATTCAAACCAAGTGGCTTACTGAACTGGGAGAATTTCCAGGGTGACAAAGCTTGTGTATGTGAGAGGTGTAACTTCAACACGTCAGTTCTAAAGTTGACTGTCCACCAAGCAACATGACCTCCAGAGATACTTTAAAAACTAACTGAAATACCAACTTCCCTATTAACCTTTCCATGACTGTCCCCAAGAAATACTTTCTCTCTTTAGATTTAATAGGTTATTTGGTTTACCCCTCTCTGATGCACTTATCAACATGATACAATGCAAAAAGTCAAGGATTTGGAGTCAGATGGTCTTAGTTTAAATCGCTTCTTAATGCTTAGTAATATGGGAAAAGTACATGGTTCTCAGTTTCCTCATATATAAAATGGAGTTAGGCTAGGTAACCTCTGAGATTCCTCCTGGCTCAAGAATAATAATTCTAGAGGTTGAGCCAAGATGGCAGAGTAGAAGGATGGACCTGCACTAGCTCTCTTCCCATAGCCCATAAAATACCTAATAAAAATGACTCTAAACAAATTCTAGGGCAGCAAAACCCACAAACTGACAGACTGAAACAGATTTCCAGCCCAAGACAGCCTGGAAGGCTGACAGGAAAGGTCTATTGCACTGGGCTCAGAACGTAGCACAGCCTGGGCCACACAGCAAGGATGGGATTGGAGCAGACATCAGTGTGCGGCATCACACGTAGCAGCTGCGATTCCCAGATTTTTCAATCCACAAACTATAAATGTCAAAAACAGCTTCAAAGATCTGTAAGAAAGTTCTTTCACCAGGGTAAGAGGGGACCATGGTCCAGTCCCAACCCCAGCCCCAAGTGGCAGCAACGTCCACTTTTGGAGTCCTCTGTCTAAAGACCCTGGGGCAAATTGAGCAGCTGATCTGTATCTTGGCCCTGAGTGGCTGTCCTTGGGTGAAGAGGAGCATTGGCTGGCATGGTGAAGCTGGTGATGATTGTGGAGATGGAAACTTACTCACAGTTCCAAGGCAGAAAATAGTGCTTGTGATTGCTCCCAGACCAGAGTGCAGGCCAGGAGAGGAGTAAACTCTTCTTCCTTGATTGCGCCACCTTGGAGGAACTGAGAATGTACAGATCCCTAGAGTATACCCTCCACTTGACAAAGGACTCAAAAACAAAGTAACTGGCTGGGAAAATGCCCAAAAAAGGGGAAAAAATAAGACTATAGAAGGTTACTTTCTTGGTGAACAGGTATTTTCTTCTATCCATTTGGGTAAGGAAGAAGAAAGCATACCATCAGAGGAAGACATCAGAGTCAAGGCTTCTATGTCCAAAACTTCCAAAAAAAAAAATGCAATGCAATTAGAATGCTTGGCGTTTGGGGGGGGAGGGGAGAAAAGGGGAAAAATTTGTAACCCAAAATTTTGTGAAAATGAATGTTAAAAGCTAAATAAAAAAAAAAAAATGAAAAAAAATGATAAAAAAAAAAAATGCAATGGTCTCAGGCCAAGGAAGAGCTCAAAAAGAATTCTGAAAATCAAGTAAGAGAGGTGGAGGAAAAATTGGAAAGAGAAATGAGAGCAATTTAAGAAAATCCTGAAAAGTGAGTCAACTGCTTGCTAAAGGAAACCCCCAAAAATGCTGAATAACACCTTTAAAAATAGACTAACTCAAATGGCAAAAGAGGTCCAAAAAGCCAAAGAGGAGAATGCCTTAAAAAGCAGAATGGGTCAATTGGAAAAGGAGGTTCAAAAGCTCACTGAAAAAAATAATTCTTTAAAAATTAGAATGGAGCAGATAGAAGCAAATGACTTTATGAGAAACCAAAACATTATAAAACAAAACCAAAAAGAATGAAAAAATAGAAGACAATGAGAAATATCTCACTGGAAAAACAACTGACCTGGAAAAAGAGATAATTTAAAAATTATTGGTCTACCTGAAAACCATGATCAAAAAACACCCATACACCATCATCCAGGAAATTATCAAGGAAAACTGCCCTGATATTCTAGACCCAGAGGGTAA
Source organism: Notamacropus eugenii (assembly GCF_028372415.1). Taxonomy (NCBI): domain Eukaryota; kingdom Metazoa; phylum Chordata; class Mammalia; order Diprotodontia; family Macropodidae; genus Notamacropus; species Notamacropus eugenii. The sequence continues at coordinate 553,497,929 of NC_092872.1, forward strand.
AATAGAAATGGAAAGAATTCACTGATCACCTCCTGAAAGAGATCCCAAAAGGAAAACTCCTAGGAATACTGTAGCCAAATTCCAGAATTCCCAGGTCAAGAAGAAAATATCACAAACAGCCAGAAAGAAACAATTCAAGTATTGTGGAAATAAAGTCAGAATAACACAGGTTTTAGCAGTTTCTACACTAAGAGATCGAAGGGTTTGGAATATGATATTCCAGAGGTCAAAGAAAAAGGATTAAAACCAAGAATCACGTTTTCAGCAAAACTAAGTATAATATTTCAGGGTAAAAAATGGAATTTCAATGAAATAGAAGACTTTCATGCATTCTTGTTGAAAAGAGCAGAGCTGAATAGAAAATTTGACTTTCAAATACAAGAACCAAGAGAAACATGAAAAGGTAAACAGGAAAGAGAAGCCTTAAGGAACTCATTAAAACTGTTGGGAGTGGAGGCAACTACTTACCTGAGCTCTTAGACAAACTCCTTCAGATACCTCTAAAAAAAGAGAATCTGACTGGATTTTGGAGGGGCAGGATCCAACAGGAGACAGACTGTGGCAGATTCACAGCCCAGGACAGATTGGAAGGTTGACAGGAAGGATCTATTCAATAGGGCTGGAAGAGCACACAGCATGCAGGCTGTACAAGAGTGTCCCTGATGAGCAGGAAGCTCCAGAAAGTCTGAGGCAGTAGCCACATTGCAGAATCTCGAGCATATCAGCCCAGGACAGGAGTCCAGCAGAAATGACCAAGGGAGAGCCTCAGAGCCCCAGGTATCTGCAGCAGCTGCTCCAGAAACTGTCAGTCTGCAGATTAAATGTCTGGAAGTCACCTACTTGTACTTCTGGGAGCCAAAATGGCAGAGTGATCAGTAAATGTTCTCTCCCCATCCCCTTATTGACCTTGAAAGACCCAAAAATATTTCCCCAGTAAAATGCCTGGAACAGTGGGATTAGGGGAAGGGGCAAATACTCTCTTAGTATTCAAGGCTAGGAAAATGACGAAGGAGGGTCCTTTTTGCTGTGGCTGAAGGGAACCAGTGCAGGACCAGAGCTGTCCCAGACAGCCCCACCTCAGTGAACCAGGAGCAGATCCTGAGCCCCAGGGATGTGGGGCCAGCAACCACCAACACCAGGACCCCAGGCATGTCTCAGCACACCAGGCGAATTAGGAAGACACTAGGGCAGATGGGATCACCAACCGCTGAGCTTGCCTATGCTCTAGCTCAGAAGACGTGACCTGCTGTAGCCAGACCATCCCTCCCCCACACTTAATGCAGCTAGCTCCAGGACAACCCAGAAAGACTTCACCTGGCCTCTGCTTTCTCACATCAGGCAGCTCAGCACCAGGTAAGCTGCAGCATTTTAGCTTCTAGCTGAAAGAACCAGAGGCCACAATACACAAAGCCTCCAGTTCAAGGCACAAGAACTGTAGGACAGAGCCCTTTGTGCCCTAGAAGCAGAGTTTTATTTTAAAAGCCAGGAAAAGGGTGATCACCATCATCATGAGTAAGAAGCAAAGCAGAAAAGAAAAGAACATAGAATCTTTCCATGAGGACAAGGACCAAAACACGAACACCAAAGAGGTCAGCATTGAGACTGTACTCCCATCTGAAACTTCAGAAGAGAATATGAACTGGTTGCAAGCACAAAGAGCACTCTTGAAAGAGTTGAAGAAGGATTTCAAAAGTCAAATTAGAGAAATAGAAGAAAAACTGGCCAATGATTTTAAAAATGTGAAAAAAGAATTCACTAAAAAGAACAGTTCGTTAAAAAGGAAAATGGAAAGGGAAGCTCAAAATCTAATTGGGAAAACTGGACAAAAGGAAAAGGAAGTACAAAAACTAACTGGAGAAAATAACTCCTTAAAAGGATTAATTAGACAGATGAAAAAGGAGATGCAAAAGCTAAGTGAAGAAAACAATCTGATAAAAATTACAATCAGCCAAGTAGAAACTAATTACTCTATAAGACATCAAGAATCAGTCAAACAGAATCTAAAGAATGAAAAGATAGAAGAAGGTGTAAAATATCTAATTGGAAAAACAGCTGATCAGGAAAATAGATCCAGGAGAGAAAATCTAAGAATTATTGGTCTATCAGAAAGTCATGATGAAGAAAAGAGCCTGGAAAATATCTTCCAAGAAATCATCAAGGAAAATTGCCCATAAGTCCTAGATCCAGAAGGTGAAATAGTCATCGAAAGAATCCACTGTTCACCTCCCCAATGGGATCTCAAACTAAAAACACCAAGGAATATCACTGCCAAATTCCAGAACTATCAAGTGAAGGAGAAAATACTACAGCCAGCCAGAAAGAAACCATTCAAACATTGAGGAGCTACAGTCAGGATCACACAGGACCTGGCAGCTTCTACATTAAAATATCGAAGGAATTGGAATATGATATTCCGTAAGGCAAAGGAGATGGGACTACAACCAATGATCAATTACCCAGCAAAGTTGAGCATAATATTTCAGGCAAGGAGATGGACATTCAATGAAATAAAGAATTTCCAGACCTTCATGATGAAAAGACCAGAACTCAAAAGAAAATTTGATCTTCAAACACAAGTATCAAGACAGGCATAAAAATGCAAACAGGGGTAAAATAAAACTTATTATTCAATAGGGGCATACTGTTTACATCCCTATAAGGGAAGATAATACTTGTTAATCTTGAGAACTATATATTTATCACGATATATAACAGGGATACATAGATAAAGGGAGAGGGTATAAAGTAAATGATAATAATGATAAAAATGTGATTTAAGGGTGCAAAGAGATTGTAACATGAGGTGTGAAAAGGAGGCAGAAAATGGTAAATTACAACACAGGAAGAGGCACAAAATTATATTACAGTAGAAGGAAAGAGGGGAGAGAGATGAGCATTTTTTGATATTTACTCTCATCTGATTTGGTTCAAGGAGGGAACAACAAAATTAAGTATATAAATCTAACTATCTCTACAGGCAGTAGGAAAATAAGGGGAAAGAAAAGAGAGGGGAGGCTAAAAGCAAGGAAAGAAGTGTTGAGGGCCAGGGTGGAGTGCGGTTGACTAGATCAGGATAGACCTGCCTGGGAAACTGTTCTTTGACACTGTGCTCATTGTCATCGGGAATGACTCTCCATGCCCCCCAGATGTTGCTGTCCCTGTGAGACAAACAAGAGAATTACAGAAAACAAGGGATATATGTAAAATAGATGCCCTCTAGGCTCACAGTCTTTAAGATAAGACTGATTAAATCACTAGGGCAGGAGACAAGCAGAATGTCCCCTAGGCTTGCAGTTTCTGTCTATAAATACCCGGACCCTCAGATCAATAAACGGAGTTGGTCTTTGCTTCTCCTACCTCCCGTGTCTTTCTTCATCACCACATCACCTAGCCACGTAGGGACAGCAGGCCGTCCACTACATCTGGTGCCCGAAGAGGGACATGATCCAGGAAAGGGACTTGTCTTTCGGTGATAGTGGCCCCCTGGAAAGGAGCTCAGAGTTGTGACAAGGCAACTAAGGTAAGGGGAAGCCCCGAAGAACCCCTGCAAGGGCATTTCACTTTGTCCGAGGTTCTCGCAGGCACAGTAAAATCTCAGCACTTAAAGGCTTACGGGGAGAGCTTACTGTGTTAACAGAAGCAAAAGGCAGATTCTGTTCATAAGAGGTTAACGATGGGTCAGATACTTCTTAAGGGCAGAAACACTCAGGTAGAGGTGGTTGTGGAAAAGGAGGAAGGGGAAGAAGAGGTGGGTTCCTGGTCAGAGGAAGCCTCAGCACCCCTGGAACCCTAGGCTCCCACAGAACCGCTGCCATTCTATGCTCCTCCAGAAATCCCAGATCCCATTAACGCAGAAGGAGTTGCAAGAGAATTCACCCCTCTGGATTCTAAATTTTTACAGGAATTAAAACAAGGGGCAATCAATTGTGGACCAAGTAATCCTCACATTCAGTCTCTTCCAGACAGCATTTCTGAGACAGCCCTATACCCCACTGATTGGTGTAATTTAGATAAAATCATTCTTGAAGGAGATTATTAAATGTGAAAATTTGAATTTCACAAAGTATGTTTGGAACAAAGTAAAAGAAATCAAGCCATAGGTCTAATTTGTGCAGAGGATTTCTGACAATCTTCTCTCGGTTTTTTGAATTCTTTCTTATTGTCTGTATATGTATTCTGTCTCTATGTTCTGTGTGAGTGTGTTTGTGTGTTAATCTCTTTCCCATGTTTTCTCTTTTCTTCCCCCTCATCCCTTCTCTCTGATGACTGCAGCATCAGGGAGGAGTATGGGAGAAAGAGAGAAACTAATCTTATATTGCTAAAGGCAGTTTCAGATAAGGTATACAAGGAAATAACGCATGTGCAGTTTTAAGGAAAGCATAAAAGTTTTGGAAAGTTGTTGGTAAAATTCTCTCTTTCTACCTTCTAACCCTGGCCAGGTTGGGAAGGTGGAGAGAAAGACAAGAAGAAATCAGGGAAGCTTTTTCCCTCATCAGAGAGGCAGGCTGACTAGCATTTTAATTATCTCATGCCTCACCTAAAAGAGAAGTTTTTGTATAATGGGAAATAACCAAAAAGTAGGTATTCTGGTCATATTTTAAGTGAAACATGTCACTCCTAATTGCATGTTTAAAACAGATCAGGATTTGTTATATTATTTGGCACTAAGGCATATTGGAATAATGCATGGATCTGAAAAAGACACCTCCGCAGAGATAAAGCTTTTGAACTCTCCAGTAGAACCAAGGGAACTTGGCACCACTGGATAGTTGTCCAGAAGTCTCCCTCACTTCAGCTGATAGATTCAAAAGCCCTCTCTTTCAAAGAAGTTCTTAAGGAGTGGACACAGAAGTAAAATTTACTTGAGTAAAGGTTAGAACCATTAAGATTTTTTTTTGCCCTGCAGTCCCAACTCATCATTCAGCTAGGACTACAGTGAATTGTAACTCTTATCATTCCAGATTAGATCAAGGGAAGAGAATGCTAAAGAATAGCAGGGAATTTAATTTACCCTCCCCGAGGGTAGGGGTTGGGCCACAGCAGTAGGAGATCACAAGCCAACCAGCCCCTACATTTAGTAAGCCCAGTCTTCTATTAATATTTATATGTGATGGTTTGGAAATGTAATTAATGACACCTAAGTTTCACAATTTGTGTTCCTGTTGTGCTTCTAAAGTGCACAAAACTGAGTAACCCCTGCACTCCAGAAACAGTGTTAGAGAAACCAATTTCTAATCTGAATTTTGTTGAAACTAAAAGATGTTGGGAAAATTGTGTAAAACCAGTTGTTATTTTAAATTTTATCAGTCCTGCTAACCTTGTCTTATAGTGTTTTGGTTTTTGTAATCGTCATTTAGAAAACCAGGTATTTTCACCTTTGCCAGTTAAAGAAGTTTCAGTTAATACCATATGGCTATCATTTTTAAAGTTTACTATTTTAATGCTAAACCTAAAATTGTTAATTGATTACTGTATGTAGAAAGAAAGGAAATGAATGAAAACTTTATTTAGATGTGCCCATTCACAATGGGTGAGGTACCAATCTCCTTTATTTTATAAAATTGCTAAGGCCCCTAGGAAACCATCATCAACCCTAGAAAAGAAACTTGATTGGCTTATGCAAATTATAAACAATGAATAGGACTTGTATAAATTGTAATACATGGACAGAATTTTTGACAATTGACTTTTACACATAAACTTGAAAAGGAAAGATCTTAATGGGATTCCCTTATGCATATGAGTCCTGGTAAATCTTTTATTGTTTACTGTAACTCCATGAGAATAGGAATGACTATCTGGCTCTGAGCTGATGAATGAATTTTGCTGTTTAAGGCGAAAGACATTTGAGACCATAAATATTTTTGTTTTGAGTTTGAATTTGGGTGTGGTTGTTTGCAATCAGTATCTGAGAGAAATACCACAAGCTACTCAAAGGGAATATTTCCCACCTGACTATTCCTGAGTCTGGCTATGAAACAAATACTACATAATTGGAGAATTTTACTCTTATCTGAATTCAAACAAAGGCAAGGATGTTTTATTCTGTCATATTTGCTATGTCACATGTCCCTGTTTTCTCTTTCTATAGCAAATTTCTTTGATCAATAGTAAGTGACCAACAAAACTTGTGAGCCCCTTTTGTGTAATCTTACTGGGAAATCTAATATTTTTATCTGAAATTAGAACATGTTCAGCAATCTAAATAAACTACTTAAGACTCACCTAAGATGCCCCATTGTTTAAAAGAATTTTATAAGCAGTATTTTTCTGTAATCAGTCTCTTACTGTTATTAATGTGAGAGTATATATTGCACCTTTTTGACTAAAGCATTGTGTCATCTAGGAATTCTGTGATAATTAAGAATTTGGTTTGTTGTAATACTTGGCCATTCATATCACTTAAGGACATTTTCATACCAACTAAGCTTTATGGATTTTTAATTTTAAAGGTTTATTTTTGTTTCAAAGTAAAAAGAGAACTATAATTTTAAAGGTTTTCAAAATTATTTTCTTTATAAAAGTATAGTGACTGTTAACATCAGGAAAACAAAAGAAAACACTTTCAGAAGAAATATTTTAAAATAATCTCTTATAAAGCCCACTAAATTTTCATTTTCAAGACAATGTATTGATAAATTAATATGTAATGATCTATAAAAGCAGAAAACATCTTGCTCTTTTAATCTGAATTCATAGTCATTCCATGGCCTAAGCAAAAGTTTAGTGTTTGAACTTATTAACAACTTAATTTCTAAAAGTTTTTCTTCCAGAGTCAATGTAATCAGAGAAGGAGAAACTAGCCTGTGAAACAATGATGTACATCTATTCAGTTGTAAGTTTTCAAGTTTGAAATCTCTTTTGTTTAAGACAATATGGTTATGCTAGTGAAGAGTGATAACTTGGGAGTTATCTTGTCTATGGTAATCTTACCACTTAACGTGGCTTTTCATACTCAAATTTGTAGCCAGATCTTCCTGAATCTTCCCACTTAATCTGGCCTTTCATATTCAAATCTGTTGCCCTTGGCCTAGCCTGGCCTTGTTTGCCTGTTATGCGAGGGAAATTATTGTTTATTTATACTCCTTTCGTGCCTGTTTGGTCTTTCTCTAACCTCCACCACAGGTTTGTCTTTTCCAGAGTGCAAGCCATCAACTTCCAGAAAACTGCTCAGGCTATGTATCCCTTGAATAGGACCCATAGAGGCAGGGACACCTTTATGTCCAATCTCAGCAGCAAACAATTTCAGAAGCTGAGACCTTCATACCTTACCCCAAAAGGTCTTGAACCAGATAACATCTAAGGTCCTTTCCAGCTCTGAATTTTTTTACTTTGGATAAATGGGTTTTTATCCAAACTATCCACCCCCCCCCGCCCAAAAAAAAATAAGCAGCTTCACCTCAAAGCTCTTACCCTATGTGGGTGACCCCGGCTAAGTCAGCCTTCTCTTGCTCTCAATTTCCCATCAGTTCCCATATTAAGAGAATGGCACTAGACTATCTTTAAGGTCCTTTTTGCTTTAATTGCTATGATCCTGCATTATAGTCCCTCTGCCTTAAATGGAATCCTCTGATCCTCTATTTTATCTGCCTATATAAATACTTTGAAGACCTAGGGCCAAATTCCTCCTTATCCATAAAGTCTTCCCTGACCAGAGCAGCCCACATTGTGTTCTTGCACACTCTCCCTCCGTTCCCATCTCTCTCCCTCTCCCTCCTCTTTCTTCTAAACTCAGCACTAATTCGTGTCTCATGTACCTATTAATTATTTCACATTATATTTCTTCTCTTCCTTCTATGAGCTGCTATTTCAAGGATGACCAAAAGATTATCTGAATCATTCGGTTATTATCTGACAGTTTCATGTATACTACATGTTGGCTCTTAAAGGCCAAATGATACTATCTTGTTTTTTTGTAGGTCCGGTCTGATGTCTTACACATATTAAATTCTCAGTGAAAGGAGTGGGTTAGGGGTCTTTCATTCTGTTTTTAAAAATAAGAGACTGAAAAGTTTTTGCACAAACCCAATGCAACCAAGATTAGGAGGGAAGCAAAAAGCTGGGAAAGAATTTTTGCAACTAGTGTTAAAGGCCTCATTTCTAAAATACATAGGGAACTGAGTCAAATGTACAAGAATACAAGTCATTCCCCCATTGATAAATGGTCAAAGGACATGTACAGGCAGTTTTCAAAGGAAGAAATTAAAGTTATCTATAGTCATATGAAAAAATGCTCTAAATCACTATAGATTGGAGAGATGGAAATTGAAACAACTCTGAGGTACCATATCATACCTATCAGATTGGCTAACATGTCAAAACAGGAAGATAATGTTGGAGAAGATGTGGGAGGGTTGGAACACTAATTCACTGATGGTGGAGCTGTGAGCTGATCCAAACATTCTGGAGAGCAATTTGGAACTATACCCAAATGGTTACAAAAATTGCATAGCCTTTGACCCAGCAATATCGCTTCGGGGGCTATATCCCAAAGAGATCATAAAAATGGGAAAAGGTCCCACATGTTCAAAAATATTGATAGCAGTTCTCTTTGTGCTGGCAAAAACTGGAGATCAAGGGAATGCCCATCAATTGGGGAATGGATGAACAAGTTGTGGTACATGAATATAATGGAAAACTATTGTGCTATGAGAAACGATGAACAGGAAGACTTCAGAGATGCTTGGAAAGACTTATATGAACTGATGCTGAGTGAAAGGAGCAGAACCAGAAGAACTTTGTACACAGCAACAATCACAGTGTGTGAGGAATTTTTCTGGTAGACTTAGTACTTCATTAAAATGCATAGACTTAAAACATCCCCAAAGGACTCTTGAGGCAAAATGCCATCCACATGCAAAGAAAGAACTATAGAATCGAAACACAGAATGAAGCAGACTATTTTTGCTTATGTTATGATTTGGTTTGGTTTCTCTCATGATTTCTCCCATTCTTTTTAATTCTATGCAACATGATTAATGTGAAAGTATGTTTAATAAGAATGATTGTGTAGAAACCATATAAGATTGCAAGACCTCTTGGGGGGAAGAAGGAAAGGGGGAGAACATTTAAGACTTATGAAAGTGATTGCTGAAAACTGAAAATAAATAAAATAATTTATAAAAAAACAAAATGAGAGAAAAAAATCTGTCCCATTTCATCAATTTCCCTCCACCTCAAAAAAAAAAAAGAAAAATAACTAGATATTGGTGAAGAAAATGTTACCTCCTTCCTCCCCAATCTCCTATCTCAAAATAAAAAAACTGTCCATGATATCACTGCACTTGTCTTCATTCAGTGATGAATATGGAAACCCAAGGTAAGTAGCCTTAGCTTTGTGGGGTGGGGCATACTCACATCTAAGGACTCAAGGCAGTACCAGCAGAATGCATGTTTGCAGTTTTTGCACATCATTTGAGCACAGCCTTCATCCCGTTCAATGTACACTCGGCACTTTGGGCAGCGTTTGATAGGTGCATCTTCCTCGTCTATTTTGAAAGATGAGCTGCGGGAGACATTTTGTCAAGTTTACTCTGCATTGGCATCTCAATCTTACTCTTTATTCATTTATATTCTACATCTTCATTAATATCATTTTTTTAAGTACAAATTCTAGAATGCTTTTTCCCCATTTTTCCTGTTTAAAGCATTATATTTATAAGATGCAACTCACCTCACCAGGGCCGGTTATGCAAGACAGAATAGTAACTTGGAAGCACGTGAGGCATAGTTCTTAGGCATTTATATGGTTCTTAGGCATCTATACTTAAGAAGGGAAAGCAACCTTAGAGATCATCTAGTCCAAACTGTTTTGTTTTTTTTTTTTTAAAGATGGGGAAACCAAGGCTCAGAAGTCATGTGACTTGGTGGAGCTGTGAGCTGATCCAACCACTCTTGAGAGCAATTTGGAACTGTGCCCAAAGGGCTACAAAAATGTGCATACCCTTTGACTCAGCAATACCTCTTCTAGGACTGTATCCCCAAGAGAACATAAAAATGGGAAAGGGTCCCACATGTACAAAAATATTTATAGCAGCCATCTTTGTGGTGGCCAGAAACTGGAAATCAAGGGGATGCCCATCAATTGGGGAATGCCTGAATAAATTATGGTATATGAATGTAATGGAATACTATTGCACTATAAGAAATGATGAACAGGAAGACTTCAGACAGGCCTGGAAAGACTTATATGATCTGATGCTGAGCAAAAGGAGCAGAACTAGGAGAACTTTGTGCACAGCAATGACCACAGTGTGTGAGAGTTTTTTTCTGGTAGACTTGGAACTTCATTGCAATGCAAGGACTTAAAAGATTCCCAATGGTCCTTTAAGGCAAAATGCCTTCCATACTCAGAGAAAGAACTTTGGAATTTAATCGCAGAATGTACCAGATCACCTTCTTTTGTATTATGTTTTGGTTTGTCATATGATTTCTCCCATTCATTTTAATTCTTCTACACAGCATGACTATAGTGAAAATGTATTTGATAGGAATATATGTATAGAACCTATATAAAATTGTATGCCATCTCGTGGAGGTAGGGGGGAGGGAGGGGAGAAATAATCTACATTATATGGTAGTGATTGTAGAACACTGAAAACACAATTAATATTAAAAAAAAGGAGTCATGTGACTTACATGAAATTCCATGGGTTACAAGCAGTATCTGAACCCAGATCCTCAGACTATAAATCCCATGATCTTTCAAATGTTAATAGCAAATACATACACACAAACACTTCACCATCCAAAGTAGACACCTGGGGAGACTACCCACATTCACCTTGTAAGAAAATCTTATGGAAAAGTTAGCAGGATAAGCTCTTACTAAGATGATTTCATATTCTCTCTAGTTCACCTATCAAGATGTCAGAAATCATAATGAGAAGCAACATGGAGAAATGGAAAGAATACTTCACAAGAAGGAGTTCAGGCTTCCAGCCCTGCCTCCACCTTTGACCTAGCTGTGGGAGCAAATTACTTCATTTCTAAGAATCATATCTGTAAACTAGGGATAACACCACAACTCTGAAGAAAAGGAACTAAAACAGGCAACCTCAGGAAGTTTCTTGAGTCTCTATGATTTAAGATTCTGTGAATGACAGTATTCAAAGAGACATGATTGCTTGCACTGAAAGGGCACAATTACATAGTCAAGTGGAAAGCATAGTAGCTCTGCAGTTAAAGGACCTGAGGCCAACCCCTTCTTTACTGCTTCGTACCTGTGTGACCTTGAGAAAGTCACCTAACTTGTCTGAGCCTCAGTTTTTAAATCTGTAAAATGAAGAAGTCAGACTTCATGGGTCTTTAAGACTCCTTCAAGTTTTATAATCCTCAATGATGTTCCAAGTAATGTTTCAGAAAGGATATTTATATTTAAATGGCATTTAGCACAGCTGGAAGGGATCTCAGAGGTTAAGTGGCCCAATGTACTGGAATTTCCTCTAAAATATCACTTATAAGGTCAGTTTCAACTTCCACTTAAACACCTTCGTGAGAGAGAGAGAGAGAGCTCAGAACCCCTCAAGGAAGCCTATTACTCTTTTGGATAGGTCTAACTTTTAGGAAAATTTCCCTCATATTTCCTTGAAATCAACTGCAAATTCACAACACTGGTCTAAATTTATCTGCCTAGAGACAAGGATAATAAATTTAATCCCTCTAACACATGAGAGCGATATGAATATTTGAGAACAGCTATCTTCCTTTTCTATATTCTCTGCCTTCACAACTGAACCAACTTTTCTACAGGCTAGGCATCATCAGGTTCTTCAAATATCCTTCATAAGACATCGTCACCATCCTGGCGACAACTAGACATACAATAACTTATGAATGTCCCTCCTAACACGTGGTAGAAAGAACTCAGGATCATACTCCAGATATTGTACAACTTGGGCACAGCAGAGTGGTATCAATCCCTTGCCTTGTTTTAGGCATTACATTTCCTTAAGTGAAATCTAAGATCACATTAGCTTTCTGGTGTTTAGACCCTGGGGATGCCCAAAGTGCAAGTCACACTTCTGTGTGGAGAAAGCAGCGCAGAACAACAGATGCTACAGCTATTAGCTATGTCAGACAGCTAGACAGTACAGTGAAGAAAACACAAGACTTTTAGTCAGCGAGACTTGAATGTGAATCCGTTGAATGCATATTGGTTGTGCTCTTGTCTAAATCACAAAACTCCTGTGTGCCTCAGTTTTCTTATCTGTGAAGTAAGGATAATAGTAGCATCTACCTCATTGGGTGGTTGTTATGAGGATCAAATGAGACAATATTAATGAAGTCCTTCACGAACTCTAAAGTGTAACATAAGTGCTATTACTATGGCCACGCAATCTCTGGTCCCTTTGAGGCCAGTCATCATTCTTTGATATCAGGAGTAGGTACAATCTACATTCCCTGGGAGTTTCTAATGAAATAATTCAAGAGACTGTAACAGTATGCAGAAAACAGGGCATGGAGAGAGCCAGAGTTAACACTGTAGCTAGAGAAACTGAATGGATAAAGAGTAATGGTATGAGTCAGTGAATGAGAGGTAAGGTGAGCAGTGGAGAGGATAAGCATTTGTTAAAAGTACATACTATATGCCAGAACCTATGTTCAGTACTTCATAAATATTATCTCATTTGAAGGTTATGAAGAAGTGAAAATGGTTTGTGGGGATATCTGGCTATGGATTCTCAGCAATTTGTTTCTGAATCTGAGTATGTATCACTAGGAGGTCTGCTTTGACCTGAAGGCAAATTTTGATTGGTGGGAAAACTGAAAGTGGATTCTAGGGCTAGGAGCAGGCTGACACTTGGTGTTTCAAGTACCAAGGCTATGAGACTGTGGAGGTGAGTGCTATCCCATGGACTGATTTGGGGAGTGATGAAGAGAGCTAGCTGATGCGACATCTGCATGGCACAGTTCTGTATCCCTAGTAGTCTCTGAAAGAGAAAAGAAACCCTAGGGAGAAGTCAGTATGTACTGAGCCTGGAGAATGACTGAGATGAGCTGCCTGTAGCAGCAATCCTCTAAACCCCTAAATCTGCCTAAACACTCCATTTCTTTTTTACATGATTGGTTGCTTTTCTATCCTGTATGAAGGGATACAGCAAATTCCCTGAAGACAAATGCAAAACATGCTATTTTCCCCCTATTAAATTTCACTTTAATAGATTAGGCCCATTATTCTAATGTGATGTGAGCTTTCTGGATCTGGCATCCAAAAGATAACATTGTTCTTAGCTTCATGAGGCCTAAAAAATGATAAGCATAACGGCTTATCTCTGTTTTTATCTAAGTTATTGATAAATCCGTCAAACAGGAAGGGTCAAAGGTACCACTCTAGAGAATGCCAAAGGGGATCCTGCGTCCAGGCTAACAAGGAGCTAGTAATCACTACTCTTTGGGTCCAGTCTTTCCACCAGGTGTAGTCTACTATATTATCTTCTAGTTCAAATGTCTCCATCTTGTCCAGAAAGGCATTATAAGAAACTATCAAATACCCTGCTGAGATTCTGGTAAGCCATATCTATGTCAATATCTTGATCTATTGATCACTTAGTTGCACGGTCAGATCAGAAAAGAACGAGGTTCCAGCATTGCTTATGCTTAATGAAGCCTGTTGTGTCTTAGTGGTGTTTGCCTTTTTCTTAACACTCATAAACCATCCCTTTACTACTCCATCCTAGAAATTTGCCAAGAATCAGAGTCAAGGTTGTTAGCCTACAGTTTGAAACATAAACTTTCTTTCCATTCTGGAAAATTTGGATATCTGCTCTTTTCCAGGACTATTCAATCTGTCCTACCCATTCTTTCAAAGATCAGTAATAGTGATAGTGATCCCATCTGCTAATTCTTTCAGAAGTCTGGGATGTGGTTCACCTGGGCCTGGTAATATGATTTCATAAAGAAGAGTTACGTTTTTTGTTTTTTTTTTTTTTAAATCATCTACTTAGTGACCTTAAGTCCCCTTATTTCCCTCTAACCTTCAAAATCCATTTATTTTCCTATAGTCCTGGTTATAAAGGGCTTTATCTACTACCATGACCTAAAGAACTGTCAATGCTTAGGAAAATGTGATGTTTGAACCTTACTCTATCAGGCTTCGGGGTACGGAAACACACATCAGTGTGTTATTATCATCAGAATTACCATTTTTAATGCCTTGCAATTTTAAATAGAATTTTTATTTGATCAAGGCCTTTGCTTCTATTTATTTTAACTTCACTGCAACCTTCAAAGGTCCATAGCGTATTATTACCACCTTCTCATAGACGATGATGCTGATTTTAGAGAAATAGTGTAGCATCGTAGAGTCCTAGGTTAGGACTCAGGAAGATGTAAGGTCAAATCTGACTGAAATAGTTAATGACCCCTGGCAAGCCACTTAACCCCTCTCAGCCTCACTTTCTTCATCTTATAATAATACGTACCCCACAGGATTGTTGTGAGGATCAACTCAGAACGTATTGGATGTCTCAGAAGTCTCAACACAGTTTTAAGTTATTAGAGCTTAAAACACAAAAGGCTTTTTCAAATATTCTGTATATATAAAGTACTTTGCAAATCTTAAAGTAATTTTAAAATATTAACTATTATTTTTATCATAATTATTATTTTTATGGAAGTATAAGTGTCTGAGGACAGATTGGGACTCAGATCTTTCTGACTCCTGGCCCAGTAAGCCAATGTCACTGAGTAAACTCAGAGAAGTGAGATAACTTTCTCAAGATCACACAGAAAATTAGTGGGAGGAGTAAGGCCCACACTGTGCAGGAGCACAGTGCTTTGGCCATGTTCTGGGCCATCTCGTAGAGACCTGGAACAGCAGTCCAGTGGGGGCGAGATACTACATTTTGATAAATAAGCCATCTCTGTTATATCTCTTCCCCCTCACTATATACTAGAAGATGAAAGTTACAACAGAATCAAGGAACTAAAGGGATGTGTTGTGTAATGAGACTGATACCCCTTAGACATTCCTCATGTTCTAAAGACCCTTCTTCTAGGGGAAAACAGACTTTCTAACCCCACCCTCCTTGCTCTAGCCTTATGTGACTGGTATAAGCCAGAAGCATCTTGTAAAAACAGGCTACCTTGTTTCTCCAGGAAGGAAGGTGACAGGCATTGTTTCTTGGCAACCTTGCCCAGGATGCCAGTTGGCTTTACAAGAAGAACAGAATTCCGTGTTGCATGCCTTACACTGCACCAGCTGTGGTGTTTGTGGCCCCATATCTTGAAGTTGGCAAACAGCCTGGCAAGTAGAAGATGGGCACCATGTCCGGCAGGGATCCAGCAGTACTTCTAATGTAGGAATGTGAAATATCCAGTTAGAATTACAGAAGGTTACTCTACCTTCAGTCCAATGAACACTTAACAGAGCATACAGTACTGAGGGACCAATGTCCAGGTTGGAATTGATCACTCTTTGGATTCAGAGAACAACTGTGCAGAAAAATAAATATTGCCCTTACAGAACTTAGTCTATTAAAGGGGGAGGATTGTGAACCAGACAAATAACAATAACACCAAATAACACAGACTAAGTACATATAAAAAGTATAAATGCTATGGTTGAGGTGACATTTTTGCTACACCTTAAGAAATGGGAAAGGATCTCAACAGGAGAAAGGGGGATAGAGGAAATATTCCTTTCCAAAATCAAATCATTCAAATGACTATTAGCTACATTATCTGTCTTGTCCTGAAATTTTCATTTAAATCATGGGCTAATTTCTGTGAGAAAAAACTCTGTTGAGTGTCAATTTCATGTGACTGCAAAGATTATTAGAGCTGAAGGTTTATACTTAATTTAAAACAATGACCCAAGTCTACAAAGTAGCACTTAGAAGCTGCTCCACTCCCAAATTTCATTCCAAAACTGTGCTTTGTAAGATAAATACAAACTTTCCACTTCTGAGCCCTGTTATCAATTTGATTAAAGTCTTATAAATATCAGGGGTAACAGAACAGGCTCCCTTCCTCTCCTTGCCCACCATTCCCTTTTATTTGCTTAAAAACTGGGGGAGGGGAGTTCAGAATCTTAAATTTAGAGACTGGTTCCTTCATGTAAAGATAATTTTTCAAGCACTAATTTAATTTTTCTCAAGTCATGACAGCCTGGTTGAGAGCAAGGCCCAAGAGAAGAGTAGATGCAACAAAAGAGGTGGAGGGTACGAAGTGACTGCAAAAAAACAAAAAAAATCACTGTTCTAAGGACATAGGATTTGGAGCTGGAGTGAATATTAGAAATAACTTTCATTCTACAGAGGAGGAAACCAAGGCCCAGAAGTGAATTGCCCATGGTTACACAAGTAGTTAGCTGGGATTTAACTTAGGTATTCAGACTTCCAATGTACTTTCTGCTACTTCATGATTTCTCCAGAGGTTGGAAATGCATAGGCTAAAAACAATTGCCGCCTTGAAGAGTTCTAAATGACCATTCAGCAGCATGAAGTATTTGGAAATTATGTTGGAAAGAGTAGTGGGTTTTAGAGTCTGAATCCTAATTCTGTTCCATCTCACCTTGTCATGACTTTGGTCAAGCCATCGCTTGTCTAAGGCTTAATTTCTTCAAATGTAAGATTACAGAGTTGACCTAGGCATCCTCTGATTACCTTCTTGGCTCTTTGATAATAACTGACTCTACATTGGTATTGGAAAGTCAGAGCAAAGGAGCACAACAGAGAAACTTTAAATAAAACTGAACAATTCTATCTAAAAGTGACCCTGTATTGCTTTATGGACACAACTGCTGGACCCCAAGGACACAGAATGGGTGGCCTAAATGAAAAACAACCACAAAGTTGTGTTTATTTCTATCTCCCACCAGTTCTTGATAGCTACAAATCTCAAACACCCCAGAGAGAAATGCCGGGAGAAACAAGGTCATTCTTGGAGGAAGAGTGGTATAAAAGAAAGTTCACAGAATCAGAAAATTGGGTTCAAATCCTGGCTTAGGATTTGGGGGACTTTGGCTGAATCTGTCACTAAACCTCCATTTTCTCACCTGCATAATAAAGTGGTAGGACCAGCTAACTGCTAAAGGCCCCTCTAGATCTGATATCCTATCATTCAGCTTTCCCTTTGCATGAATTCTCTTACCCCCCTTTCCTGTCTCTATCTTTGGTCCAGGATCATATTTAAAGGGCAAAAGTTCCCCATCAGGAGACTGAATCAAGTGGGCCAGAAAAAGGAAAGTGTCACACCATTTCCCATGACTGACTACCCATGTAGTCATTTTAGAAAATGACTAGAATAAGCCTAAAATATTATCACAGTGTTGCAAAGGGCTTTAGAAGGTAACTAAATTGACTCCCTTATTTTATACATGAAGAAACTGAGATCTAATCTGATGAAGTGATTTGTGCAGGGTCACACTTGTGAAAAGCAGCAGAACCATGATTTGGAACTAGGTCTACTCATTTCAAATCTATTCCACTTCATTCAATTTCCAGTGCCCCAGAGAACATGAGTGGACCACATTTTTTTCATCCCAACTTGTATTTCCTTGAGTGTGTGCATTTATGCAAGGATACATTAGTCTAGGGTCTTTCAACAGGAACAAAGAAATAGTCCAGATAGATAACATTGTCCATTATGCTATCACATAATGACAGGCCCTATTATCAATGGGGGTATAAAGGAAAGGAGGCATAGTTGAAGTTCCCATGGAAACTCATTTAATTTTCTGACTTTTTGTGTTTCTACAATGGATACACTATGCTTGTTTCCTTGTAGTCTTGTGCCTGGTGGGCCAGATTCTCATTGGGAAACAGAGAGTGAAAGGGATTCTGATCCAGCTCACCTACTACACTGGCTGCATCTCCAGGAGGCACTTAACACCATGAGCATATTTCTTATGGCCTCCTGGCTATGAATTCCACTAACATTTTTACCCATGCCCCAGTTTTCAGTGGTTCATACTCCAAATATAATGCAGAACTGAATCAATAAGGAAACACTAGACAAAATTCACTAATTGCATGCTGGTAATAGTGAAAGCTCTGGCCCAGTTCTTTTTAACTAAGAAAGACTTAAGAATAACTACAAATATCTAACTGAATCTTCTTACACCCTAACAAGGAAATTTTTTAAAATTCCATTTTATCTTCACAAAGGAAGACATTCTCACTCTCTCTCTCTCTCACCCTCCACTGAGACAAAAAAAAAAAACAAACAAGACTGTTAGAAACATGTATAATCAAGCAAAACAAATTGTCACCTGGGCCTGTCCAAAAAAAGAAAAAAAAAAGTCTCAGTCTGTGCTCTGAGTCCATCACTTCTCTATCAGGAGGTGGTTAGCATTCAACAGTCAGATTTTAAGACATAACTCATGAATTCTCAACTTACAAAAAAAGTCAGGATTTATTAGACATGACAATTTTCTAAGCAAATTGATAGTTGTAAAATAAGATTTCAGGAGTTAGGCTTAATCTTTCATGAAAAATAATAGTTAAGATAGAGAAAAAAAGAGAAAAGGACAGCAGAGGAAAAGAAAGGAAAAGTAAAAGAAATTACTGGTAAGGTAATTATAAATAATACTCATTTATTTATTAAAACAAGGTTCCTAGGGATGTTTACCTTCTAAAACTTTGATGGTCTAATGAGAACTCTTCACCTGGTTTAAAAAGTAACCAAGCTGAATTTCTTTTAAATATTCGTTGGAATTCAGAAGTTTTTTTTTTTTACCTGGTTAGACTGTCTTTGGATCTAATGAATTCTGAATTTATGAGCTTGTAATAAAATGACATTTAGCCAGCTAGAAATGTTTTAATGTTTGTAAAAAAGGAAAAATATCAGTCTTATATTCTTATTTTCTTAAGGAGCTCATAGCCTAATGGGGTAGGAACCATGCAAATGGTTACGTACAAACACGATATACACAAGATAAATTGCAGAGATAATCACAGCAAATATTTTGTATTTATTTATGGTTTGCTTCCCCCTCTCCATCCTCCCACCTCAGGATGAAAACTTGTAGCAACAGGCACTATATTTTTTTAAAAATCTTTGAAACCTCAGATATTTGTAGCATAAGCTCAGACACAGTAAGTGATCAATAAATGCTTGTGGCATTGTATAAAAATAAAAAACAGTCATTTTGTATTAGGTTTTGAGAAGTAAAGCTCTTTGTTTTCTTTTAGGTTAAAGTGAATGACCTCATTTTTTTAAATTTTTAAATAGATCCAAAAGATTCTTGGACCAGAAAAATTATCCAGCTCCCTTGTCTAATAAAACAATGACCTGAAGAGTTTATTTACTTGTAACCCCCAAATCTGCCAGTTTTGGTGAGAAATTCTCCCTCAGGAATGAATGACTGCACAAGAGCTTTAAAAAGTTTTCAAAATGTATTAACTAATTTTATACTTAAACATATTTGCTTTTTATAGTGTATGCCACTTTATAAAAGTGCTGTGTAAGATAAACTTAAAAAAAAAAAAAACATATGTCATCTAAATGTATAGAGTCCTAAAAGCACATTCTAACACCATTTTTTAAAAAGGAAAACAAAAATGCAAAACATGTTGTTTTTGGAAGAAAGCTGTGACAGGCAATGAGGTTCCCTTTATCATTTAAAAAAAATTCACCAGATTCTGATCTATATCTTCCAACCAGGCAAAAGAACCAGTTGGGATTTGCTTCTGATCTGATTGTGTATTTTATTTACATTTGAAAGGGTTTTTTTTATTTAAAAACATCATTCTGTGCTGAATACGAATAGAAGATGAACAAGATGGGCAAGACCCAGAGGAGCAGACAAAGAATCAAGTTTGCCCAACTTATGATATGCACAACTAAACAGAACTTCTGAAAATTCAAATGACTTGGAGAATCTTGGTACAGACAAGTCTGGGGCAAATAAGTAACTGGGGATGATCAGCTTATTGTCCTCTATCATGAATGGGTTTAAAATCTAAGATATAACAGATTTCTTTTGTTTATAAAAAAAAGAGAACTGATTTTTTTTTAAAGTCAAGAAAGTGTCCTCTAATAGAGTTAAAAACAAAAAAGAATATATCCTTTAGAGGATAACCATATAATAGAGTTAAAAAAAAAAAGAATATATCCTTTAGAGGATAACCATGTTATATTTCAGTTCTTCATGTACTAAAGTTATCAGGTGATTAATTTTAAAACTCAGCATCTAAGGTCCTATACTGGTGATCTATAGTAGTACAGAATAAGTGACAGATCACATGAAATGAAGGTACCTAGAGATAATCTAGGCCAACCATATAATTTTACATATGAGGCCACTGAAACCCAAAAAGAGGGAATGATTTGCCCCAAATGAGCAAGAATGTCAGAATTAAACCCCATGTCATCAGATTTCAATTCCAGGGATCTTTTCTGTTGATGTTTGGACAGTGTAGAATACAAACAAGGCCAATGGAGACATTCCACATCAAACTCTCTGTGCTACAGCACGATCTCAAGCAAGTCACTTACTTTCTGTGGACCTCATTTTACCCCACCTACAGTGGGATTGGACTAGATGTTCTCTAAGATTACGTTCTTCCCTAAATTGATCACCCTTTCACTGGAGGATATACCTTCTGAGGGGCAGATAATTGTAGGTAAATTTCACTTTAGCAAAATTCAATACATTAAAATTTCAATTTAGGGATCAGAGAATCTTGAGGGGGATAGAAATCTAAGAATTACAGAATAGTTAATCTAGATGGGAACTCAGAAAGCAGAATAATAGAGCTTCAAAGGCATTATGGAATCACAGACTCTACAATAAAGTCCCCTCATCCTCATGAGAGCTTTCTAACCTGTACAAAACAAACTAAAGGATGATCGCAAGAAATAACATAGGTAGGAAGCACTTTGCAAGTTTTAATGTGCTGTATATAAATATTAGGTGTTACGATGATGGCAATGATAATGGCTTATTTTACAAAAATTTTACCCTTGCAAAAGCATTTACAATAACATTCTTTTAGATAGTGAGCTCACTGCAGAAGATTTAAAATATAATTTGATTTACAAAAGTTCATTTGATAGCAAATGTGCTATAATCCAAAGAGCTCTGGATTTGGAAGAGGCCTGGATTATAATCCTGGCTCTGAAATCAATGGCTATGGACAGGTCACTTTACTTTTCTAAGCATCACTTTCTATCCATAAAATAATACTTGTAGTACCTATCACATTGAGTTGTGGTAGGGAAAGGGCTTTGAAAATATTAATTAGCTATATAAATTTAAGATATTATTGTTATTATTCAGTTTTTCAAGAAAAGTAACATTTTTATTTCAGAAGATGAAATATCACAGGACTACTCCCCCTCCAACAACAAAAACAAATCAGCAAGTGAAGCAGTGAAGCACAGGAACAAATACATACCTCTTTCAAACTGCAACTTTTTATATCTTTGCATAATTTCAGATGCAACCATACATTCAATCTAATTAAAAACACAAAGAATAGAAATAAGCTTAAGGCTTGAACAAAAGGCATATTTAAATGTGTATGACTTTTAAGAGCTGCTAATATATAGGCCAGAGCAAACCAGCCAGGTAATCTAATTGGAATAAATTTTCATGCATTAAGAGACTCATCTGTATTATTAACATGCCTCATTCTCTTGGAGATGACCTCGTTTTGGGCAAGCTGCGTCTGGGCAGCTAATCGCAGTTTCTAGTCCTTCTTTGATCAAGAGTTCAACATACTGTTTCAGGCACTGTAAGAAAATCAGAGAAAATGTATGTAAATATTCGTCCATTATGTTAATAACATAATAGTCATTAGTGGGGGGAAAAAGCAGAACTGTAGGTGTTCAAGATTATGATCACAAGTTGTCAAGAAACAGATAAATTAAGTTTATTAAACCCTTATTTAAGAAGACAAGGGACCTCAAGGCAAAATGCCTTCCACACTCAGAGAGAGAAATATGGAAGTCACTCACATAATGTAGCAGATCATGTTTGTGTATGTGTATCTGTTTGTGTATCATGTTCTGATTTGTTATACGGATTCTTTCATTTATCTTAGTCTGACTACATAGCATGACTATAGTGAAAATATACTCAATAGGAAAATATATGTAGAATCTATACAGAATTGTATGCAGTCGTGGGGAGGGAGGGAGGTAGTGGGGGGTGGGTGGGGAGGGATAAAATCGCAATTGTATGGCAGTGATTGTTAAACATTAAAAAAATAAAAAAATTAATAAAAAAAAAAAATAAGAAGACAAGGGCAAATATCATCCATCACAGAAAAAAATATCTAAAATAATTCAAGTTTTGTTTGTTTTAAGAGTTCTGTTATATAATCAATCAACAACTATTTATTAAGTGCTGACTAAGTTCCAGGTACAAAGGATACAAAGAGAAAACATGAAGTAATTCCAGACATAAGTTCTGTTTTGAACATGCTGAGATGTCTCAGATATCTTTAAAAAAAAAAAAAAAAAAAGGCCTATCAAGAATGATCCATTCCTAGTGGCTAGAGAATCACACCAAACTCCCAATACTTATTCTCAAATATAATAAATAAGATATCAGAGTCATATAGCTTTGGATTTTTCCTTGGACCTCTTTGGGGCAGAATTGTAAAATGAGTAAATTGGACTAGATAATCTCTAAGAATAGTCAGAAAGACATGAGTTCAAATCTAACCTCAGATGTTTACTAACTGCATGGCCCTGGATAAGTCATTTAACCCTTGTTTGCCTCAGTTTCCTCACTTGTAAAATGGGGATAATAATAGCACCTATTTTTCTGAACTGTTTTGAGGATCAAATGAGATAGTAATTGTAAATCACTTAGCATAGTGCCTATAGAATAAGCACTATATAAAATGTTAGCTATGGATGATGATGGTGATGATGACATGTCAAAGTTAAAATGTCTCTACTGGCAAAGAAGCAACATAGTACAGTGGCTAAGGGATAGACCCACAGTCAAAAAGGCCTGGGTTCAAGTCTCTCCTCTGACATGAACTAACTGAGTGATCTTGAGCAAGTCCCTTTTCTAGAACCATGCAACGCAGAGTAATTACGATCTAATTTGTCTGAAGTGGTCTCCCCATTAGGAGTTCCCATGCCAAGGAAATCAGGGGTTCAAACAAAAAAATAATTTAAAAAAAGAATATATAAATAAATAATGATGTCAGCCCCAACGAATTCATAGGCAGTACTTTTTCTTTCTTTTTAAAATTTTTTAAATCAGCTTTTATTTCAACCACATAACTAGAGGCTGGTTTGGAACATATGTGATTAAATAGCCCCAAAAGCTTGACATCTTGAAGCACAATGGAAAAAGCTCTGTGCTTAGAGTAAGGAAGACCTGAGTTCCAATACTCTTTCAAACATTTACTAGCTGTGTGACTCTAGGCAAGTTACTTAACGTACATTAGCTTCAGTTTGCCCATCTGTCCAGAGAGTAGACTGGACATGCTGGCCTCCAAGGATCCTCCCAGCTTGAATTCTATGAAGCCCTACGATGTCTGAAGGTCCCTGGTGTCCTCTGCTACCCCATAGTTTATGGAACTAGGTACAAGATGAACTCTGAGGCCTGTACAAGGCACTGAATGTCACAGCCTTGAGAAATATCTGCCTCTGTGCCTATTCATCGTGAGCAAGAGAGCAGCTTGAGAGGAAGAGGAAATGAAGTGAGAACAGGGTAGTGTAATGGAAAGAGCACAGAATTCAGTCCTTGTTCTGCAACTAGCTTGTATGCTCTCGTACACATGATTTCCCAACCCCAGGCATTAATCAGCTTCCCCTTCTTCTAAAGGAAGGATTTGGATTAGAGGGACACTATGGTGATAGCTTAGCCTTTACGCATTCAAAGGTGTGGTTCAGAAGAGCTAAACCCCATATCTTCTCATTCCAGGCACCAATATATTAACTTTTTCAGATTCATTTTCTTATTGTTAATCAAAGATGTTTAAGAGCTACAGCGGGACCATGTAAGTGGCATGTATCCTATTAGCTGGTCCAAATAGGAGGTTAAAACATAAGGAAATGGGAATGAAAATGCTTATAAATGATGTTACTTTTTGGTTTTCATAAAATTTAAATTCCAAATAAGTGGAACTATACCAACAAACAATAAAATACAAATAATTCAATTCAACATTTCTTGGACACATACTAAGATCCAGTCACACATTTTTTTTTTAATCTAAAACTATTGAGCTTTAAAAACATGTAATAAGAGGACTTTGTCCAAGTTTCCACAATTTAAAGACACTAATAAGTTGGTGAAGTCAACAGCCTCTACTACGCCAGGCACTGTGCATTAGCACTACAAACAAAGGTTAAAAAAAAACCAAACCAAAAAGTCCCTGTTCTTAAAGAGCTCACAGTCTAACGAGGGAAACAACATATAAACAACTATCCATTAAAAAGAGATAAGAGTAAATTGGAGACAATTCTAAAAGGGAAAGCACTATCATTAAGGGGGTGAGGGGGAATCAGGAAAAGGTGAAGGGACTCATCTCTGTCTAAAAAAGGACTTGAAAACTCCTTGCCATTAGAGTCCCTTTGCACCATTAACTGGATGATTAGGTTAGAGAAGAGAAAGATGTATCCATTTTTTTTTTTTATTTTATAAAGGTTGATGAGAATTTCAGTGACTGACCTCAGCATCCATTAAAAATGAGAATCTCAGTTCCAGAGGTAATACAGATCATGATTCACATGTTATGTTTAAAAATCTAAAGGAAGAAACTTATTTTTAAAAGATCAAACAAAACTGGTCACTTTAATACATATTCTAGGCAAACCCACACAGACTCTACTGCGAAGTAGAGTCTACAAACTTGCAAATGCATATTTTACTGCTATCAGTAAAATGTATATCCTCCTTATCCATAATGCCAAAATATTAACAATACCCTAGCTGCCTCAATATATGTGTGTGTATATTTATGTATGTAAATGTATATGTATATATATATATATATATACACATACACATATATGTGTGTATGTATGTGTGATCACTTTAAGTGGGAAAGAAATAAAAGAAACAAAATAGGTACCCATCATTTGAGAAATTAACTATTGGTATATGACTATGAAATAGTATTACTATGCCATAAGAAATTATGAATAAAGTAAGGAAGTTAGAGGAAAGACTTGGATGAATAAAGAAAGCAGAACATGGGGAAAAATAAACAAAATGATCATAATGTAAAGGCAAAACATATTAAAAGATATTAAAATTTAGATCAATGCAATGACCAATCTGGATTTCTAAGGAGTGATACCAAAATTTATTTCATTACTCTCAAAAGAGAGGTGGTAGACTATGGATATAGAAACTATATATACTTTCAGATGTTAAAATGTCAGATTGTTTTGCATAAATTATATCTCTGTTACAAGGGACAGTTCAGAGGAGGATACTGGGAAGTAACAGGGATTTATTTTAAAACTATCACATGGAAAATTGTTATTGATCTAGTTTCTGTTTTTCTCTCTCCCCTCTAAAGTGAAACACTGAGATACTAATGAAGTAGGTTTCTAAGTAAATCTGCTCACCACTACACAATTTGCTTATTGTGATCTCTGTGCCTCGGTGTCATTTTCCATGTTTTCTTACTGATATCTGATTCATCCTTCAAAGCTCATTTCATCTCTTACTTCCTCTCTGAAGCTTTCTCTGATGATGCCACCCCCAGTGACTCTCACTTCTCTTAAATTCCTCTGTACTTGTCTGAATTTCATAATTCTGCACTGTTTTATATCAATATGTAATGTGATCCTTAAAAACATACTGCCTTGTTCACAAAATCAGTTCCTATGTCTCCATCATGTGTGCCTAACTCAATGATAAACTCCTCACAGGTGCCTTTCTACTGCTACCCCACCCCCCAGCATCTCTCGTGGCATTAAGTACATAGTATGGAGTAAATAGATACTCTTATTTTCCACATCCATCAGTATCAGGGCTTGATTCACAACTTTATCACCTGTGGGCCCCACTATGTCCCAGAGCAGCCAAACCCATAGGAGTGTCACTACTAAGTTGGGGGCTTGAATAACTTTCAGACTGATGATGGAGGAGAAAATATATCCACAATAGAGGAGAGGCAGCTCAAAGTGTGATCAGATTGGCCAGTCTGACTGTTGAAGACAACCTGGGTTGAGGAAGATATGCTATCAGAGATTAAACTATGGAGGAACGGTGGCATGTTTTATCATCTTCTTCCACAGTATCAAGCCAACCTGCTCCTGTTTTTGACCCACAGAACAGTGTCAGCCTGTAGCTCAGGAGGTCCATCAATTACTCTTCCTGATGTTTCTCAGCCAGAAGTTTCTTGGTCCTTTATATCTCCCAACAAGAAGGAGGCTGCCCTACTATCAATGGAGTGCAGAAAGGCCGGGCCAGTGCAACAAGGCTGGAAAGTGCTGGCCTGTTTCAGACTGAAATGAGTGAACCACAGACTGCCATGGTCTACTGCCATCAGGGGAGTCTGCCAAATGCCAGACATGCCAGGTACCCTCTAGCCAAGAACAGGGAACCTTTTGATGCCAATTAAGGCCTTTCCAAGTTTAGAGTGTGCAGGCCCTTGACAATGTTCTACTTTATTTGAATTCAGGTTCCCAAAGACTGTGCTGGGAATTCCACGAGAGGGTTAGTTCTCCACCCAATCCCCAGCTGGAGTCAGTTCCCTGACTCAGCACTTGATTCTAACGTACAATCAATTATTTCAGAGAGAAGGCCTATGGGTTAGAATGTGCTAGACACAACTTTGAGAAGCTTGCTATCTCAGGGGATAAGCTAGGTTGCGTTGGAGAAAGACTGAGTAGGAGAAAAAGCAGTGATGTGCCCCTGGTCGAGTCAAATCTCTACTCTGGCCTCATTTTGATCATCTGTACAATGAAAAATCATCTAGCCTTACCCCTTAAAGTCTTTCCAACTCTAAATAAGACTATATGATGATTCTAATACAAAATAGAAGGTAACTAAATGTGTTTTTTAAAAAAAATCAGGAACAGAAAACTGGAATAAAGGAAAGATTTTTAACCACTCAGAGCCTCTTGTTCTGCTTTCCCACTTGTTAAAAGAACATTTAACTGCCCACTAGGTACTTGGACAATTGATTTAACAGCTTTGCTTTTATAAACCCGACACCAGTTTAGTGTAGTGGAAAGAAACCCAAATTTGAAATTTTTAAAAAAAATATTCAAATCATGTCTATCCTATTTTCTTTATCTCATCTGTATCTCAAGTTCTCTATCTGAAAAACGTGGGGAGGTCAGTTAGTCAATAAGCATTTACTATTTGCCAGGCGCTGTTAAGTGCTAGGGAAATAAAGAAAGGTGATTAAAAACAGTCTGCTTTTAAGAAGCACATTCTAATGGGAGAAAGAATACATAAATATCTCAGTACAGATAAGGCATATATAGCATTAACTATGTGTCAGACATTGTTAAATTTTAATGATAAAAAGAAAGACAATTAAAAAGTTTCTGCCCTAAAGGAGCATATTCTGATGGGAGATAGAACACATAAATATCTCTGTACACATAAGGCATAGACAGGCTAAGTGGAAGCAATGTGAAAAGGGAAAGCTTTAGCAGCTGTGAGGCCCAAGAAAGGTGGAATTTCCCTCAGAAGGTGGAATTTTGAGCTAAGTCTTGAAGACAGACATGAGAAGACAGAGCATTCTAGGCATGGAGGCCAGCCAGTGAGAAGGTTCCAAGAAGGGAGATCAAGTCATCTGTTTAAAAAATTGCAAACAGGCCAAAGTAGCTGGATCAGAGAGGGTGGGGAGAGAAGTAAGGTTTAAGAAGGCTGGAAAAGCAGAAAGGGGGCAGGTTATAAAGAAATTTAAATGTCAAAGAACTTTACATTTGATATTGGATGAAGCTTGGTGGTGTAGAGGATAGAGTTCTGGGCATGGGGTCAGGAAAACGTGAGTTCAAACATAGCCTCAGGCATTTAGTAGCCATGTGTGCATAGACTAGTCACATAACCTCTGTTTGCCAAAGTTTCCTGGGCTGTAAAATTGGGATAATAACAGCACCTACTCATTGGATCTTGTTCTGAGGAATAAATGAGACAATATTTGTAAAGTGCTTAGCACACCTTAGGTACTTAAATTCCTCTTCCCTCTCCCATCCTCTATCCTAATTATTAGTAATAGTTTCATATTTTAATCAAGTGGACCCCATTTTCACAAATAACTCAGAAAAATCACCTTGGCAGCTAGATTGGAATGGAGATAGATCTGTGGCAGGAAGAATCATTAAAAGGCTATTTCAATAGAAAACGCAAGAAGTGATGGTCTGAATCAGGGTTTCAGTGACATTAGTTGAGAGAAGAAGATGTACTCTAGTGATCTTGTAAAGGTGGAAACAGCAATATTTGTCAATGGATCTGATTAGTGGGATGAGCAAGGAATTAAGGATGACATTGGATAAGATCATTTCAAGTCTCTTCCAACTCTAAATTCTATTATGCTACTTCTCTCTATAAAATTTATGAGAGCCAATATCACAAGGATGTTTCAAGTTGGAAAACTGGCCAACATGACAAAACCAGAACTTTAGAGCAATTAGGAGTGTCCTCATAGTAATCACCATATTAGTTAGTTAGCTACTAAATTATCATTTTTGTGTTGTTTTTGACAACTTGAGCATCAGGCTAAATAAAATGAGACTTTTGGTGTCTTCCTCGATTTCCAGAACTTGTGACCCCATGATTTGTTGCTTGTTTAGTTTTGACAGAATGTTAAGGTAGTTCACAGGGTCTTAGATTTAGTACTGGGCCCAATCCTCTCATTCTGAAGAAGAGGAAACTGAGGCTCAGAGAAGTTAAGCAATTTTCCAGGGATGTACACATAATAAGTCAGGATTTGAATTCGGGAATTTCTGACTAACCCAATCCTCTATTTACTGGGTGGAGACATGAGACAAGAAATGCACACATTATGTTAATTTATATGTCGAAAACAATCACTTAATAACAATAAAAAATTCATTTATAAAAAACAGTAAATGATACAAAGAAAGGGAAAAAATAAAGTACACAAATCTATTACTATCTTCTCTTAATCTGACTGTGATTATTCAAGTTTGGTTCTCTCAGTTTATTCTCAATGTTCCATTGCTTATGGTATGCTAACACAATTTTGCTACTCACCAAGTTACTAATAGCCACAATGTCGTGAATTCATTTGATCCAATACTTTCTTCATTGCCAGAATAGCTAGTCTCTGGTCTCAGTATTCAACAGCCTAAATGCCCTTCCTCTCCCCATGGATCTCTGCTGCCTTTTATAATGAAGGCACATACTTTTTGTCCCAGCAAGCTCTAATTAAGCTCCTTGCAGGCTCTGAGTGAATGACTCAGTACAATTCAACAACCTGATGTAAATAATTTGAATATTTTGAAAAACAATAAAAGGTTACAGTAAAGTCCTGAAATACAATTCTAAGATACATTTCCTTATAAATATGATAAAGCACAATCACTTTTTGGCTTTGCTTTTTCCATTCCTTCAAAAAAAGAGAAGAGGGGAGTGTTGGAAAGATAAATGCTTTTCTAAATTTATATACTGCTATGGGACACAGTTCTCATACTGCCATTCAAATGAAATATCTAGTTGATGGTTCTGCACCTTCAAGCCTGTTACCACGTTCACTAAAAGAACCACAAATAGACAGTCCAACCCATCCAGGACTTTGTGCCTTAATACTGCCACTTTTTATTTCCATCCAAAAATCTCACTAAATTCACTGTATTATTCATGTCCCTGAGTGATTAATCCCCTCAAAACACTGATTTCTCTGGGTCATTCTCCCATTCAAAAAATGTCAATGAATTCTCCTTACCCACTGGATAAAATCCAAATACATAAACCTGGCATTCAAGGACCTATGTAATTTGTCCCACTCTACCTTTCCAAATTTTAGCTATTCTTTCATACAGACCATTTGTCTGTATGTTTGCTGACTTGAGTCAATATCAGTTGATTAATAATTAAGTTAATAATACAAAATCATAATTATGAATAATTAATTCACAGAGACTCTCAGCACTGAAAATAGGTTGTAAATGGGTCCAATTCTCTTGTTACTGATAATGTTCCATCTGCATTCTCACTTTTCCATGAATATTTTTTCCAGAAATAAAGTGTTCTTACCTTTAACATGATAATAAAGCATAAAGATATTAATCAATCAATAAAACATGCCAAGAACTTTGCTAAGCACTAGGGATACAAAAATGGGCAAAAGACCTTACTTCCCCTCAAGAAGCTTGCAATCTAATGGGGAAGATCCCATGCAAGCAAATATATACAAAGTAAGCTACATCCAGGATAAATATGAAATAACTAAAAGGGAGAACTCACTGGAATTAAGAGGGGCTAGGGAAGGCTTCTTCTAGAAGGTACATTTTAGTTGGGACTTAAAGGAAGCCAAAGAGGTCAGTGGTTGGATCAAAAATGTCATGAAAACCTCCCTGTGCTCTCTTTCAGAGGTATCATGACAGAGAAAAGGGGACTGGAGTGAGAATCAGAAAACATGACCCATAGCTTCATAGATTTAGTTTGAATAAACTTCAAAAGTCATTGATTTTACAATTCGGGAACCTGAAGACCATTGAGGTGCTAAGATTTGTCAGAGGTCACTTTAAAAAAACAAAAAAACAGGTTGGGATTCATACCAATGTTTTCTGATGTCATGATCCAGCACTCTTTCCTACATTGCTTCATCACTTAACTGTGTAACTATGAACAAATCACTTAAGCTATATTTTCCTCATCTGTAAAGTGGAAATAATGCTGTTTCCTCATACAGATTTTGTGAGCAGCAAGCTGTATAAATGGTTATATGAATTTCTGTTATTAGTCTGTACAGTTTTAAGTAAGATGGGGTACCTCTGTTCTCTGGTCTAATGAAGTGGCTCTTTATAGAATTAACAGGAATACAGTTCAAGTAACTGATAAAGGCACCCTTCTAAAAACTGATAGAGGTGCCCAGTGAGCAAGACATTATTTGCAGTTGTGTATTTCTAACTTCATCTTCCAAGTGTTTCACAAGAAAGTCTAAACTAAAAACACTGTTTTAACAATTGCAGGCAGTAGTCTGCTACAATGATAAAAAGGACAACCTATTAGGCAGGACTTACTTCATATAAATCATCATGTTTCCTCTAGTTATCACTAGTAACATATCTGAAAAAAGCTTGTTGTACATGCACTATCTAATACAGATGGGTTAAAGATAGCAGGATCAGTGATAAGCTCTGCTCTGTCTACACCCAAGGCACGCAGGGCATGCTGTTTAGTCTGTTTTATTGAGAGCACAGTCCACAAGGTCCACGAGCCTTTGGGGGGGGAAGGGGGAACATGAAGAGTTTCTTCATCTGAACACCTCCAATAGCTCTATAAACCATTTTTGTAAAGAACTCTAACCATTCCACATGAGAGAAATTATAGTATTTTTCATTATAGTATTTCCTAGTACAGTACTTTGCTCATGGTAGTAACATAAGAATATGGGCTAGAAGGGACGTTAGAGATCACCCAGTTAGACCCCTTCACTTTATAGAGGAGAATAACCAGAAAGGGAAAGTGAATTGCCCTGAGTAACACAGGCAGCAAGCAGTAGAGCTGAGGTTCAAATCAAAATCTTCTAACTCCAAATTATTCTAACACCATGGCACCTAAATGATCAATCAATCAACAAATATTTAAGTACCCACCATGAATGACACACTGTTACTTGGTACTGAGGATACAAATACAAAAGTGTAACCATATCTGCTGCCACAAAGCTTAAATTCTATTGGGGATATAATTCATATCAGGAAATAGTGGCCAGGAAAGGAAGCTTTGTTCTAGCCACTCATGGGTGGTGAGTGGAACAATAGATTGTAATAATATTTTCAGTAGCCATGGTAAAATTCAAATATTGATTTGACTATTGTTTCTCATGGAAAATGTGGAAAACGGGAATGGTACATGGTGGGGCAGCAGGGCAAATGACAAAATGACCTTGCTGTTTTAGGACCTTAGTATCTGCTGGATAGGATGAAATATGTTCTGAAATTGACCAAACAGAGAAGACTGAAAAGAGAATTAACTGAATCATCCTCAAATCCAGTCAGTTCTGCTTCATGAAGCACCTCAAGGCTAAGGTGGCTGTTTATTGTAGTGCTGGAGTCAGGGATACAGGGTCTCTGGAGGTCTAGATCTAAGATTCATTATTTTTGGTAAGGAGAGGTGGGCTGTGGCAGAGCAGATAACAAGACTCAGCTAGCTAGGCCCTAATACAGCTGACTTAATGAATGCTTAAGAAATTTATTAATTGATAAATTAATTCAGAAGAAACCAGATCCCTTTAATTAATATTTATTCAGTAGGATATGCATGATTCTTTTAGCTAAGGGAACACTATTTTGTGTACGTGTTGTCTAAATATGAAGGAAAATAAAGACGTTCTGGAAATAAAGAGGTTCTAAAGATACAAGATTAAAATCTACTTACAACACTGAACTCCTTTATCACAACCTATCATAACCGCCTGACATGTGGTAAGGGTGAACTATCCACATTAAAAAGTACTTTGAAGATGGGACGATAAACAAGATATGGCAGAAGGGGGTATGTTTTCCTACTGAAACCATCCAGAGAGGAATAACTAAAGCAAAAAGTAATGTAATAGTCAATATTAATGAGATTTGAAGAAGCAGGATCACTCCCAGTCCCTCTTGTCATATAACATCCTGGTTTGCTTTTCTTTGTTTGAGAAGTCAAAGCACAAGCATATTAAGCACTATGTGCCAAGCATTGTGTTAAGCACTAGGATTACAAAGCAATGCTAAAGTAATCAAGGAGCTCATTATCTAAATGTAACTCTGATCCTTCCTTCTAAAAGTGATATGTACACTAATCAAAATAATGTTATTTCATTTAAATTTGAAAATCTTTTACAACTCCTTCACCAAAGTTCTACACTGTTGCCTTCTGATCACCTTGTGGATGACCTTGAAATCTTTGGAAAATGCTGTCTATCATGCTGGGAAGATTTGAGGACTGATGTGTTATGTGAGGACCAGAGTTCGGAGAGATTCATTACCAGGGTTACCACTCAGTAATTAATTTCTTTGGCTATAGAAACTCATGACTGTGATCTATGGAAACTTAGAGGTACTGCAGTATACATTAATGGAGGAAGTATCCATGTTGATAAAATCCCAAGTCCCTAAAGGACTTTGGAAGTAAATGCCCTCCATGAGATAACTGATGGAATTCTAGAATGGATGGAAAATTGGAGAATCAATCGGATAGAGGCTAACAGCCCCCCCCCCCCCCTTTTTTTTTTGTCAAGCAGTGTGGCCTAATAGAAAAATAAAAAATTCAGTCAGAGACCTTGGATTTGCATCCCGGTTAAGTGTCCGGGTTCCTGGATAAGTCATATCTTTTTCATGGGTCTTAATTTCCTTGCCTAAAAAAATTCAGAAGTCAAGCCCCTTTCAGCTTTAAATCACATAATCCATATATCCATGAAAGGCAAAGAAGAATTTTATTTCAACAAATATTAACTGAAGGCTTCCTCGAATCTGGGCTAGGGAAATGATGACAAAATAACAACTTATCAAAACATGAAATAATATATAGGCTAGAAACTGATCAACACACATGGATCTTTGTGTATAGACTTCTCCCATCCAGCATAAATTTCCACAGGAGAGATTTAAGAACCACCCCCAGGCTACTTGGGTTTGAATCTCAGTTCTACTATCTTTTTCTGGCTATGTGACCTTGGGTCAAGCATTTCTTAACAGCATCCAGTTTTCTCATCTGTAAAGTGGACGTGGAGGCAGGCAGTGAGGTGCACTAGATGATCTCTAAGGTGCCTTTCCATTTCTAGAAGAGATGAACCTAGTGCTCCAACTTATCTAACATTTGGATGCAGGCTTGTCCTCCTATGGGTTTTGAAGTGTTTATCTAAGTATTTTGGGGGAGAGAGCAAGAAGGGGTGAGATAGACCTGATATTTCATTAAAA
Organism: Notamacropus eugenii; assembly: GCF_028372415.1. Lineage (NCBI taxonomy): Eukaryota > Metazoa > Chordata > Mammalia > Diprotodontia > Macropodidae > Notamacropus > Notamacropus eugenii. Next base: position 553,531,904 of record NC_092872.1, read on the forward strand.
TATGACTAGACTGTTCAGGGCATCATCTGCTTGAAGGCGGTAACAGCCAGCATTTGTAAGCTATTTAGAGTTTGCAAAATGTCTTATATATATATTATCCCATTTGATCTTCACAGCAACTGTCCAGATGAGTAAACAGGCTCATTTAAGCTTAAGTGTCTTGCCCAGGGTCAAACAACTTGGAAGAGTCTGAATCAGGATTCAAATCATGTTTTATTTTTTGGTTTTTTTTTTCCTCTGACACTGAGCCTACTACTTTAGTATTTCATACCCTTCATAGCATATTGAATGGATATGCTATCTAAGATACGTAGTGCAAAAGCATGTATCTGAAAAAAAGATCCATTTCAACAGGAGAGCAAAGAGTATGGAATAATGAGAAGAACCATGTTGGTAGTCAGAAGATCTGGGGTCAAATCCTGACTTTGCTACTTATTATTTCTCAGTTGGTAAAATGAATGGGTTCAAGGAGATGATCTCTAAGATATTTATCTCCACCTTTGATTTCTTTGTAAGCAAAACTGAAATTCACTGTTTAGCACACACTCATAAGCTATGACCACCAACAGTCCTGGATTCTAACCATATGGTGACATTCTGAGTCCTTCCTAAAGCAGCTGTTTTCAAAGGGACTGAGAGAATCTGTAACACTCAGCAAAGCTGCATTACAACAAGCTTCCTACTAGTTCCCTAGGGAAAGAAGACTTGCTTAGCAGCCAAAAGAACTTGTAACAAACCTTGCCAACACATGGAAACCTCTGTAGTGCCTTTCACTAAAGGCATTACACTTTTTCATACTGTAGGGACTCCATTTTGCTAACAAGCCACAACATGAATTACACAAAGATGTCTGCTTTAACAAAAATGAGAAAATATCAACATTTTTCTCCCCAGAGAAAATTTGGTCTTTCCAACATCATCATTACCATTTATGTCGTCGTAGCCCTTTAGAATATCCAAAGCATTTTCCTCACAATTTCATATAAGTAATGCAAGTAAGGGTTACAATCCCTTATTTTTCCCTTGAGAAAACTGAGACTCAGAGGTCAAGAAGCATAAGAGCTAAATCAGCATAATCACCCAAGATATCACTGGTCCTCTGAAAATGAAGGATGAAAAACAAGCCAGGATATAAAGGTCCTCCAAGGTCTCCAGGGTACCCTACCAGAGTGACTGCACAATCTCTCTTTCTTTTGGCCAGAGACATCTATTTAGAGTACCCTGAAAATTCTAGGGTAATCTTTGTTGACATGGTTTCCCCTACGTAGAAGGCTCTTTTCTTCCTTTGTCAGTAGATGAAGCCTACTCCTTCTCAAAGACCCAGCTCAAGTTTCTCTTCTAAGGTCTGGACACCAACCTAATTACTCCCCCAGTTCTTCACAATGATCTCTCCTACTCAAAGTTCATATCCCTCATGGTGTTGCTCAGGGGCCTTACAATTCTCTGGGCCCCAAAGCTAGAGGAATTTAACTCAGTCCTGGAAGTAAAGCCCTACACAAAGAGTGAACTAAGAAAGTCAGTCCTGAGGCACTGTTCTGTGGAAACTGCAAAGAAATTAAAATTAAGAAACCTAAGTTCAAATCCAGCTCTGAAACTTAAAAACTTAGGAACCCATGGAAAAGTCTATAAATATTCATATTAGAACCATGAATGAGTATAGCATAAGAACTGGATTTTATAAACTCTAAAGCTATATATAACAAGGAATTGTTATTCCTTGGCAGTCCCACTGTACTCTCATGTCTCTGTTTTAGCAAGTGGATTTCTGCTCTGCTCAAGAAGTCCTGTTCCCTTAGATCCCAGTCATTGCCTTAGTTTCCTGCCCAATATCTTAATTAGAAAAGATGTTATTTTATACCAATCTCTTGATCTCATTCATTAATACAGGAAAGGAAGAGAAAGAGATGGAGAAGGGGGAGTGGGATAGGAGGAGGAGGAGAAAGACTGAGCCTTCCCTCTCTCCTCATTCCACATCCTATATTACCACCACCCCCAAACCACCATACACATATACACAATGCATATAAGATTTATAAAGCATCTTCCTCTCAACCCTTTTGCAAGATAGGTAGGACAAGTATTATTTTCATTTCACCCCTAAGGAAACAGAATCTCAGAGAGGTTAAATGACTTGATACAAAGTCACACAGCTAGTAAGTGTCAGAGATGGAAACTGAAGCCAGGTCTCCAGTTCAGTTCTTTCTAAAACACTCCCCTTTTTCTAAATAAAAAAAGGAAAAAAGAGATTTGCTTTCCTAGTCATGACTGACAATAAACTAGGCTGGCTGTGGTCATTGACTGTGCAGAACTCATCTAGCTCTTTGGAATTCATGGTGTCTGGGGGATAAATGTCTTAAGAGGACATATCTGGAGATGGTTTTGTATACAGAATGCATGGGAAGCAATTGGAAGAGGAAAAGTATTTAGACTGCAGTTATTGTAAAGAACTAAAAAAAAATTTCTTAGCTCTGCAACTCTGGGATCTAAAAGCAAACTATTTTAACAGGAAGTTTTGCTTTTCTACTGCATGAAAAAGGAACACATGAATAATGCAATGAACTCATTAGGCTACAAACTAGCTAAATGGGATAATATTTCCAGGAATCTGAAAGGGGATGGAAGGTCGAAAGGCAGGCATACACTTTAAAATTGATATCTACCAAGCTTCATTAAGGCTAGTCTGATCATTAGCTGGGAGATCATTAAGGTTTCATTTCTTATATCTGTTGAGCATGATGGCTTTTAGGGCAGACTTCCACACAGCATTAGATACATTTGAGATACTCTACATATTTATGTGTGGAATTGAATAGAATTCATTTGATATTTAACACTGCTAAAAACACATGCTAGCCTTGTCACATCTCTCTAACACCACTCTTCCCTCTGACATTGAATCTTTTTTTTTTTTTTTGGAAGTTTTATTAGTAGATTTTGCTTTTACATGAAAAACATTGTTAAAATAGACCTACTTCATGAGGTCTATTTTAACAAAATGAAATAATTATGTTAAATTAATATAATAAGGTGACCTCATTTTAAAGTATATGAAACATTCTAGATCTATAACACCTTTCCAACCTCTTTTTAAATTAAATTAAAATTAAATTAATTAAATTTTAAATTAAATTTAAGTAATCTCTTTTCTTTTCCTTCCATTCCAATGGGGGAAATGTATGTGGTAAAGGAAAATAATTGTCTCAACGAATATATATATAAAATCTCTCTCTCTACACACACACACACACGTGTCACAATCTGCATCCTATATCTTTCACTGCTCGGTTACAGAAAGTATATTTCATGATTCTTCCTCTGGGAATCAAGAATGGTCATTTTAATGATCAGATAGTTCTTACAGCTTTTATAGCGTTGTTACTGTACAAACAATTCTCTAAGTTCATTTTTATAATATTGATGTTATGGTATAAATTCTTTTCTGGATTCTGCTCACTTCACCCTGTACCAATTCACATAAGTCCATGTCTCTTTGGAATAATTCACCCCCTCATTTCTTATAATACAATGGTTCATCACATTCGTATACTACAACATTTTAAGTCATTCTTCAATTGATAGATATATCAGTTTCTAGTTCCCAGGTTTTTGCCACCAAAAAAAGAGTTATATAAATATTGTTGTATGTATAGAACCTTTTCCTCTTTCTTTGATCCATTTTGGATAGAGACCTAGCAGCGTTATAGCTGGGTCAAAGGACACATACTGTTTAGTAACTTTATGTATCATTCCAAATTGCTTTCCTGAATGACTGAACCCATTAATAGGTCTAACAGTCTGTGCATTAATGTGACTATCTTTTTTACAGACCATCCAACACATCATTTTCTTTTTAAATTTTTGACACTGATAGTATAAAGTGAAATCTCAGAATTGTTTTAATTTGCATTTCTCTAATAAGTAGAAATTTAGAACATTTATTCATGTGACAATAGATGGCCTGAGTTTCTTCTCTTGAGAAAGCCATGTTCTTATCCTTAGACTATATTTATTAATTGAGGAACTGCTTTTACTATTATAAATCTGAGTCAATTTCATCTATCTATCGACCTTTCTATCTCTACATCTAGATATCTATATAGGAAATATATAATCAGTGAAACTTGCTGCAAAAAAAATTCCCAGTTAATTATTTTCCTTTTAATTTTAGTTTTGTTACATTTGTTTGTATAATACTGACCCTTTCACAGAATGATGGGATCACAGATTTGCATCTAAAAGCAATCATTAGCAAAGACCTAGTTAAACTTTCACATTTGACAGATTAGGAAACTGAGGCTTAAATAGGTTAAGTGACTGACTTGGCCAAGGTTATATAGGTACTGAGGCATTTGAAACCAACTTCTTTGATTCCCAAACTAGTAATTTCTGCTTATGTAAATACATATTACTCATGTAAAAAATATTACTCACATAAATAATATTATTTCATGTAAGGTAGAAATAATGGGATTATAACTGACAACTAACCACATATACACTGAGTCATCAGTGGTTTCCTATGGCATGAATTACAAACTTCCTATCCTTCTACTTTTCTTTCATATTATAGTTCTCTAATTATGTCCTCTCTGCCCCCTGCTGCTTCCCCCTTCCCCCTCTCTAAATGTGCCCTGCACTATCATACCTCCAAGTCTATTGGTTGGCAGTGATCCCACTACCAGAATCTTCTTCAAGTATCTCAAAAACTGATCTCTTGAAAGAGAGGTTAGACTTATTAGATCTGCCTCTGGGAGCCAAACAGAAGAGCAATGGGTTCAAGATGCATGGAAGAAAATTTTAGCTTGATAGAAGGAAAAGAATTATACCTTTTTCAGGTATAATTGGACTTAATGACCAACTCCAAGGTTCCTCCCAACTCTGAGATCTGGGGTATTGTGGATGCTGTCTCTCCACTCCTTTAGCCTATTGAATTATTAATCTTCCTTTAAAAATCCCACCCAGGTGCCAGTGCCTATTGGAAACAACCTTTCCCCTTGGCCTTAATTCAATACTGCTTTGCACCTCTCTGATTCACTTATCAAATATTTTGCATTACTGTCATCTGTATTCATGCATTACTCCCCTCCTCCAATTAGATCGCACACTCCATGAGGACAGGGATCATGTCTAAACTAAACTATACATCTTCTGTAGGCCACATCACAATTTGCTAAACAGTAGGTTTCTCAGTTTTGTTAAATGAGTCATAGGGCAACATAAATTATGTATCAATTGAATGCTAGGAGTTCAGGGGAGGGAATGATCACTATAAGGTAGCATATGCAAAGAAGGCTTCATAGAGGAAGGATGTTTTAGAGAGGTCCAAATTAAACATGCTGGAAGAATACAGAAGGACATTGTAGGAGGAATTCCCAAAGGTGAGGGATAAAAGGGTCATTAGGAATGGTCAAACTTATCTTGAACCCTCAGCACCCAGCATAGGCACAAAAAGTGGGTCTTTCTGCTTTATTATCCACTAATGAGGTCATCCCAGATTTCTATCATCATCTTCTCTGAAGCATAGCAATTCCATAAGCAGGAGAAAATAATGACCCAAATGCAGAACTTCAAACAGTGATGGCATTTCATGATGATCTGGAGATGATCCCAAACAGCAGCAAGATGGAGCAATGTCTGAAGTGCTGGTCTTGGAGTTAGGAACAGTTGAGTCTGAATCATGCTCAGACACTTAATGGTTACTAACCACTTGTTAGCTCCATTTCCTCATCTAAAAATCAGTGATAATAATAGCACATATAATAAATTAAGGGGTTAAAGAGAGCTAAAGATAGATTGTAGAGAGTTTAAATTGCCAGACTAATTAAGGAGTTTGTATTTTATTGACTTTCAATAGGGAACCATTAAAGAATTTTTTGTGAGGGGACTGATAGTCTGACTTGCACCTTAGGAAAGTGATGTTGACATTGTGTGGAAGATGAATTAGAGAGGGGAGGAATAGAAAGCAACAAAGTGTTTTCTTCACAATAACCCCATGTGCTATCTCCCTGAAATATCTCCATTTTACAGATGTGGACACTAGGATTACGAGAGGTTAAGTGATTTGTCTATAAGTAAATAAGAACTATGTGATTCAAGCAGTATTGGAACTCTGGTTTCCTGACTCCATGTCTAGTATTCTTTCTATAACACTACCCTATCTGTTAATAGGAGAGAAGAGTTTCAACTGGTAGATTTGAAGAGATAGTGTATTCCAGACATTCTAACAAGAATCCATGGAATTGCAATACCACTTCCCAAAAAGATTATAAATATGGGAAAAGGACCTACAGGTACAAAAATATTTCTAGCAACTCTTTATGTGGTGATCAACAATTGGAAAATGAGGTGATGCCCATCAATTGGGGAATGGCTAAATAAGTTGTGGTATATGAATGTAATAGAATACTATTGTTCCATAATAAATGATGAGCAGGCAGACTTCAGAAAAACCTGGAAAGACTTACACGAATTGATGCTGAGTGAAGTGAGCAGAACCAGAACATTGTACATAGTAACAGGAACATTATACGATGACCAAGTTTGATAGACTTAACTCTTCTTAAAAATAAAAAGTTCTAAGACAATTTCAAAAGACTCATGATGGAAAATTCTATTTACATCCAGAAAAAAAAAAGAAATATAGTGTCTGAATTCAGATCAAAGCATACTATTTTCTTTCTTTTTGTTTTTGTTTCTTCTTTCTTGTGGTTTTTCCCTTTGGTTCTAACTCTTCTTTAGAACATGACTAATGTGGAAATATATTTAATATGATTTACATGTACAGCCTATATCAGATTGCATGCTTTCTTCAGGAGGGGGAGAAATTTAGAACTCAAAATCTTATAGAAGCGGATGTTGAAAACTAAAAACAAATAAATAAATAAAAAACTTTTAAAAAGAAACTCTAAAGTAGGAAGCCTAGCGGGTCTTATATTATCTAAGTTTCACATTTTAAATGAATTATGAATTTATTTTAGTCTGATACTGCTGTCAACTTCATTTGATAAGCCAAAAAAATTTTGACTTTAAAGAGGGATTTCCCTACTCAGAAAAGTTTGGAACTAGTGCAATAAACCCTAACTATAAACAGTACAGAAACTCAGAACAAGGACATGCACATGTTCTTCTTGTGCTGATAATATCTCCCTATCACTTCCTGACTTTAGCCCTATTCTGGTGCCCTCAACACTGTACTGAGTAAATATGCTCTTCCTCCCACAAGACAGACCTTCCAATAGAGAAAACATGCTTCATTTGGAACCAGAAGACTTGGATTTAACTTCTGGCTTTGTTATATACTAGCTAAGTGACCATGGAAAAATCACTTTGCCTCTCTTTCCCTATTTCATCATTTGTAAAAAGAAAGAGGTTAAATTAGGTGATTTATTAAAACTATATCATATCCCTTAGATCTCCCTAGTTCTCCTTTCCTCTTTGCTAAATATTCCCAGTTCTAAATGCTCTTTGCATTTAACTGTTTTCAGGTCTTTTGCCATCTATCCTCTACTGAAATCTTCCAACTTGTCACTGTTCCTCTCCAAGTGTTGGTGTCCAAATCTGTACACAAGATTTAATGTGTGACCTAGCCATGGGCCCAAGGAGTAGCAGAGATATTATTGTCTATGTTCTAAACACAGTGCTCCCACTGCTATAGTCTAAAGCTTAATTTAGGTTTCTGGGCATCTGAAGTGGTATATTGGTAAGGCATTTTTGCTTATTGTTAATGTAATTTTTCTTCTTAATGGGAAGATCTTTCCCATCCATTAAAAGACACCTGTGACCTGCTTAAGTCACACGGAAGCCTGAGTTCCATGAGTCAAGTCACATGGAACAGAAAGGGTAGAGTTACAAAAGAGCTGAGAGGAAATTGGTCAGAGAGCAGTCAGAACTGAGGGAGAGAAAGCAGGCAGCAGGGTAGCATGAGTGAGAGAACTTGCTTATGATTTATTGAAGGGAGTTGGTTTGTGGGAAGCCTAACAGGAAGGGCTTGGGGATGGTGTCGCCTTCTGCATTGTTGTAGTGCATAGATTCCTTTGTTACTATGATGGATTTGACTTTCCGGTGTCTGAATAAATGTTTTGGTTCCGTCTTCCAAGAAAGAGTCTGTTGTATTTCATGATTCAGAATTGCACTTGGATATTCATGGTTGCTGTGAAACTCATGTTGGTGCTACAAATGGATCACTGGCTAAAACTGTGTTTACAATCAATAAAATCCTAGAGGTCTTCTTCCTCTCCTAAGCACTGAGATGAATTCACTTTAGCACCTGCCTGTATGTCCTATACATGTATGTGATTAGCCGTTGGACTTGTACAATCTTCTCTCCCTCCTTTACTGCTCCTTCCCCTACCCTTGGAATCCTGACTTAACCCCCTTTGTCACAAACTCATCATCAGGTTCTCTCATAGGAACCTAGGAATTCAAGTTTGAAAGGACCTTATAGCCTACCTAGTTCAACCCTGCCATTTTATAGATAAGGGAACTGAGGCATGGAGAGATTAAGGCATCTTGTTTAAGGTCACTTTCTGCAAAGTATCTGGCAAGTGATGTCATAAACAGAATTTGAACTGAAATCCTCTGGATTCCAAATCTATTGCTGTTTATACTATACCAGTGATTTTTCACCAGCGGTCCTCACACCCTGAGATAGCCACAGAATTTTTCCAAAAGAATCACAAAGCCACAAGAATTTTTTTAAAGGGCTTGTGAGAATTGAATTAATATTATCTTACACACATACTTCTTGTTTTTTGCAACTGTGGCTTCACCCAGAAATTCTTATATGGAAACAAAATAATATAAATCTGTAGCTGATCATTTTACAAAGATTCTTGATTCACTGAGAGGATAACTGACCTGACCTTGGTCACAGAACCTTAGTTTCAGGAGCAATCCTTGAATCCAAGTTTTCTATATTCCTTTATCCACTCTGACCCACCTCCCCTCACTCTCCACCTCCACCCCACCTGTCTCATCTTATATATCTAACATAAATATATCTGTAGGATGTCTGAAAATTCTTAGTGAAATCTCAAGTTTTAATAATATAAAAGCTATCATGTAAGCTTTAATAATTTAAGAATACTCTAAGACTTTTGGGATAGCTACATGTACTACTATTTTAAACATATACTGTGACAACTTCAATACAGAGGAACTTTCAAAGTATTTATGATGAAAAATTACTATGGATTCTGCATTTTGGTGTGATGGTGCTGCCCTCATAATCTGGCAAACCACAAAACTTTTTTGATATTAAAAAAGGATCCCCCCTACTCAGAAAGATTACAAATCACTGTAATAGGGCATAAGTAAAAACAACAGAGACACTCAGGATGTGCATATATGCCCCCTCCACCTTATTTGCCAACTCTCAGATACTTCCTCTTCTCTATACTTCACTGATTCACAGACCGTGTTCAAATATTTTTGGCCAACATTTTGCATTCACCAAAAATATTCTGAAGAATGAACCTCATTTTAAACTGTTTAGTGTTAAGCTTAAGAAAACCACTTGCTGGAATAGGAATATTTTGCTGTCTTCATATTAACTGACTTTACCTATTCTGTTGGTCTGACTTAACAGAGCTTATTTTTTATAAGAAATCTCTAGAAATAGAAGGGGGAAAAAATCCAAGATTTTTGCTAAGAGTTCAGGAGAATTAAGTGAGAAACATATTGAAGAGTACTTCCCCCTTCACTCCCCACCATAACCACAGGTTCCCAGGGTATGATTTGCTAGTTACAGGGAAATAAAACAAACATTCAGCAAACAGAACCATGAACTGTTAGTTTCAAATGTCGAAAGTGCTTTTTGGACAAAAATATAATTTTACATGAAATTATTTAGTCCATATCAACATGCTTGACCATGATGGCACATTTCTCCAGAAATATATGAATTCATTCTGATTTTCTAATTGAATGATAGCGTGTTTCCTTTTCCCTCTAGTTTCTTCACTTCTGTCCCACTCCTAAACCTCTCTCCCAACTCAGGAAAATGTCACAAGTGATTTCCTTTCCTCTGAGTTGAAGGTTTTTAACTGTGGCTTTAATGTTGTTAGAAGGTTATTTCCTGCATATCAATAAGCAACATGGAAATACAGAATCTCAGATTTGGAAGGAAGAGCCAAGATCACCTAATTTAGAGGTCAGCTGAACAGGAATTCACTACAAAACACCTCCTAGAAGCAATCATCAAATCTCTGCTTGAAACTCTCTAGTTATGGGAAACTCACTACCCTCTACCAGCAGCATTTCATTTGTTTATAGCTCTAACTGCTAGAACATTCAAATAATCAAACGAACCTGAGATCTCACCAAGTTGACAATTTCCTCCAAGATGGAGGTCATAACCCATCCACGCCCATCACATAGGATTCTTGCCCATGTCTTTGTTTTATAAGTATTATGACAAAGAACCCATCCAATAAGCAAGGACTCTCTTATTTTCTCTTGACATCACAAAAAAGGATCCTAGATGAGCTCATTGCCTACGTATCTATTACTCCTCACTCTCGCCACATGAAAAGTTCAGGTTCTTTTTCAGTAATACATTTCTTTGATGATAACATCTTTTAATCCATTTCTCCATTATAACTCCTAGTTTGTAATGTGTTACAGATTCCTCACACCCATCCTGAGTTAGCTTGTGATCCTCTGAGTGATAGATATTTTCAATACTTCTTCAGAGGCTGCAGGGTCCCTATGTCTCAAAAACGCAGAAAATCATTTGGAGAATACTTGTATTAAATGATGGCCTTTATATCAATCCAAAATCTGTCTCTTCTGAATCTTTTTCCTCATGGTCCCCAATTCTGCTCTCAGGAGCTAAATGCAACTATATCCCCAAGATTTCTCTTCCATAAATGAAACATTCACAGTTCCTTCAAATGATCCTCATTTGGTTTGGTTTCCAGTAGCTTCATAATCCTAATCATACATTTCCCCCCATCCTGTACTTGTGGAATTGATTTTTTTAACCAACACATGTAGGCCTTTACTTTTATTGGTCAGCTTTCTGATGTCTAAACTACAGATTTAAGAGAAGTTTCACTTAAACTAGTCAAATATACTTCCTCAAAAGGTCCTTTGTAAGATAAGAAAAACAAAACAAAAAATTTTGTTGTTCTTTGTAAAGGAAAAGTGAAACATGAAAACATTAGAAGAAAAAAAGGAGACAGGTAGGTAGTACAATGGATAGAGCACCAGCCGTGGCGAGGACCTGAGTTCAAATGGAGCCTCAGACACTTACTAGCTGCGTGATGCTGGGCAAGTTGCATAACCCCAATTACCTCCTCCCTTTCCAAAAAAAGTGGGGGGGGGGGGAACTTGGTATGCATGCAGTAAATATATCAGTTGGGAAAACATGGTAGTAGTACAATAATTTGCAAATTAACTTACAAATTTACCAACTTAAAATACTTTTCAGAAGCACTGTTTTTTCTCCTGTAATTTCTTGTTTTGCATGATTTTGTACTGTTAAAAACTTTGACATATATTCTTTATCATCATGAAAGCATATTTTATCATATTAGACATGAGGAATATATACAATAAATGAATCACTTGGTTTTTTTCCCAAATACAGCCTGAATTATATCAAAGACATTTAAATCAGGCAATTCCCCAGGCCATTTAAGTATGGTTGTCTCTCCTTTGGGAAGAAATATTTTTTAAGAAATAAAATAAAGCCAATCCAATAAGTATTTATTTAGCACCTACTATATTTCAGAGGATATAATTAATAAAAAGAAAAACAGTCCTTGTCCTCAAGGAGCTTAAAATATAATGGGGGTAAAGACACTGAAAGGGAACCATCACAGGAGGTATTTGGCTGCCCTATCTAAAGGAAAGCAATGGAAGGAATTTGGCACTCTACCCTCCAGCCCTCCAATCAGAGAGAAGAGGCTGAGGGAGGTGCTGGTGTCGGTCAAGACTAGAGCTAGCAGCATGCTTAATCTTTCATGATACATGACACACTTGTCGCAGTATTCCTCCATGTAGGAATCTTTGTAATTTTGAACAATTATGCTTTTCCATAAACATTTCAATATATTTATCTGATTTTATCATCTCCTCCATAGGAGGAGGATTTGTAGGCTCACTGGATTTTTTTTTTAATCCTCAAGCATTTTGAAGGAAGGATGCTTTTACAATCTGATAAAGATGCTCAAATATTATGAGCTCACCTGATTCTCTTCCGATAATGGTTTTAGTATGAAAGCTTGAATAAAAATGTGGTTCATCAATAAAAATTCCTTTTTTTTCCATTTTAATAGTCTTCAGTACTCCAGTTTTTGTATTGCTTTGCCCATGATAAGCAATTTTTCTTCGTAGCAATATAACCATTGCTGGTTTTGTCTGGACTACTCATTGCTTTTCTAATTTAAATTGTACTATAGAGGAATCAATAACAATCCTTCCAGCTACGCGATCTCTCTAAAGGTCTTTGCTTAGCGTCTGAAGATTAATTAGGCTATTCTCCAGCAATAATTTGTCACTTCACAGCATTAAAATTTTTTTGACTCTAATTCCTTAACATTTTGGTGTGGCACCTTCTTTCATTGTGTGCTTGAGTGACCTTTGAAACACTTGACTTCTCCCCACCAACAGTCAGTACCATATCTCTAAGAGTCATTATGGTGCATCTTCAAAGAGCTATAACTTTTGCATACTTCCTTGGAGTTATACCCAGTCTTAAAAACCATAAAATGAGAGAGAAAGAGAAAGAAAGAGAGAAAGAAAGAAAACAATGGAATATGAGCCTATGGCATGAAATTCAGAAGACAATGGAGAGAACTAAGGGGAAACTAGTTCAATATGACTTTATATAACAATAATAATAATAGTAATAATAATAGCTAGCACTTATATAGCACTTACTATGTTCCAGACACTATGCTAGCACTTTATAATTATGATTTCATTTGATCCTTACAATAATCCTCAGAGGTAGCTGCTATTATTCCCATTTTACAGATGATAAAACTGAAGCAAATAGAGGTTAAGTGACTTGCTCAGGGTCACACAGCTAGAAAATGTATGGTTGGATTTGAACTCAAGTCTTCTTGATTCCAGACAGGGTACTCTATTCAATGCACCATTCAGCTGCCCCTAACGTAGTCAAGATAAAATATTCTGAGTCATCCCAGTGGTATCAGTAGAAGTATACAAGCATGACCACGGTAATCACAATATGAAATAAAATCAAAATTACTGCTTGTTCAAAGTAATTCATGTACCACTATAATAATAACAATAGAAGTAATAATAACTGATACTTATACAATGTTCCATGAATAGTCCCTTGAGTACAAATCCTGACTTTATTATATACTGGTTGTTTAAACCCCAAAAAGTAACTTGACCAATATCCTAAACAATTATCTAATAAGTTATAGGAGGATTGCCGATTTGCCTCAATAGATGGGAGTTTCCATACTAAGAGTTCTATACACTAATGAAAATACAAATATGGACTACAACTTGTATATGTACAAACAAACACATGCATCAGATAAAATTATGATATCCAAAATCTATAAGGAATCACTTAACTGAATAACATATTATGAAGACTGGTTAAAGTAAATGGATAGACTATTTAATGTCTAAATATGTTACACTGAAAAGGATGTTCAACACTCTCAAAATCATAGATAAAAAACACCCTTTAAGATACCATTTTATACCCACTGGAACTGTAAACATAGCAAAAAATAATAAAATTCACTGTTGGCAGGTCAGGAAAACAAGCACTCACACACTGGGACTGTTAAATTGTATAAACCTTTTGGAGAGCAACATGACATACAATGAATGAGTCATATGACCAGGCACATTTTTTCACCTAGTTATTCCACTGCCAAGCCCCTATCCCAAAAACATCTTTAGGAAAAAAAAAAGAACTATTTTGCACAAGAATATATTTATACACACACACACATCATATATATTATATATGTGTAATATGTTTATATATGCATATGTATACATATATCTGCTCTATTCACAATAGTAAAGAAAGCAGAATCAAATAATTAGATATTAAGTGAATAAATTGTGGTACCTTAAAGCAATAGAACATGATAGGGACATAAAATAAGTAAGAATCCTTTAATGAATATGAAGAGATGTTTCAGAAGTATTGCAGAGTAAAAATCAGAAAAACCAGATCAACAAACATACTAACTAAAACTAATTCTAAAAGAGGAAAAAAAAGGACAAATAAGACCAAAATGCACTGGCTTGAAAGATACAGAAAAAAAAAATCATTTTATGTTTTATTTCATTTGGTTCTGTCTTTTTAAAGGGCTTATTGTATCATACAACAAAAATATGATTAAAATAATATCCAAGAAGCAAACAGGGAAGGAAAACACAGAAAAGATTAGCTAAACGTGAGTTTTTGTTTTCTCCAAGAGAAAAACAAAAAGAGCTCTTTAAGAGTGGGAGTCAACAAAAGAACTGGAGACTGTTAAAACCATCAGAGGTCATTTAATGTAACTCCTATCTGAACAGGTAGGCCCTCTCCAACATCCCCATGTGATCCTCTGGCCTCTACTTGAAGGCCTCCAATAGGATCCACTACCTCCCACAGCAGACCATTCTACTTCTAATTGCTAGGCAATCTCTTTATGTCATTAAAGTAAGAGAAAGCTGATCCAGTGAGTGAATCCTTCATAAATGCAAAGATTTGATAAATTCTATGGAAATTTCACTATAATGTCATGATAAAATCACTCTGGTCTGGCACTGAGACTATGACAACTTCAGCAACTGAAATGTGTATCCTTGTTTTTATAGAGATACCAACCCGGAACTAAATTTAGAAATAAGTCAAATTGAGATTTAGAGATACTAACTAAATTTAGAAATAAGTCAAATAGAAATAAGCTGTCAAATTGAGCTATCAATCAGTGTCCTGAAATTTATTTTTTTTAATAGATGAACCCATGTCTGACTGAGGTTTTTTAAACTGTACTTGAATTTTTTTCTGTGTGATGTCCTTGGTATCATAAGCAGTAATGAATTAAAAAGTTTGAACTTAGGAACACTAGTGTCTTCAGAGAAAATTTCCTAAAGATGAATATAGAATTAAATGAGCAAACAGGAATTTCATATTTGTATGTGTGCACGTGTGTGTGTTAAAGGGGGGAGGGCTTTCTGTCTTCAAAGAAAAGCCCAGTCATCTACTTGAAATAACTTTAAAACATGTTTCAAAAGAACCAACCAGGGTACAGAAGATGCATTGGCACTGGGCTATTGTTGTCATCTGCTCCAAAGGATATTCCCCAAGACAGAGTTTACAAGACACCAAGGGATCGAGCGCCAAGTCCCACGTAGGCCTGTATCTTGCCATAGTCATCGCTGAGCAACCTAAAATGAGTGAAATGAAAGATCAGCACCACAAATGGCCTTCAAATCAAAGTTCAACCACCACCACTAAGCAAATATTTATCAGCAGTTGCAGTTATATGTAATCTAAGTGACTCTGGCCTCTACACAATTCCTCTTCCAGTGCCTCAGTGGGTCATAGAGGCAAGTGAGAAGGCACCAACTCATGACTCCTTTCTCAGCCCTATAAAGTCTTTATGGGAAAGTTCAAAATATCTATGGAGGGAATTCTTAATAAAAATATGAAAAAAGGAACAGATAGACCTTTAAAATTTCCTCCAGCAGCCATAGTAACACAAGTGAAAGGTCTATGGACTATAAGAATCCTATAGTTTGTTAATTTTGTTTTGAAGTATCAGACTCTGGAAAGCAGCATGCAGGCTTAAAAGTTCTTCTCAACAAGGTCTCCTATGCAAAGGCTGAGAGCATACTTCAATCCTTGAAAGACACCATTTTATTCAGTGATACTCTGATTAGGGTAGGGAATAAGGATTGGATTTGTAATTTCCTTGATAATAGGGAACTCTCAGGCAAGGAAACTCCCTCTAACAAAGTAGGTCATCAACTTTTCTGCAACTTAAAGCCTTAGAGATTTGTTTAGAGCACTAAAAGGCTAAGTGACTCACCTAGGGTCACACAGCCAGTATGTGTAAAAGTCCAAGTATTCCAGCTCTCTATCCACTAAGGCTATGCTGCCTGTATTATTAATTGAGGAATAAAATAGGGACATGCATACTTCATAACAGTGTTTGCCACCATCATGGAGATTCAGCATTCTCTGAGCAAGTGCTATTCCTCACTGTGGCATGGAGGTGACTTTGGGTTCTTAACTTCTATGGAAGAAGAGCATATTCTACTAAACTCAAAAGGTTTTGAGTACAATTCCAAGGATGGGCAGTATCTGCTATCTGAGGACCAAACTAGCTAAACATGGAAAAGGCTCATCACCAGTTGGCTGGCCACTAGTTGATGAATTCTCTAGCCATGGAAACAAAAGAAACCAATGAGGAAAATACAAACTGGCCTTCAGTACCACGCAGCAGCCATCTGCTTTCAGCAGAGGTAATAGCAGAGTATTAGGAAAGTAGACTAGGAATGGAAGAGGCTCATCACCAGTTGCCTGGCCACTGGGTGATGAATTCCTGGACTATGGCCATATAAGAAACAGAAGAAGAAAATACAAAATGATTTTCAGTCATTCAGACATTCAGGCAGCAGCCATCTGCATCTGTAGGGGCAGCAGCAGAGTGGCAGGAAAGGAGGCAGAAAGTTCAAAGAATCACACAAGTATTTCCATAGTACACTTAAATTGTGAATTATAGCAATTATCAACAACAACAGCACTGTCATCATCGTTCCCATAACCCTGGCTGCTACTCGAGTTGTCCCCAAGACACTTTTAACAAGCCTACAGAAGATGAACTTACTTTCCAACACTTTTTTAATTCAATTATAAAAAAGCAGTCATTTTATATGCCTTTGCAACAGTTTCCAGGATATTAAATATAAAAGAATAATAGTATGATAGTAACTTGTCCCAGGACTGTTTCTATCTGACCTCTACAGAAAAAGATGAGAATAAGACTGATAATAAGAGAAGAACCAGATGACAATAATAACAATAATAGCTTATATCCACATATATAGTGCTTTAAAGTCTTAGAGTGCTTCACACACATTATCTCATTTTAACCTCACAACAACCCTGGGAGGCAAGTACTACAGGTATTATCATACCTATTTTATAGATGAGGATACTGAGATGCAAGAGAGGTTAAGTGACTTACCCATGGTCACACAGCTAGGAAGTGTCAGAGGCAAGGTTCGAACCCAGGCCTTCCTGACTCCAAGTCCAGCACTGTCCACCAAGCCAATTCTATTTAGGTACAATGTTTCAGAGTTGTATCTATTACATAAAGTGAGATTCACTTGTACAGTTAATCAAAGTGCCATAAGTGAAAGCTTATATTAAGGGCAATTATAATTCAATGTGAGTAACAACAACTTAAATCTGTTAGACACATCAAAAGTTATATTTATAATCAAATTTATCCTCTGAACTGCATATTGGTTGATGCTCAAATAAATATTTAATTTACTCCTTGTGCCCAGGACTGCACTTGAAACTTAAGAGTAAAAAGAAAAAAATCATTCATTCCTTCATTCCATGAATCTTTGACAGAATGTTAAATGTAAAACATTGTTATTAGGATCTTAGGATCATGGATATAGAGCTGGAAGAGAATCGAAAAGCCATGCAGGCCTTTATAGTCCAACCCCCTTATTTTACTCTTAAGGGAAATTGAGGCCCAGAAAGGTAATTAATGTGGCAGAGCTAAGTTTCCCTCAATTCGGTATTTTTTCTATTGTACCACATTTTTATTCTCTCTTCATTGATAAAGTGTTCGATCACAAAGAAGAGCAAGACCTGCCTTCTTCACACACGGCTTATAACTCATTGAGAGGAGAGAACTGACCCATTTAAGGGCTAAATCATGTAGTTTGACGTCAGGGGGCAAGGCAGCTCTGAGGAGGGAATGCACGGGGAGCTGAGAGAAGGGAAGGATGAAAGCTGAGCCTTGAAAGAGGGATAATGGAAGGTGATGGAATTAGGTAATGGAAGGGGGGAAAAGAAGACAGTCCAGACTGATGGAAACCATGAGCAATAAGCACAGTTTTCTGGGAGAAACAGAATATTTTAAGTGGAAGATTCAGGTAGTGGGAGTGATGGCTGCCTCAGCTGAAGTATTGTTAGATCCACTTCTAAAGAACATTCTTGTTCTCAAGCATGTTCTGCAAATGCTTGCACATGTACCTGCCCACCTCTCCCCATTAATCAATTCAATGAAGTTTCCAAAAGACATTGGATTTTCAGAGAAGTGACGAAGTTAGGAAGTATATGAAGTATTAGACTCAGAGGATCATAGGCTTAGAGCTTGGAGGGACCTTAGAAGTCATCTTTATTCTATGGAGGAAACTGAGGTACATGAAAGATTAAGAAACTTTCCCAAGGTTACACAGACCATAAGGTCCTAGCACTTTACCCTCTCAATCTTTTACTACAAACATACTTCTCTAGGAAGTAAATATAGTCATGTATTGGGGGGAGGGAAAGAGAAGGATTCCTTACATAAAGGTCTTAAAAGGATACTCTAGAAATGATCAAAAGAGGGAACTGAGAACATCTGGCCAGGGTATAGTACTTCCTAGGCTTAAATGTGAGGCATGGAAGTCCTAGTAAAACCTGGCATTACTCACCCTCCCCTCTGACCCTTCTTTCAGTGTCTCCAATCCCAGAAATTAGATTTCAATTCTTAACTCAAGTAGATAGAAAATTAATAGTTTTGCAAAGAGTATCACACCAAACGTGTAAAGTATGTACTAGAGATATTTTTTAGTGTGGTTGCACAGAGAAAGAAACTGAGATTTAAATGTGGCAACAGCAGGGATTTGAATTATTTCAACAGACTCCAAGCTTGCAATTCTATCTCACTCCTCAGTCACACTGTTTCTGTTAACAGCTCCTTTCTACTTCTTTCCACTCCTCCCCAGCCCCCTCAATCCCTCACCTGAGCAGTCACTTGTTCTTCTCCTTATATCTACTGTAGTAAGAGTTCCTTGTACCCTTTCTCTCCTATTTCTATTCTGAGCCCACTATCACCACTCTCCCTCTTTTCCTTTGATTTCCTTTTAGAGGTCAAAATATTTCTGTTGACCCATTTCAGTGAACTTCATCTTCATAGCAGCTAAATTCTGTTTCCTAAAGAAGAATCAGAAAACTGATGACTCCTAATAATAATGGTGACCTATAACCTTTGGCAGGATTTAGAAAGCTGGAAAGGTTCTGAGTCAGCTTTACTGGTATCAGTCCAGCTAACGAGGAAAAGCCTGATGAATTCTTTGGTCATGGCAACCCACAAAGCAATACAAAATGGTCCTTAGATCTATAGTACTCCTTTTTATTTCTGTAATGACAGATAAGAGAAAGGGGTGCAAAGGATGCTAAGAATTATACAGTTTTTAGACCATGTATAAAATTTCCCTATCCATAAACTACAGTTACTGTATGAGATCCTTGTCCAGTGCCATCAAACAAAAACTCTACTTGGAAGAAATGAACTATGTCAGTCTTGATATTTTGCCATACATTAAACCAGAAGATTGAAGCAATTTGCAGCTATGTAGAAGGATAAGTCACAGGTTCTCTTGGAAAGGCAGATGAATGGATTGGCAAAGCTGGCTTAACAATATGTCCAAAGGCTTCAAGAAACATAATTTCATGGGAAAATTGAGTTCTCTGGTATTATAGTCCCCATGATTAAGTCTCTGTAAGAAGACCACCCACCATGAAAATAATCAGAGCTTACACACCACCATCTGTTGCTGGTGAAGAGAGAATTTTTCTCTATATATACTCCAAAGAACACTAAGGTTTGAAGTTAGAGAAGCATGTTTCAGATTCTGGCTCTTGTACTTACTAGCAGTGTGGCTTTGGGCAAGTCACATAATACCTCTGGGCCCCACTTTTCTCTTTGTAAAATGTGAGGATTGGACTAGATGACCTCTGAGGTCTCTCCCTTCCAGCTCTTAGTTTAGGATCCTATGAAACTGTTCACAAAGCATGTAGTAACAACTTTTCAAATGAAACCAATATTTCTAGTATAACCAGTAAGTTCAAAGCAAGGATGGAAAGAAGTTAAAAAAAAAAAAGAAATGTGGATCAGGAAGAAGGAATGAAAGAAAGCCAAAGATTTGTAGTTTATACAGAAGCCGCAAACTAACAGATCATAGATGCTTTCTTTAAGAAAAGAATCAAAAGACACTAAGCCTGCTGAGGACAGAATAACAATATAATTTAAATTGTATTAAATATATTTAAACATGCAGAAAAAGAGATTCATTATTAATGTGAGAGTCTTTCCTGAATCAGTTGTCTATAATTTAGGTCTAATTTCCATAAGAGGGGTGATGGGAGTCCACAACTGTAAGTCAGACCACAACTGTAGTCACTTCTAGGCACCATATTTAGGGAATAATATTGACATGCTAAACCAAAGAGAATTAAGAAAAGAATAAACAGATAGTAAGGATACTTGAGAACGTATGATACAAGAATCAGTAGAAAGAATTAACATTTGGGCTGGAGAAAGAATAGCTTACTTAATAAATGAGACAAATAATGTGGCTACTTGAATGTTGGTTTTTAAGTTAAAAAGGTCAATCATCTGAATGCCAGTCATACACAAGTGGGACAGGATTTGTTCTACTTGACCCCAGGTGGAGAAACTGGGAGAAATGTGTAGAAGTGAAAGGGAAGCAGGTTTCAGTTACCTAAAAGGGGAAAGGAAAAAAAAATGGAATAGTCTGCCTCAGGAAATAATGAATTTGTCATCCCTAAAGATTTATAAATGGAAGATGGAGGACCTTTTTTAAATTTTTAATTTTTTATTTCTTGTAAATACTATAGATGATTCCTGGTCCAACATGAGATGGATTAGATGACCTTCAAAATCCCTTCCAACTCTCAGATTCTTTGAGTACTCACAAAGTAACAGAATCTGAAAAAGGTTCACTAGAGATTATCTCTGCTAACATTAGGTCTTCAATAGGGATAGGCCATCAGTTAACTGAATCATTCCCACCTGTTGTCTGCTTCCTGAATTACCACTAAAATGTGCACCTCTAATTGCTCTCATTTCTCTCTAAATACCTTATTTTTATCCATTTTAAAAATCCCACTTCACAAAACCTTCCCTATATATTCCCCAGTCCTACACACACACACACACACACACACACACGCACGCACGCACGCACGCACGCACGCACGCACACACACACACATTCTACTCCTTAGACTTCAAATGGTACTAATGCCAGACTTGAAGAAAAATCCCCTGAATGTTATTGGAGAAGGAAATGGCAAAACACTCCAGTATCTGTGTAAAAAAAACCCCAAATGGTATCACAAAGGGCTAGACATGACTGAAATGACTGAACAATAACAGAAATCCCTGAATGTTAAGGGGATGACATGTGGAAGATGTCTGGGATGACATGAGCAAGAATTGCCCAGGATGAAAAAATATGGTCATGTTGCTATCTCTATCTGAGAAGGCTCGCCAACAACCATTAAGGTCACAGATTCGTTAAAGTACTAAAGTAATTGTACATTGATTCTTTCTCCACAAATAGGCTAAGTTCACAGAGGGCAGAGACTGTAACTGAATCTACATTTGCACAGCATCTAACACATGGCAAGAGCATAGCATAGTTCCAGGACTGAGAAGACCCAAGAAGATATAGTCCTATCTCTGGCTTCAAGACTCACTGAACTGATAAATTACTCAACTAAAACACCCTAAGGTTGGTAGAAGTTTTAGACTGTGCCATTTTCAGAAAGTTCAACAATCAGACTAATAAAGATGATTTGGGCTCTGTCATATCCCTGCAGTGTAACCTTGAGCAAGAACCTACCCTTTTCTCAGACTTCTTTTCTTCTTTCATAAAAAAAAAAAGTGGTTAAAATTAAATACACAGCTCATATGTCACTTCCTGTGACCCCTTTCCTTATGCCCTATCCCCACCTCTCCCAAATTGTCTTCTATTTACTTTGAATATATTGTGCATATATTTATATCTGTATGGTTGTCTCCTTTAACGTAATGTAAGCTCCTTAAGGATGGGGACTATTTTTTTTTTTATTCCTAATACACAGCATTGTGCCTGTCATATAGCAGGCTTTTAATAAATGCTTGTAGACTGGTTGATAAATACTACATGGTCTTTATATTTCCTTTGGCCTCTAATACTCCAAGCTTTCATCACAGGATTAATCTTATTAGACGACCACCTCCAGTCATCCTGGCTCTGGAGGAGAAAGTGAGGCTGGTGGCTTTGCACAGCCCTCCCTCATTTCAATCTAATTCACTTGCAAATCCAGTAATCACCCCTTCCTGATATCATGGTCCTCTTTGAGAATGAAGGACAAACAACCTGTGAGTAGCATGAGCTGCCCCACTGGGGACCCAACTGGCAAATTCCAGTTAGGCAGCCCAGTTCCTTCCTTTCCTCCTTCTTCCTCTCCTCTCCTCCTTCCTCTCCCTCTGTCCACATAGGGTATCATTCCTTTACCTGTGAATGTTCTGCCCAAAGGAATGTAAATTTTGATTACTGAATCTTCACAAGATATCTTGGGGTTTAAGGGTCAAACTTCTTTCTTAAGGACCATAGTCTTAAACCCAAATCACTCTGGCTCTCAGTGATTGGCTTACAATAGGTGCGAGCACAAGCCCCACAGAGTCATTGTTTGGACCCAGATTGTTGAGAGTGACTATAAATAGCAACTGTTTCTGTTTCTGTTTTGGCCAGAAACTCTAAGGGTCTTCTAATCCCAGATTGATTTTTCTTCTTGACTAAGAGGCCATTCTTTGACTCTTCCTTACCTAACCTTATTGAATGGGAATTGCCTCAGGCAAACTGAGACATGGAAAAGTCTCCCATTGCATCCTGGGCCATCTCCAGTTGTCCTGATCTATATCTGGCCACTGGACCCAGATGGCTCTGGAGCAATAAGTAAGGTTGGTGATGTTGCACAGCCCTCCCTCACTTAAATCCAATTCACTTGAAAGTCATGACATCCCCTTTCGGATATCATGGTCCTCTTCCAGAATGAAGGACAAACAACAGTAGTCTTACAGGGTTAGATCATGTGATCACCTATTTAGTAAGGCTTTGGGGACTTGAGAAAGCTCTGATGAACTCGAAACACGACCTCATCGATTTCCTCCTTTTTGAGTATATTTTGATGAAGGCTGGTGCCACATTTATGTGGGCTTCATGCTGAAGGTTGATGAACGAATTTCAGTCATTGGAAAAGGAATGTCACAAGTTCTAAGGAGCAAGGATTTGAAGGAGGGGTAGGCCAACTGAATTTGTACCAAATAATTACTTTTTCACATACCCACCACCACTATAGGAGGACCTAATATAGTTTGCAAAGCCTGTGGAATTTCATTTTCTCTTTTTAGAAAATGCATGAGGTACTCATTTGACTTGAAGCTATAGTTCTGTTAAAAGGTATGACATCCCTGGAAAAAAGGTATATGCTTCTTATATCTCACTATGAGTTTTAGGTATTTTACTAAATAATGCTTTGTTTTTTGTTTTTCATTTTTTCATTTCATTTTATTCAAAAAACTGAATAGCTAGAAATTAGGAAGGAAACATGGTACTTCCTTCTGTGGGCCACTGAAAGGACAGGCAATACATGAATTTCTAAACCAATGATGATTCTTACCAATAGAAAAGATGTAGGGATGAAAGAAGCTCTCTCTCTCTCTCTCTCTCTCTCTCTCTCTCTCTCTCTCTTTCTCTCTCTCTCGCTCTCTCTCTCTCTCTCTCTCTCTCTCTCTCTCGCTCTCTCTTTCTCTCTCTCTCACTCTCACTGTCTCCCCAATTAGATGAAAATGGACTTCAATAAAATTCCAAAATCTAATTCTGATGATGACATGAGGAGCTATGAAAGAATATCACTGAATCTCAAAGTTGGAAGGGACTTCAAGGACCACCCAGTCCTACTGAAAGCTGAATAAGAATCCTTGCTACTTACAACATTTCTTGCCAGGTTGCCATCCAGTCTTTGCTCCAAAACCTTCAGTCAAACAAAGGTGAACAACTGCATTCTGTGGTAGCTCATTTGACTCTGGAACGGTCCTTATTGTCAGGAAATTATTCCATGAGAATTTGCCTCTCAGTAATTTTCACCCTAATCTCCTAGCTCTGCCTTCTGGGACGAAATAGAGTAAATCTAGAATCTCTTCCACATAATTAAGTTCTTCAAATTCTAGAAGACAGCTATCATTCCCCCCTTAAGTCTTCTCTTCTCTAGACTAGATATCTTCATATCCTCATAAGGCATTGTCTCCAGGCTCTTCATCATCCTAAGGCTGGTGGAACAATGGATAGAGAGCACTGGGCCTGGGATGGGTAAAACCTAAATAAAAATCCAGTCTCAGACACATTTAGTATTTTTGTGAGGCTGGACAAGTCACTTAATCTCTGCTTGCCTCAGTTTCCTCAGTTACAAAATGGGGATAAAATAGTGCTTGTCTCCCAGGCATGTTGTGAGCATCAAGGGATATACTATTTGCAAAGCACTTAGCACAGAGCGTGGCACGTGGCACATAGCAGCAGATGCCATATAAATTCTTTTTCCCTCCTTTCCTACTGGCAACTGAACAACTAGAAATCAAGTTGAGACTTAAAACTGTTCTGACCAGCCTGCCCCTGGATCAAGATACAATGTTAACCTTGAAATACTTATGAGTTGAAAGAGGCAATTCAGTTTCAACATTATATTCCTCTCACAAGGTTTATCAATGTTTTCTAGTCATTCTTTAGGAACCAAATACAAAGTAAGACACAAAGTCATTTGCTCCCCCTCCATTTGGAACCCACGCACAACCCATGCACTTGAATATGCCAAATTCTCTAATGCACAGAAAAGTCCAACTCAGAAATATTTCCTTCATTCCCCCTGTCCTTAAATTTAATGAATGAAAGTTCATCTTCCTGGGCTATTCTTTCCCTCATACACTGATCCAGTCATGCTGCATTGCCTGAAATGTATATACTCTATTTCTCACCCAGAGAGGTAGTATTTTTTAGGTGGAAGAGAAGTAAAAGACCTGGACTCAAAAACTGGTTCTGATATTTAGTAGACATGTGATCTGAGGTCCATCCCCTCTCTCAGTCCTTGCTCCTCATATAATTCAAGGATATTGAACCAGATGGTCTGTCCAAGATTCCAATCTGTGACACTGGATAAGTCACAGTAATTCTGAAAATCTGGAGAGCAGCAGGAGTGCCAGCCTAATTCTACCAAAGAATCAATTTTTATCAAATGTTTTTTAACAAAGAACGGTTTTATGATTTGGAGAGATAGGGCTTTAGGGCCTCATCTGCTTTCACTTTGCTTCCTTTGCTAATATTCTGGCTGAGGAGCTCATCTTTCAATACCTTAGCCCTGGGTGGCAACAAAAACATTTTTCTCACCACAGCTACTGGGCAGAAAATTATAGCCCTGTTGCCAGGACAACCAGCTAGAAAAGAAATGCTTTTTGGTCTACAATCTTTCTTACCAGTCTCTTGCACTGATGGGAGAGGATATAATAGGGCAAACAGTAAGAAGGGGTGGGAAGAGCCAGGAAGCCTGAATTCTAATCCTAATTATCAGTAGTTACCTAGATGATCTTATATAAACCACTTAAGCTCTCTGGGTCTCAGCTTTCTCATTTGGAAAATCAAAATAATAATACTTGTAATTGCTGCCTCAAGGAAACAGACAATAGAATATAGTAAAGAAGACTTTACTTCATAGAGTCAGAACACTAGGCTAGTTTAAGGATGGTTCTGCCCTGCCGGGTAAAACTGGATGTAAAAAACACTTCCGTTCTCTGGGTCTTAATTTTTTTTTTTAATGAAAGGGATTAAAGTAAATGTAATGATCTCTAAGGCTCCCTCCTTCTAACTGTAAAACCTGTAATTTAACATACCCTGGTCCTACCATTTACTGGCTATGTGACCTTATATAAGTCACTCTAAGCCTCAGTTTCCTCATCTGTAAAACAGAAATAACACCTGCAACAACTGTCATAGAGTTATCATAAGGAAAGTGATTAGTAAGCTAATAAAAGCATTATGTTAACATAATCTACTTTTCTTATTACTGACTCTCAACAAAAATTTCACCTTCCCAAAATCGAATGCTATAATACTGCAAGTGTTTAAGCGCTCATCCTGTGGAAAGAGAAATCTTCCAAGAAGGGAAATTAATCACAAAACCGGTGAGCAGTTAGGTTCATAGGCCATGCTCCTTCTCACTTCTTCCTTGACCTAACCAAACCTCTGTTTTCACTGTGGGATCGTCCTCTATGGCAGGGGCAGAACTTATCTTAGGTCCCTTTCTCTCTTAACCCTCTTATCTCTTGGTGGTCTCAATTCTTACAACTCTTTGTATGCACATTACTCCAAAATCCTCCTACCTAGCTCTCATTTCTCTCCAGAGTTCAAGTAGCCCCACCTCTAACTGACTGTGAGAAACTTCTACCTGCAAGTGCTAGAAGCATCTCCAACTCAACAAATCCAAAATAAAACACATTCATTCTCCCTACTCCCAATTTTCCTATTTCTGTCCAGGGTACCCCCACCCTTCCAGTCATCCAGGCTCACTGACTTAGAACTATCCTTTATTCTTCCTCACCCCCACCCCCATAATCAGGTGTTAGTTGCTCTTGATTCTATCTCTACAATAATTCTCAAATCTGCCTCTACTCTTGGGGCTCCAATTTAGGTCATCTCCTTAACACTTCAATAGCCTCCTTCTATACCTCCCTGCATCCAGTCTCTCCCAGCTCCAAACCAGTTCTAAACAGTTGCCAAACTGAAGTTCCAAATGCACAAATACAAACTTGTAACTGTTGCTCAAGAAGCTCATTACCACAAAGAGCTCCCTATAGCCACCAGATAAAATGCAAACTCCTCTCTTTTGCATTATAAAATACTTTTACAAAGTAGCTGTGGCCAGACTTTCAAGGCTAATTATTCATCACTCTCCCTCTGGCTCTCTACATCTTAGTGAAACCAGCTTAAGGATAATTCTCTCAAACGTAGAAAGGACTCTCCAGCCTCCTACTTTTTCTCCACAGGTTGTCCAACATATGTTTTCCCTTCTCAACTCTACCTCTAGGTAACCTTTCATCACCCTCACCCCCAGATGCACTTTCTCTGTCTTCCATACCTGTAAAGTTCCCCCTCCTCAACTTCACCTATTGATCTTCCTATCTCGCTTTAAGTCTCATCCTTTAAGTCTCAACTAAAAATCTCATCTTTATAGGAAGTCTTTTCCAACCCTTCTCAATTCTAGTGCCTTCCCTCTGTTATTTCTTTTTATCGTGTGTGTGTGTGTGTGTGTGTGTGTGTGTGTGTACTCTTCAGTAAATTCACTTGCTTCTGATCCTCTGACTGGAGGGCAAAGCAAAAAATAAAAATATTTTTAATTAAAAAAAATCCACCTCCTCCCAAAGCTTCCCTTTGTAAAAAGGGCTCCGAATCAATTTCTTCATTTACAGCTCAATTTTGACCCCTCCATCATCATCATCATTGTCACATTCCTTGGCATCTCCCCACACTTTTCATGTTTCTTTTGTGTACTGTCTTCCCTATTGGAGGGCAAGTTTCCTTGACAGCAAGACTGTGCTCTTTCTTCTTTGTATCCCCAATTGTAGGAAACAAAGAGTTATGTTTCCACAGGGTTAAAACTTCCAGCTTTGAGTGGTGACAGTTAATCAGAGCTGTGACATAGCATGGTCAGGTAAAAAAGGTCAGAAATTTGTAAGAGATAGCAAGGAGTTAAGTGTTCACAAAAGTTGGTTGTTACCTCCTAAGGTTGCTGAATAAATAAGATAAGAAAGTCAGCAAACTGCAGGTGAGCACACCAAGGAGCAATATGTAGTAGGCATGTCAAAGAGTTTGTGATGCAAAGGAGAACAGACCTGACCAATCCATCCTCTGATGGGAGGATCTGTCCTGAACTAACATTATAAGAATGCCCTTGCTTCTGTATTGGGCACTCCCTCCTCCTGAAAAGAGCGGTGGGGTCCACTTTGGCCGAAGTGTTCAATTACTTTGAACTCTGCTGTAATAAATTTTACTTGATACCTTTTTGTATCAAGTATGTTTCTAACACAATGCTTAGCACAGTGCCTGTAACAAAATAGGTAGTTAATAAATAAATAAATTGCATTGTGTTGTTATATAAAACCAGGATCTATTGTAGGCCATCCAATCTAGCTGGAGCATGAGGCTGAAAAGGCACAGTGATAATGCCAGATTGTGGGAGATTTTGAATGCAATGATAAAAAGAATGAATTTTATTCCACATGCAATAGGGAACCAGTGAAGGTTTTTGAAGAGTAAATAGAGATCTGCAAAACAACAACAAAAATTCTATAATCTCTATGAAGGACAGGTTGCGTGGAAGAGAACTGAAGACAAGGAAAGCCCTTCAAAACCTATTGCAACATTCTACATGTGCAGTAATAAGGGTCTCTACTAGATAAATTAGATGCATGAGAATAGAAAGGAGGACACTGAATAGGCAAGAGATATTGTGGTTGAAAGACACAACTTGGAAATGGGTAGGATAAAGGAGAAGAGGGGTAATAATCAAAGATTAAATCAAACCATTGAGGGGTGACTAATGGTACCACTTACTCACAGGGAAAGGGAAGCAGGTTTGGGGAAAGATCAGATCATAAGCATTTTTTCTGTCATGAGAAATTTCAGCTACTACTGGAACTTTCAGGGGCTGCTCTCCCAGCAAGTGTTCTGAGCTGAAGGTATATAGCTTTCAAAACAAGTTAGCACCACAGATACAGATTTGGGTAATGTTTGTTTCAGATTAATAAATATTTAGAAACTTCAGTGTAATGGAAATATGTATCTTTCCATCCTGAGCACCTAGGCTAAAACCACAATAGTAAATGAGATTGGTTGTTGTCCTTTATGTTCAAAGAGGACAAAAGTGAAATCACTATGTCAGGGTCAAGGTACATTATGTCCAACTGTGGCTGATCAGACTACCACAGGTCAGCACTGATAGTACAAATAAATGAACACTGGAATGGAGATAACACAGGATAATAAAGGGGAAGGGGAAGATAGCCAAGGAAGGATATTTGAGGAACACTAGCATTCAGAGATTAGAAAAGGCAGCCATTGAAGGTTCAGTACTATGGACACTATTTTTTACAAATCAAATGACGGAAACTTAGAAATGCTAAATGATTTGTGTCTGGTGAATAGGTCCAGAATATGTATCAGAAACAAAATTTTAATGTAGTTTTCCTTTGTCCCCAAGACAGTGTTCTTTTCCTTATTCTATGCTGCCTCTCCCTCAAAGACTTCGGGGGAAAAAGGGAAAAGGTGACTAAGTGGAGAAGGCTAAGGCTAGAAGTTTAGTCTTCAACATCCTAAGTGTCAAGCATTAGTATGTTTTACAAGAAGAGAAATAAAATACCTGGCTGGGTGGGCATCAAAGCATGGCAGAAGGGTAAACCCTAAAATGGATGAAAAGTCATACACAGACTCATAGATCTATTGCTGAAAGAATATAGGGAGGATATTTTGGCCAACTTCCTTATTTTACAGATAAGAAGCCCAGGAATGTTAGGTAAATTGCCCAAGATCACACAGTTGTAGAGACTAGAGATGGAATTCGTATTTGGCCAATGTTCTTTCCACTCAGAAAATTTGTTTTTTTAATTTAGTTAGACTAGCTGATTCCTAAGATCCTTTCCAAACCTAAACCATCTTTCCACTAGAATTAGAAATGTCTTTTCAATTTATTCTTCACTCTGCTTCTTTTGGTGCACCCTTCAAATGACCACCAGAAACCATTCCCAGGAGGAAGAAAAGAGTTCTACACAAGAGTTCTACATAAGGGGCTGTGTATACTCATCCTTGCTCAGACATTTTCAGTCCCACACATGTTCACTACTTCACCCTCACTTTCCATTTCTTACGTTGAGAACTGGTAACCAAATAATCACTAGTTATGCCCCTGGAAAGAGTGTGGCAATGAATGGCCTTATTGTTCCACTTTCCAAACCAAATCATTCTACACAGGCCACTCTTTCCCTCTAGGTACTATCTCCCTCATTAGAAAGTAAGCTTTTTAAAGGCAAAGACTGTCTCATTTCAGTAACTCCTATCCCCAATTCTTAGCAAAGTGCTTGGCACAGAGTGATTCATAAGTCCTTTTTAAAATTCCTTTATGTTTCCAAATATAGGAAAGCTGCTCTAATACACAAAAATAAATAGGCATAATATACCATCCAAATATAACTCACCTTTGCTTTGGAACTTGGTTATTGCTACTCTATTTCTTTCCAGATATCTTTTCATTTAGTTCTCTTGAAAGACAAAGGACATGAACAAACAGTTCTCAAAAGAAGAAAAGCAAACTATTAATAACCCTATGAAATAATGCTCCAAATTACTAATAATAAGAGAAATGGAAACAAAAACAATTCCAAGATGTCATCTGACAACACAGGAAATTGGCAAAGATGATCAAAATCAAGAATAATCAGTATCAGAGGTTTAAAGATAGGCAAAAAAATACATTTTTGATAGAGCTATTAAATCCTTTATTTTTAAAGCAATTTGGAACTATTCCAAGAAAATGACTAAAATATCCCTTGATCCCAAAAGTACACTGCTAGGCATATGCCCCAAGGATGTCAACAATAGCAAAAAATAGAAAAAACACATTTACAGCAGCACTTTTTGGAGCGGCAAATAACTAGAAATAAAGTAGATGTCAGTTTTATTAGAGAATATCCAAACAAACTGAAATATATAAATGTAATGACATTTTACTATGCTATAAGAAACAAAGAAGAAGAAGAAAGGAGCACAGGGAGACATATATGAAATGATGTGAAATAAACAGAACAAAGAAAGTAATATAAAAATGATTACAACAACGGAAATGGAAACAATGACAAGAGCAAAAGCATTCAAATACTATGTCTGATTATAACCATCAAGCTTGTTTCCAAGGAAGAGGTTTAAAACAACACACTTTCCTCATTTTATTTTTTTCTCATTTTCTCTCATTCTCATTTCTCATTTATTTTTTCCTCATTTTCCTCATTTTATTTCCTCTACAAAGAGGTGGGAGACTATGTGTACGAAACAATGCATGTCTATTGTTGACATTCAGCTGACATTTTATCGAAATGGAGCTTGCCTTTACCCCCTCCCTCTTTGTTTCATCTTTCCTGTTAGGTCTTTATTATAAGGGACTGCTGGCTGGATGGGAAGGAAGATGGATAGATTTGCAAATGAAGGTTATGTAAAAAAAAAAAAAAGATATGAATAAAAATCTTAAAAGATGATGATAATATATTTGGATAAAGGAGATCTATGTTCTTACAACTCCCTACTTCCCTACTGACTAGCTATACATAACTTTGGGAAAGTGGTCTCAGTTATCTCTACATTTATAAAATGGGGATGATAATTTTTATCCACTTCAGAAGACAGCAAAAGGTCTCAGTGGTATATGATTTTAAGATTAATAAGAACAAGTCTCTTTCCTGAAGAAAGCTGTTGAGAAATGACAGAGGAACAAACAGACTTTCTGAATAAAATAGAGGATTTGTCACTGAGGGGAAGGCAGTGACCTTATTCACTATGCAGTATTCAAAGACAATAACTTCTATCCTAGAAATTCAATTTTACTATAATTCATAATTTTTTTCTTTTTTTAAGATTAAGCCCTTGTCTTCTTAAAGTAGCAAGGATCAAGAGAAATAGATGGAAGTTTTACAGTCATCTCTAACTGCCTCCCCACAATTTAAGAAAGTATGATTTATCAAAATAGAAAGCTTACTTTGACAAAAAGATAATTTTACATAGCCCCCATCTTAGATTAACAATGTTCTTGAGAGTCATAAATTTTAATTCTATAATCAGTAACCACTATAGAGTGAATTGTCATATAGGATTAGGGAAAATATATTTTAGCTTCTCAGAAAATGTCTTGTGTGAAGATAGGAGAGCTTTACTTCAAGTACTCTATTTGGGGAATGCAAAGCAGCTAACATTTGGAACAGAGACATGAGAAGTCTGAAATCCACCTAGCAATTTAGACCAAATAAAGACTCTGCAATTTTAAATTTGGAAGCAGGAACATCTGACATTGCTATATTCATCGAGTGGGGCCTGCATGAAGGAGGAAGG
The DNA here is from genome assembly GCF_028372415.1 of Notamacropus eugenii. Lineage (NCBI taxonomy): Eukaryota > Metazoa > Chordata > Mammalia > Diprotodontia > Macropodidae > Notamacropus > Notamacropus eugenii. The sequence continues at coordinate 553,564,115 of NC_092872.1, forward strand.
CAAGACAAATCCGACCAAGACATGACTTTCATTGATATGAAATATATATACCTCACTCAGTTCTGTGCTCGCTCCAGTCTTTTTTTAAGACCTTTGAAGTCATATCCTGATTTCTGATTGTCAAAGATTCTGAATCATTTAGACTCTAGGATAGCCATAGTGTTCAGGTTAATCCCCTGGAAGTTCACTCATCATAATCTCAGTTACTGTTAAATACTTAATACAGGGCCCAAATAGTTTTGGGGTTAACAAATCAATCAGAATTGTATTTCTATCCAAGGAGGATAATCATCTAGGTGGTTAGCTGTGTGATAACCATTCCATTTTTCAAATCCACCTTTGCCTATAACAAGGAGACAAGAAAGTACCTACCTTTTCTTTGAAATCAAAAGAATTGTAGTTAAAAAGTAAGAGTGAGAAAACAGACTATGCTACTCCCTCAACCCTCATACAACATACCACAAATGAGCACCAAAATGATCCTAGCAACTACTACTGGTCCAGTCAATTTAGAGGAGCAGTTCAAAGTACTGGAATTGATTCTATAAAATAAGGAAGAACACTAGAGATGTGGTATAGTGGTCAGAATGATGACCAGCCACAGTTTCAAGTGACTTGATGAAGTATGGCTCCCTGCCCATAAGCAAAGAGAAGATGGATAATAGGTATGGAATAAGGCATGCAGTTTTTTAGATACAGCCAATATTTTTATTTGCTTTCCTTGTCTGTATTCATGTTATAAAGGGATACAGTGGGAAGAAAGAAAAAGAGAAAGGAAGAGAGAGAAAAAGGGGGGAGAAAATGAAAGAACATTAGATTTAGAGTTACAACTTAAGGGCTGAGCTAGCTATGACCCTCATGACCATAGGATTTATTTAGAGCTAGAAGGTAAGTTAAAGGCTTTATCTTGTCTGATATCATCATTTAACAACGGAGGACACTGAGGCACAGAGAGGTCAAATGACTTGCCGAAAGTCACACAGCTAATAAATAGTAGTGACAGGCAGGATTTTGCCACATATCTTCTGACTCTAGGTCCACTGATCTTTCTGATACTAGCTGTGTGATCTTGGAAAAGTCTTACTTTTCTCTGTGTCTCAACTTCCTTAGCTTTAAAAAAATAAGGATAATACTTGGATGATGAATTTCACAAGGTTGGTATAAAACAGAAAGCACAATGTAAAACACAAAATACTTTGTAATTTGGAGTTATAACACCATGAAATGTGAACTTAGAAAATCCAATTTTTCTGTACCTCAGTTACCTCCTCTGTAAAACAGAAATAATTATTTCTGACCTCCATGACTTTAAGGGATGCACAAGGCAATCTCTTAGTGAACTTTTCAACTGCATGATCTCTAGTTCTGTGGGTAATCTAAGTAATCTTTGTATCAGCAGCTGGGTGGTACAGTGATAAGTCTTAGAGTAAGGAGGACCTTTGTTTGAATCTTGCCTTAGACACTAGTTGTATGAACCTGGGTAAATCATTTAATCTTTGTGCCTCAGTTTCCTTATCTGTAAAATGGAGATGATGACAATAGTGCTAACCTCAGAGAGTTGTTGTGAGGATCAAATGAGCTAACATACACAATATAAAGTACTATATTAAGGCTATTATCGTTATTTTTATTGATAGCAATTGAGCAGATGGTGGTCCTCACATTCCTCCTCTAAGAAGACTGTTAAAACTAATAATAATAACTGACATTCATAAAAAGCTTTCAGATACACTTTTCCTCTAAGCCCTACAATTCTCTATATGGGGTGGCACATACGTTATCCTCATTCTACTGATAAGGAAACTGAGGCACAGAACAATTTAATTCAATAAGCACCAATTAAGTCCTTACTACTTTTGAGGCACTGTAGATAGTTGCTACCTTCATAGAGCTTCATTTTCCTGAGGGTAGGATATAATATGTTGTTGTTGATCATTCAGTTTTTAGTCATGTCCAATTCTTTGTGACCCCATTTGGGGTTTTCTTAGCAAAGACACTCTAGTGGCTTGCCATTTCCTTTTCCAGCTCATTTTACAGATGAGGGACTGAGGCAAGTAAGGTTAAGTGACTTGGCCAGAGACACACAGCTAATAAGTATCTGAGGCCAAATTTGAACTCAGAAAGATGTCTTTCTGATTCCAGGCCTGGCCCTCTATCCATTGTGCCACCTAGCTACCTTAATAAGTATACAGAAATAAATATAAGTGGTCAAAGGATTTGACCAGACAGTTCTTCTCACACAAGCTACCAACACCATACAAAAACTGCTCCAAAGCATTAATAGTAAGAGAAATACAAATCAAAACAACTTGGAGGTTCTCTATCTAATACCTATCAGACTGTTACAAAATGACAAAAGAGAAAAATGGCAATTGCTGGAAGGGATCATGGGAAAAGAAGCATCTTAATGCAGTGGGGGTGGAGATGAGTTGTGAATTAATTTAACCATTCAGGGAAGCAATTTGAAACTATATCCAAAAACAATTGTCACAAACCTTTTTCCTGTTGATAAATACTATGAGGTACATACCCCAAAGAGTTCAAAAGTAGATCAAAGTGACCTACATATAAAATACATCAATAGCACCACTTTGTATTAAAGCAAAGAACTTCAAAAAGGGTGATCATGATATATGGGATGACTTAGTAAACTATGGTATATAGATTAAAAGTACATGATTGCACCATAAGAAATAAAGCTAGATTCAAAAAAACCTAGGGGAAATTAGATAAAATGATGCAAAGTGAAATATACAAAATAGAAAACAATTTTCACAAGGACCACAACAATTTAAAGTGAAACAACTTTGAAAGACTTCAGAATTGTGATCAGTGTAGTAAGTAATCATTTCTGCAGGGAACTGATGATGAAACATGCTTCCCACCTCTTGGCAAAGAGGGGATGAACCACAGTTGCTGAAGGAGACATAGACAATATGCTGATGTGCTTTGCTTAACCATACTGATTGATTCCAAGGAAGTGTTTTTACAGTGTGGAAGGGAGAGTAAAATAAAGAAGAAAATATGGAAAAGAGTCAATGAAACTTTTTTTAAATGCACAAAATAAAGTTGAAAGAAGTTCAGAAGGGGACAAAGATAAACATGGTAGTTTTACTATTATTATGTTAAATTTAACACACACATAAAAGCAAAGCATATAACAAATTCAGTTTCATATATAATCCTCTTTTCTGTTCTTTTTATATTGAAATATTCATGTTTATTAAGTTTATCATAAAAAATAAACAAGTAAAAGGAAAATGCACAAATTAATTTTAGGGAGGGCCATACTAACAACTGGGAAAATTGGTAAAGATCAAGTGATTTACCAAATATCACAGATTGTCCATGGTCTTAAAGTCCAGTGAATGTTCAAAAATTGTCCATTATGGAGCCAGAATGACTCTCTTCTAACCATCAATTCAACAACAACAGCAAAAATTTCTGAGTATTCATCATGCAGAAGATACTGGACAAAGGGCGTGGGATGGGGGTAGAACATGACTCTGAAGAAATGGAACATCAAAAAAACCAACTAAGTAGACTCCAAACCCTTCACAGTCTTGACATATGACTTGGCATAAGGAAGGTCCTGAGAGAGACCATCATTCTAAGACTGGAAACCAGATCTTCTACTCCCCCAGATAACTCACTCTCCAGAACTCTTCACTACACAACAAAGCCGTTCCTTGTGTGGCTACAAGAAGTCAGCTTTCCTGCCATAACCAATACCACTTAGACTAATAGGAAGCATTAAAAACAAGCAAACAAAGAAATGTTACTTAACACTTAACAAAATGACTTACTCAAAATAAGTTCTGACATGGTGATCACAATTTTCCAAAATGCAGAAAAGTAACTCTGAGGCAAAAGCACAAGACAAAAGAAAAAACAAAAAAAACTTCACATTGAGGAGAGAGCTGTTATCCAAACTGGAGTGGGTTTTCTTCTTCAGTACTGAGAATAAAGCTCAGTCATGTGGGAATTGGATGCAATCAAATATGGTGATGCAATATTTCCTGAAGGGAAAATAAGATTTAAATAAGTAACTCCAAATATTCCCAAGAAAGCTTCCCAAGGATGCTGGAAACAGTCTATGAAAATAAGCACTTGATTGAGTTCACATTCTAAATATATAATAGATCCTAAAACTTAAAATTGAGATTCTTTTTCACATAGAACTATTCTATGGTTATCCAGCCTATGAGTCACCACCTACACAGCATACCTGGAATAAATTTTTGTTGTTCTAATAAAGGGTATAGAGTGGTTGGTAGATAATGAGTCTGGTAAGGGAAAACTGCTCCTAACTTTGCCTCTTCACAACTTTCATCCATTGTTTTTCAGACCAAACAATCCTCATCCTTTTTCCATAGCCCTCCAAACACCTGAACACAGATATGCTGTCTTCCCAAACTCCTCTGTCTTTTTCAGCCAATTCATTTTCAATTCTTTCAATACGCAAATGGTATGGGCTAGAAGTCCTTCACCATCTCAGTTTCCCTGCTCTGGACACTTTCCAATTTATTAATGTTCTTCCTAAAACATGTCACCTAGAACAACATTCTAGATATGACCTATCAGGTCAAGTTGTCCGGATGATCAACTCCTTGATCTTGAATATTCTTGCTTCTCTACATATGTTACTTCTCATCTGCTATATCACACTGTTTGTAGTATGCAAAAGCTCCCAGATCTTTATAACAATGCCTTCTAAGTGCAGACCATCTATATGGAAAAATCACCTTCCCCCTATATTGCTTTCCCATTATCTCATGAGGTCTGGATTCATAGGTGCAGAAATTAAATCACCTCTACCTTATGAAAAAAAGGAATAGAGGCATAAGCTCACTGTTGTCACAGGTAATAAATATGCAACCCTAAGTACGAAGCTTTTTGTTATCTGCTTCCCTAGCTATTACTACTTCCAGGAAAAATTCCCAAGGGTAGTTATGATCACATAACCTTCCTGAATGATTCAATACAAAAGCATTCAATGGCTCCCTATTACTTTATATCTGAATAAAGTCCAAATTCATAAGGCTGGACTGCAAAGTCCTCCATGATGTTTTCCAGCCTACTTTACCTTATCATTCTTCTAACACTCCCTCTGCACTAGAAAGGTTCACTCTACTCTAAACACAGATCCATTCCCAACTTTACATACAACCTGGCATCATCACTTAGTTCACATAGTATGTCTTCCCTTCCCTTAATGTCTACCTATCCACTGCCTATCTATATTTCAAAGTATAGCTCTAGTCCTACTCCTCCAGTGACTATTCTAGAGTATTGATCTCCTACATCTGTCAGTCCTTGACTATACTACTTAGCAAACAAGGAAAGGTATGTATGGCATTTGGGACACTTTGTACTCCATTTACTTGTTCCAAAAACATAGGAATATCATACTTAAGATAATATACAGTATACATATAAAACTAAAAACCATAATTTCTCAGGAATGAAAAAAGATATCCATTCTTATCCTTTCTATTTGACATAGCACTAGAAATATTGTTAAAAAAAAGGAAAAAGAAAGATAAAATGAAGGAATAAGCATAAAGAAGAAAGAAAATGAACACTTTTATGAATGATACAATGGTATAAAGAACGCTGGAGAATCAACAAAAAAATTACATGAAACAATAACATGAGCAAGGTTGTAGGATTTAAGTTAAATTAAGACAACATCAATAAAAGCCAGGAGGAAAAGAGAGAAAGAGAAATTCTATTTAAAATAACTACAGAAATCTATAAAATACTAGGGAGTCTACCTACCAAGATGTAACTAAGAACTCTATAAATACAATCAAAAAACACTGTTTACAGGAGAGTGACCAACATGACTAGAGAAATATTAATGTCTCACCAATAGGCCAAGCCAATATAATAAAAATGGCAATGCTACGTAATTAATTCACTTATTCAGTAAGATACCAATTACCAAAGGATTACTTTATAGAACTAAAACAAATAATGAAAAACCTTTTCACATGATAATCTCATCTTCTCAGTGAAGTGAATGAACACCTTGTAGTCACAGGGCTTCTTTCCTTTGCATATAGTAGGATCTCAATTAACACCTACTGTCTTACCTTGTTCTTACTCTGGGTATGGCACTGTTGGGCAGGGGATGAATATCTAAGTGCTTACCATGTGTTTGGCTTGTGTCTGGTACACAGATACAGAAATAACAAACACTCTGTACTCAAGGAGCTCAAGGTCCACTGGAGGAGAAGCCAAGTACTTAAGTAACTACGATCCATGAGAGAATAAGTTAAGTAAAAAAGAAGAGATGTGGACAAAATGATTAAGCATGTGAAACAAAGTAAAAATTTATTGGAAAAATGAAAGTGGAATCAATCAACTTTGAAACAATGGATCAACAGACATTTAAGTGCCTAATATATCTCAGGCTCTGTGCTAGATACTGGTGATGAGTTCAGGGTGCACCCCAAGAATGCTGGAGTGCCATCAGAAATGATAAGGAATAGATGTGAGTTCTATTGTCCTGAATGGAATTCACCAGTCCCAAGCTAAAGACAGGCATTTATTGGGGTGATGCACCCAAGTTGGACTGCTCCCATGTAGGAGAGATTGAACAGCAGGCCCTGTTTAAGGGCATTGCCAAGTTAAAGATTTTAACAATTTTATGGAATGGGGGAAAGGGAAAAGAGAATGAGAGGAGAAAGCATGGCTCCAAAATGCCTTTATCATACAGTAAGCAAAGAAAATAGGAGAGGGGAAAGGAAGAGTTGTTCTGGAATTGGGGGTGCTTTGTGAAAGCATTTAGGTAAATTCAAGGGTAGGGCTTCAATGCATAATCTTCTCTGATTGATCTGGCTGGTCACACCCTGCATCTTTTCTCTTATCTCACATACTGCATCCTGCTAGCTCTACTACCTTCCAGGAGCACTCTTTTCTACTTCATCACTAGGACACAAAGACAAAATAAACAGCCCTGGTCCTCAAAGACATTACATTGTAACAGAAGAAAACATGCACATATATATATATATACACGCATATGCATAACACAAATTAGTCAATCAATCATTAAGCTTTTATTATAGGCCAATTATGGGCAAGGCACTGAGCTAGAAACTTGGGACCCAAAGACAAAAATGAGACAGTCTGTACTCTGAAGAGTCTTGTCTTTTGTGGAAGAGAAAATATGTATATAAATCATTATTGCACACTATAAATAAAAATCACACTTATGGTAAATTATAGAGAAGTACTATCTAATGGGATGGGGGAGCATCAAAAGGCCTCATTTAGGAGGTAGCATTTTAGTAGTTTGAAGGAATCAAGGGAAGTAGGAAGTGGAAGTGAGTTGGGAGCACATAATGGCTTTATAGGCATAAAGAACAAACAGTAGAAACATGTAAATATGAAGGATATAAGTATTTACTGTGTGTAAGGAATTGTAAGAAGGCCAGTGTGGTCAGACCATAGAGGGAAGGGAGGTAGTATGTTAAGGAAAATAAAATAATTCCTCTAACAAAGCAAATTATGTCCAGAAACAAGTACTATCTTTATTTCCATGAGAGACAGAAATAGAGGGAGAGAAGGAGAGGGAAAAGGAAGAGGAAGAGTAGGAGAGAACTAAGCCAGATTTCAGAAACTGATTTGTCTCCTCAAAGATTTAAGTTGTATACCAAGGTTCTTACACATCACAAAGAGAAAAATTGCTATTAAAATAATTTACAGCTTGTGAGGAAAAAAAGTACAGGCTATCATCAAAGAAAAGGAATATCAAAAAAGGGGCAGGTGTCCCATCTTTGAATTATTTGTTTCTTTGGCTCAAGAAACTTCTCAAGGCTTCCCAAAGCAGTTAGAACCAGGGTAATCTTTTCAACTTAGGCTATTGAATTACTCAAGTCATATGTTGCATTTTCAAATTAAAGCTTTTTGTTCAGTTAAGATTTAGTGAATTTATAGTTTTATATCAGGAGAGGGCTGAATTGAAGGGGAAAGATAATGAGTTCAGTTTTGGAGATGTCTAGTTTTAACTGATTAAACAATCAGTTTAAGCTGTCTAATACATATCAGACAGGAGATAAAATAGGGGTAGATATGTAAATTTGGGAGTCCCCCCCAGCACTAAAGTGATAGTTGAAACCACTGGAGCAATCAATCAATAAAAAAGCAGTGGTTAGGTGTCTACTAAGTGACAGGCACTGTCCAAACTGAGTACGGGAGTGGTTGTGCTTGTTCTTTGTTTTTGCAGAGGACCATGACATCAGGAAAATTATGATGACATGACTTGCACTTGACTTGAATTTGAGTGAGGGAGGGCTGTGCGAAGTCACCAGCCCCACTTTTTCCTCTGGAGTCATCTGGATCCAGTGGTCTGATATTCATCAGGATGACTGGCCCCTTTAGGCTAAGGCCTTTTCAGGTTCTCACTTTGAGTGAGGTAAGCCCTATTCAGTGAATAGGCCCTCTTTAAGATGTCAGTCAAAGGATGGCCCCTTTAATTAGAAAAAAATGGAAGTGAGAGAAGCCCCTCAGGAAAAGGAGCTAGGAAGGAGGGAGGGAGGGAAGGAGGAAGGAAGGAAGGAATCTAGACAGTAAACCCCAAGTTAACTGGGGATCTTCTGGTCATCAAAATTTACCTTCTGATTTACCCAACTGGCTAGGTCCCCATTCAGGTAGCTTGGACTGCTCACAGGTTGTGTTTGTCTTCCATTTTCAAAGAGGACCATGACATAAGGAAAATGATGATGACAAAAGGTTTTAACAGTCCAGTGAAAGAAGGAGTCAAGCAACAAAAGTGGGAGAAAAGCAAATCTCTCCCCCTGTCCCAAAAGATGGGGCTAATCAGTGCTGGATGGAAAGGCAGGCTGAAGAGGTGCCCTCTGAGTCCACTCTGGGAAGTTTTTTCTTTTTCTTTTCAGAGTAAGAGGGTATAGAGAGGACAGAAGAGGGACCAGAACAGAGATCTGGGGTTTACTCATGGTTAGGTGGCATGATAGGGAGGTTGAACCCAAAATGGTGCTTAGATACAAGGTAACATTGCCACCAAAAAAAAAAAAAAATCCAATAAAACCTTGAAGTTGAAGTCATTGGCAGCTAAGGCAGGGAGCAGGAGGGCCTCATGTAGAAAGCGACCCTTGGCTTGAGTCTTGAGGGAAACCCAAGAATTTCAGGAGATGGAGGTAAAGATGGAGAGAACATTCCATGGATGGAGGATAGTCAGTTCAAAGGTACAGAAAAGGGAGGCGGAAGGCTGTGATAAATAGCAAGCAGGTCATTGTAGCTACCTTAGAAAACACATGGAGGGATGGTAATTAGATGTAATATTGCCTGAGGGAAAGGACTTCACTTCTCACTTCCCAGGATCTTTTAAAGTCATGTGAATCAATGATAAAGCTGACTGTCGGTCATATTTCCACTGGGGCAGTAAGCAGTTTCACAAACACAGAATAACAAAAAGAATGACTGACCTACACTAAGGAAACCTGGATTATCATAGCTTTGCCTCTGTTACTAATTAGCTACATGATCTTAAGCCATTTGCTGCCCCTTTATGAGCTGCAGGTTTTTTTTAACTGTAAAATAAAGTTTCAGATTAACTAATAATAATAATCCTCCATTTTAACAATGCTTTAAGTTTTCAGGACACCTTTTGCTCCTAACAGCCCGGTGAAATAATTAGTGCTAGTATCATACACATGCATATTTAAAGGTCCTTTCCTATGCTACTGTTCCAGGACTCTATCCAAGAATAGTAATGAGTCACACTACATATGTCATTTCAGTATCCAAAAAATAAAAATAAAAATCAGAGAATAAATTCCAAGTGGCATTTAAAACTTTTATGGTCTCATTTTTAGTACCAAGAGCTAATTTCAAAAGGACACCTCAGATTGCTTGTGTCAGTAGCTTTCTCCCCAAGGACTTCCATTTTGGTCCAAGGTGCCAGTTCAGCTATCTGTCCAAACCTGACATTAGCCAAACAAGATGTCAATAAGATAGAAGACAGAACACTTTCACGTGGGCATTTCTTCAAGGCACTTTTCTTCATGGGGAAAAAACTGTCAAATAAATTGAACAAAATCTTTAATTACATTCCCAAAATGAGGTTACAAAACATCTTCTTTTAGAGGCAAACAGGAACTGTCATCATGATTATCACTATATTTTTGGAACTGAAAAATTGGTAAAACAATACATATTTACAACCCAACTGTCTGTCTTCTGAAGATTTAAATATTTCTACCCACTAAAGCATAATGGATAGAGAGAGAACCTTGGAGTCAGAAATACTTAGAATAAACTCCTGCTTCTGACATATGTGACTTTCAGAAAGTAACTTACCCTTTGTGACCCCAGGCAATTCTCATGAATTATAAATTTAGGATGTACTGCCCACCTGTATCAGGGTTAGGCATTTCTACACTGTTTCTCATACCCAAGAAATCAAAGATCTGAACCTTCCCCAAAAGATCACAATATTATAGACTTACAGCTTGCATGGCCCTTAGACACCATCTAATCTAACTCCCTCATTTTACAGAAGATGCTGAGATTCAGAGTGGTTAAGTGAATTGTTTGTCCAATGTCAAAGAGGTAATAGATCAGGAGGGCTTTGAACTCTATATCCAGTATTCTTTCTACCACATCCTCGCTCAAATGATTTATAGCTAGTGAGGGTCTTAATGGCTGTCAAATACCACCCTTTCATTTTTGACAGGTGAGGAAACTGAGGGCCAGGGATGGAAAGTGCCTTACCCAAAGATACAGCACTAATAAACAGCAGAGATAGTATTTTAATCTACTTCCTCTGAATCCATATCTAACAGGTCTTTCTACCAAAACACTATCATGACAAGAATCTAACTAGGGTCAAATATTACCACTCAATTTTAGAGATCAGGAACTGAAGCAGAGAGGTCTCAAGTGATAAGGTGAAGATCTCATAATTATTTAGACAAATGGGACCAGTATCTAAGCCTTCAGATATCCCAATTAAACTAGTAAGCCCTAATAAATTGTCATCCTCTGATCAATAGTTTATTATCCATTTGAAACTGGATCAAACTACTATCAGTAAGGCATATGTTTGCATTTCTTTATCCATTCACAGAATCATATGATGTTAAAGCAGAAAGAGGAATTAGAAAACATTTGATTTCACCCTAAACATGGGGATAGATTTGAATTGATTTGTTCATACTTTCAGCTGATTCATTCAATCTTAAATGCTATTATCAAATTAATCTTCCTAAACATGGTATTTGCCACTTTATCATACCAAAAAACCTATTTAACACCACTGCAGTGTCTACAAGACAAATTCAAATTCAAACTCTGTAGCCTAGAATTCAAAGGTTTCTACAAGATGGTGTCATATTACCTATTTTACTGCAATTTCCTGTAACCAAAGTTCCTACTCACACCAATCTGACATACTTAGAATTCTCTGAATACACAATATATATTGACCTGCCTTGACTCCTGTTGTTCCATACCTTCCTGGGATACCAACTGATTTAAATTCTACCCTTCAAGACACTGGTCAATTACTACATTCTCAGATAATCTGCTTTAGAGCTAGAAGGGAATTTGGAAATCACCTACTCCAACTACTTCATGTTACTGACTGCCCAGACTAGAGTATACTAATTCTTTGTCTCACTATCTCTATCTCTGTCTCCTTGTCTCTCTCCCCTCTCCCTCACTCCCTCTCCTTCCCTCACCTTTTTTTCTCTCCTTTCTCTTTCTTCTCTCTCTCCTCCCTTCTCTTCCTTTTTGTCTCCATCTATCTCTCTTTTTCTTTCTTCTTCTCTTTCTTTCTTTCTCCCTTCCTCTCCTCAGAACTCCTATTAAAGCTTCCCCCAACCTCTTATTTAGCATATGTTACTTTGAATAGTACATGTGATCTCTACTATTGGGATTGTAAAATCCAGATTATAGCTAAGTACAGCTTTATGCTCCCACCATCTAGTACAATGCTGTATATAGAGAAAGCTCTAGATTAATGTGTGCTGATGATCAGAATCTTAAGAGTTCAAAAGTCACTTTGTCCAATCCTTACATGAAGCATAAGTCCCCTCTATAACGTCCCCTCAATTCTGGAAGGACTTGTGCTGGATCTTAAATTGCCCTAGTCCCTGGAGACACAGGATTTCTGACCTTCAAAGCTTCTGTAGTTTGTGAGTGACTGATGAGCTACTGGGGACATCACAGAGAAATTCAGAATTTAACAGTCTACAAAATGTACTATATAACTTAGGTTATTAAAGCAATATCCAGAAACATGTTTTTTTTTTTGGTCACTGCCCAAAGAATTCATCTCTTAAGGGCTGACGAGCTGCTGAAAAGTCTGTCTATCTGTGACTAGGTGATTCCTCAGACAGCATGCACAGTCTGTTATCAGGACCATGTTCAAAGACTTTCCAGATTAGAACTTGCCAGAGTCTACATTCCACTGGCTTGGTCTTACAGGATACTGATTACCTCAAAAGGACACAGAAGTATCAGAGAAGAACTTGATAAACATTAAAAATATTGCTTAACAGCAAGAACAATAATCAATTAAAGCTAATAATAATATTAATAAACGAATATCTCCTTAAAAGTCAAATTCATTATCCATATGATGGGAGAATAGCAGTTGGGACTGCTAAGCTAACTGTAAAGATGCCTGGAAGAAACCATTAGACACTGGTCAATGGGACTCTAGCAAGACTGCCAACTGGCATAGCACCCCAGCCACCAATGGGATATGCCTGCTCCTATGAATGTAAGAAAGAGATGAACCAGTCCAGCATTATACATAGGCCTATCTGAAACCACTGTGATAATCATCTTGGCAGAGAGAACAGCAGAGGGAGGGGCATCCCTTCATGTTCTGGTACAAGATACATCGGAACATACCAGAAATACCCATACCCCACCTGCTTGAAATGCTTTGGTACGGAAGGTGCTGATCATTTGTAGCAGAAAACCCACCAATGCACACGAACCTGATTGAAGATAGGAATACTTTGGTTGTGCGCCAACACCTTATCATGAAATTAGAAAAAAGATCTCAACAGTTGTAGGCAAGGACTTCATATGTTTTTGTTGGTGGTGGTGGTGTTTGCCAATGTATTCTTCAGCTCCAGATTATACAATAACCCACTGCATGCAGATCTATGCTATAAAATCATAAGAAATAACTTCATTCTTAACATAGGTTAGATCAAATATGAACAGGAATTATGTAACTTACGGTAACTTAAACATGAAGGAAGCCCAATACTCTTAGTCAAATGCAAAAAAAAGTTATCTTGCTTACTTGTACAACAGTCCACAAACAATGAATATGAAAATACATACACGGACACACATATATATGCATATGTGTGTGTGTGTGTGTGTGTGTGTATGATAGGATAGTAATTATCCAAAGACTAATTCTATTTGAATTCCAATAAAATAAGAAGAGAACAAATTAACAGTACTACTACTACTACTACTACTACGACTACTACTATTACTACTACAACTATTACTACTACTACTATTACTACTACTAATAATAGGATGGAATAACTCTTTTCCTGTCTACACATGATTCTAATTTCTTCCTTTAGAATTTTATATTTTAAAAGTTTTTCATTCCACATAGCTTGAAGATCATGTGATTTTGTATGGTAACATATACTAAACACATTGTTCTTAAATTTGTATGGCTTAATATTATTTTCCGGCGATTGTGGGCAAACAGTGCAGTCTGTGATGGTTGTCCAGGTCCCATCAGGATATTTGAGGTCTCTACTGTAGTACGGGGACTTTTCGTCTATTAATTTATGAAAGACAACGAGCTCCTGGTGGATATATTAAACATCAGAAGCTCACTATCTTTCACGAACTAACATCCCCGTGATCATGCTGTCAGCCACTGGAGGTGTCCGTCTTGAAGATGCTTTCAGTGAGCCTATGGAAAAGACAAGCCTGCATATCATACTTTTACTATCTAACAAAAAAAGCAATTATTTTATGACATTGCCTGCTAATACATTAGACATAAAAAATAATAGGTTAATGATTTTTCCCAGGACCATTTTCATCATAATCTATCAAAAATCATGAAAAGGATGAGATGGATAAAAATAATAATTTATAATTTTAAAAATCACTTGACATATCACTCTCATCTGGATCTCACAACAACCCTGTGAGGTAAGTGCTATAGACATTATTTTCATTTTTAAAAGGATAGAACTCTGACTCTGAAAAGTCATTTTGCCCATGGTCACACAAATAGTATCAGAGCAAAGGTTTGAACCTAGATTTTTACAACTAAGGCCAGCATTCAGTCCACTACAACTGAATCTATAAAATCTTCTATAACGTTGGTCTCTTAATAACAGGTATTATCATCCCTTTTTGTAGATGAGCAACTAACATAGAGGCAGTGATTGGCTTGGATTCTCACAATTACTATAACAGCTATAAGACCTTAAGCTAGATTTCTCAACTTTAAGATCAGCTATACCTTCTGGCTCCAAGTCTACTGTCTTACATTAGGTAGAGAATATGGCTGTGGTATTTTTCCCATTGATATTGGGATATGCAAATGGACCAATCTGTGCTCTGTGACCTTTCACCCTTTCCTGTACATATACCAGAACAAAAACAAGGATTTGTAAGATGGTCAATACTCAGGGAAGAGTGGAGCCCACAGCAACAGAAAAGCCCCAAACCAAAATAGTACAGCAAGACATGGAACAATTGATTCTGGATATCATCCAGTTATTAAGTTTACTTCTAATAGGGGATGATGGCCTACTTACTTAATCAAGATGAACATCCAGTAAGCAACAATTCTCTTTGCTAAGATGGCACATGGACTAGAGAGGCTAGGAACGGAAAGATCTATAAAAAGGAAGTCAATGCCAAGGGAAATGACTTCTTCACACTGCAATATTCCCTTTCTATCAACCCATTATAGGAACCTACACCTTGGGTCTTCTTACTTCAATTCAGTACCCAAGCCCACCCCAGCCAAATGCTGTGAGGGCAGAGGGAGGGGTAATTTCAAAATGAAAATATTACAAAAAACAAGGGACATGGGAGCATTAAGGAGGGTTTAAAGAAGAAAGAAGACCCTAACATTCTAATCTAAAGTAAGCAAGGGGGGTGGGTGAAAATACCTAAGTTTTCTCAGATAAAGAGCTGCCTATTGGTATTAAGTTTGCTATTTGATTTTTGCTTTATGAAAATGAGCATGTTCCCATTTAGTCTGAGGCTAAAAAAAAAAATAGCTCATTAGCTAAAAATCAGCACTGGCTCTGCCTATTCATTTGTGGTCCAACTTTGTGAAAAGTGGATTTGGGGATCTCTAGCCTTTGACTTGTTTTTCTTCAAAGTAGATTTGAAAATGATTTTGGTTTATTCAACAACTCATTACTCAACAAATATTAATATCGAGTATCTATAAGCACTGTGAGAGGACAGAGAATTACAATGGGAAGGTAAGAGGAATAAAAGGTAAGGCATAAGCACGTGAAAGATTATAGAGAAGGGAAGGGCAACGTAAATGATGTCATGAAAAATCAGCACGTCATTAAACATTAAAGAAATGATAGGGGTATCCTGGTAAATGACTAACAACCAGCTCTCTGAAGAAAAAAAAGATTAAACAAAGGTGCTCCCAATTTGAGGGATGCTGGGGTGGAGTGGAGACTGAAGACTCTGGAAAAGAAACCCTGCTTAGAGGTCTCTGATTTTTTAAAACCATCTTTCCACATTGCTGGGTGGAGTAACTAGAAATCTGCCCCTAGGATGTGGAAATTTAGAGGGTGATAACAGTGCTTGAAGTCTGCCAGCAGTAACAGAAGAAACAACTGAACTTAGCACCTTTTTGAGGGAAGGGAAAGAAAAACAAGAACGTTGGGTGTTGGGGAGAGGGAATCTCTGTATCAAATACCTCTTAAAAAGGTCTATAATATCCAAAACATATAGAAGACTAACACAAATGTCTAAAATGATAAATCATTTCCCAATAAATAAGTTGTCAAAGAATATAAATAAGCTGTTGTCAAAAGATGAAATGCAAACTATTAGCCTTCCTTCTAAATTCTACCTTCTATTAATAACCATTGTTAACTGGGGAAAATCCTTAGAGGAAATTTTTCTTTTAATGATTTGCTGGTCAAGATATAAGGGAAACTGCTACAAAACCAAAGGATACGAATAGGCACTTTTCAAATAATGAAAAACTGCTCCAAATCACAAATAAGAAAATGAAAATTAATACAACCTGGAAGTTCTACCTCGCACTCATCAGATTGACAAACACGACAAAAAAAAGAAAGAAACTGACATTTATTGAAGAGGCAGGTTAATGTACCATGGTAGAGTTGTGTCTTAATCTGGTCCCACCATTTTAAAAAGTAATTGCAATAATGAAACATTAAAAAAATATAGAAAGAAGAGAGCAGAAGGAAATTTTGAAAGGAGACAGAAAACATCAGTAATACAAGTTACTCCTGCTATACTATATATAAATAGATATTTAAACTATATATATATTCGTACATATATATGTACGTATATATATATATCAGAAGTTCACAGTTCATATACAAACATCTTTTGTTGCTGTTTTTTTCCTATACTGAAGTGTTTATGGTTTCTTTTTTAAATGTTCGGCAAAAAAAATTAAAAAGAAAGAGTACATGACTAAGAATTAGAAGTCCTAAATTTTGAATCACCTTGGGCAAGTCACTTAATTTCTAGGTACTTTTGTTTCTTCATCTGTTGAGACTATCCTAACTAATACGTTTGACAGGTTAAGACTACCAATTCTAGAGGCAAAGAACTTTATGTTCAAATCTGACTTCTGATGTTTGGAAACCTTTAACAAGTCACAATCTTCCTAAAGCTCAGTTTCCTTGTCTGTAACATAAGTGGGTTGGTTGCATATGTATGAACCTATAAAGTGCTTTGCAAACCTTCTTGTAGCAAAATAATGGAGACAAAGTGACTATGTACCCTTTAGCAAAACTTTAAAATACATTTTAAAAATACCCTGTTTTAAAAGTGGTTGTCCCTCACTCACACCCAAAAGAAATCTGGATACAAAGTAATTATCCATCACCTGGGTAATGGACGAGTAAATTGTGGTATACTAACAGAATGGAATACAATGCCACCATAAGAAATCAATTGACAAGCATTATTAAGAGCCTACTATGTGCCAAACACTATGCTCTACACTGAGGATCAAAGTAAAAAGAATGAAGCATCTTGATTCATAAAAGGAGCCTATCTTCAAAATGACAAATATCAGGAAATCAAAGAAGGATTGAATGTATGCATAAATAAATAAATAAACATAAAAACATCACTAAAAAGCATCTGACCTTACAAATATAAGAATGGTAAGCACGAGGGTAGAGTGGATCAGGGGGAGGAAGGGCTTAAGAAGGAATGACGAGTTTTATTTTAGAAATGTGAAGATTAAGATAAAAGAAAGACTGCCAAATAGGAAAACCTAGTGGGCAAATGAAGAGAAATAAATAACTCTTAGGATTTAAACTGGGAAGAAGAACTCTGTTCTAATCTCCACCTTCACAGAGGAAGAAACAGAGGAGTTTGCATTTGAAGTCTTTGTTTAAAAAAAATTGTGATTTCTAAAATTCTTTTAAAAAGTCATTTTTGGACAATTTTGGACATTGGAAAATTCTCCAGGGTCAATCTGTGCTTTTTCCCAAAACAAACCACAGGACACTGGTCTTTTCAGATTCTGGGAAGACCAAAGGAACCAATGTCCACTGGAATCCATTTTCAGCAACATCACTGGGGTGGAGAAATAAAATAGACATAAAATATCCAAACTATTACTTAAACTGTTTGTTTAAAGATAATTCATGGCTCAAGAAACGAAGCTTCACTGTGAGCAAAAATAGTAATTACTGAATTCATATATTTGCTTCCCATCCCAACCCTATTCTTAATTCAGAACAACCTGGTAAGAAAACAACTCGATTAGTCTGATTTACCAAATAACAAAACTGTATGTAACCAGCTCTTAATTTGAAAGCTATAACCTCCAAATCTTGACTGTGCTCTTTTTTCAAAGTAGGTACATTTTAACAATTCTACCTAAATTAATTTACTTATTTAGTGCCAGATAATTATTTTCTAGAGCTAAAAAAAAAATGATATCAAAATTCATCTGGAAGAACAAAAGGTCCAGAATATCAAGGCAACTAATGAAAAGAAATGCTAGAGAAGGTAGACTATCCCTACCAGATCTCAAATTGTATTACAAATCATCAAAACCACTTGCTACTGGCTAACAAATAGAGGGGTAGGCCAGTGGAATAGGTTAGGTACTAAAGACACAGTAATCAATGAATATAGCAATCTATTGTTTGATAAACCCAAGGACCCCAGCTTCTGGAATAAGAACTCACTGTTTGACAAAAACTGCTGGGAAAACTAGATAACAGTGTGGTGGAAACTGTGCACAGACCAATGCCTGGCATCATACACAAGAATAAAGTCCAAATGGATACATGATCTAGATATAAAGATTGATACTACAAACAAATTAGAGAAGCAAGGGGTATATTTGTCACATTTGTGGAGAATGGAGAAAGTTTTGACCAAATAAGAGATAGAGAACATTATGAAGTGCAAAATGGATAATTTTGATTACATTAAATTGAAAAGTTTGTGCACAAACAAACCCAATGTAACCAAGATTAGGAAGAAGCAGAAAATTGGGAAAGAATTTCTGCAACTAGTATCTGTGATAAAGGCCTCATTTCTAAAATATATAGAGAACTGAGGCAAATGTACAAGAATACAAGTCACTCCTCAACTGATAAATGATCAAAGGATGTGAACAGGCAGTTTTCAGAGGAAGAAATTAAAGCTATGTAACATCATATAAAAAAATGCTCTAAATCACTATTAATTAGAGAGATGCAAATCAAAACAACTCTGAGGTACCATGTCATACCCATCAGACTGGCTAACATGACAAAACAGGAAGATGATAAAAATAGTGGAGAAGATGTGGGAGTGTTGGAACAGTTAATTCATTATTGGGGGAGCTGTGAGCTGATCCAACCATTCTGGTGAGCAATTTGGAACTATGCCCAAAGGGCTACAAAAATTGTGCATACATACCCTTTGACCCAGCAATATTTCTAGGACTGTATCCTAAAGAGATCATAAAAATGGGAAAGGGTCCCACAAGTACAAAAATATTTATAGTAGCTCTCTTTGTGGTGGCCAAGAACTGGAAATTGAGGGGATGCCCATCAATTGGGGAATGGCTGAACAAGCTGTGGCATATGAATGTAATGGAATACTATTGTGCTATGAGAAACGTTGAACAGGAAGACTTCAGAGAGGCCTGGAAGGACTTATATCAACTGATGCTGAGTGAAAGGAGCAGAACCAGAAGAACTTTGTACACAGAAAACAACCACAGTGTGCAAGGACTTTTTCTGGTAGACTTAGAACCTCACTGCAATGCAAGGACTTCAAAAATTCCCAATGGTCTTTTAAGGCAAAATGCCTTCCATGCCCAGAGAAAGAACTATGGAATTCAATCGTGGATCGTAGCAGATCATTTTCTTTTGTATTAAGTTTTGGTTTGTTATATGATTTTTCCCATTCATTTTAATTCTTCTATACAATATGATTACTGTGAAAAATGCATTTAATAGGGATGTATGTATAGAACCTATATAAAATTGTATGCCATCTTGGGGAATGGGAGAGAGGTGGGGGCGATGGAGGGGGAGGGAAAGAAAGAAAAAATCTAGGTTGTATGGTAGTAATTGTGGAACACTGAAATTAAATAAAAGAAAAAAGGAAAAAAAAGGAACCTATATAAGATTGTACACTGTCTCAGGAAAGGAGGGGGGAATGAGGGGGAGAAAAATCTAGGATACATGGAAGTGATTTTAGAAAACTGAAAACAAATTAATTTAAAAAAACTAATAAAAGCAAAGTAGGTACATTTTAGCAAAATAAACAAATCAATAAATAAGTTAATGAATTAGTCCTGGAATGGGTAAAGCAGTTAAAGAAAGCTTTGAATGAAGTATTTTACATGAACATGCAAGTGGAATAACCCCAACATACTCTTGATTCTTAAGGCTCAATAAAATTCCTAATTTTCATAGGAACTGCTATTAAGCCATATCTCTACTATTCAGTTCATTTTTTTAAACTCAATTATATCACCCACTAAATTAACCATTTCTCTCAGTCTAAAAATGTAATGAGCATGGCATCTTTCAATTAGATCTAATTTTAACTTTTATGAAAAACCTACTATTTTACAAAGAATAAGCTTGGTCACAAAGACAAAAGATACCTCTTCTTCTTCACTCCTTTGCAGAGGTGGGAGATTCACATATGGGAATACTGCATATAGTGTTACACTATTAAAATTTATTCATCAAGGGGATGATTTCAGAAAAAAAACCTAGGAAGACTTGCATGAACTGATGCAAAGTGAACAGAACCAGGAGAACAGTTTACACATGGACAACAATATTGTAAAGGTAATCAGTTTTGAAAGACTTAGGAACTCTGAGCAACACAATGACCAACCATAATTCCGAAGTTCTCATGATGAAAACATGTTATCTGCTTGGTAGACAGAGGAATCAGAGTGCAGCTTGAAGCATATTTTCTTTTCTTTCATCATTTTCTTTTTTATTATGACTAATGGAGGGATTGTTGTACATAACTCTATATAACTATAATGTGTTTTGTTTTTCTTGCCTTCTCAGTGGGTGAAGGAGGAGAGAAGAATACAGAACTGAAAATAAAACTCAATTTAAAATAGAAAAAAAATGTATTCATCCATTTTGTTTATTTTTTCTTCCTCTTTTTAAATTCTTTGATAAAAAGAATGTCTGAGGGGGAGAAATAAAGAAACACAGGTGAAAATTTAAGTGACTAGAAAAGCAGGATTATTTTTAAAGAGCTTACTATGTCAAATAAGTAATTCTTCCCCAGATAATTTTATTATCAAGTTTATCATACACTTAATTATTGAATTTGGTTTGTAGAGTCAGTATTGGAAGGCTGGTGGGAACATGGGTTCATTAATATATTTGGGTAGGAGATTTGAATTGATCTAACCATTCTGAAAAGCAATTTGGAACTTTAGAATCTAGACTACAGTAATTAAAATGTCCATCTCTTTTATATCAGAAATTTTATATGTTTATGTACATACATAATATATACATGTATACACATATACATATGTGTGTATATATGCATATACACATATATATGTGTGTATATACAAGAACATCAAAGACAGAATGATTCAATACATACAGAAGTATTTATAAAAATGTTTTTTGAAGTAGCAAATACTTGGAAATAATAGAAGCCCATTAACTAGGGAATAGTCAAATTGTAGTATAGAAATGTAATGGAATATTACTGTCATAAAAAATGACAAGAATACAGAGAGGCATAGGGACAATTACACAATCTAAGCAGGACCAAGAGAGCGATCTACACAGTTATTGCAACAATGGAAGGAACAACAACAAAACTGAAAGTCAGTGTTGTAGAATTATAATAACCAAGTTTGGATTCGAAAGACATGTGAGAGAAATATGAGAAATGCGCCTATAGACTTGCTTCCAGGATCTTATCAATACATTCATTGGAAGAGAGTCATTTAACAAGTATGAAATTTTATTAACTGTGTTCCAATTTAGTCTGCATTTCTGTATCTTGTCCACGAGTCTGCCAATAGAAGCCTCATTAAACATCCTGTCAAAAGCTATAAGCTAGGTTTGTGACTTTAGAAAAAACAACAGTCCCTTTTCTGAGCTTTAGTTTCCTCATCCAAGAAATGAAAAGTTTGATGAAATAATCGCTATGACCCCTCAAGGACAGCAAGGTGGCTCAGGGGTAGAGTGCTGGGCCTGGAGTCAGAAAGACTCATCTTCCTAATTTCAAATCTAGCCTCAAGACACTTACTAGCTGTGTGACCCTGGGCAAGTCCCTTAACTCTGTTTGTCCCAGTTTCTTCATCTATAAAATGAGCTGAAGAAGGAAATGGCGAAGCACTCCAGTCTATTCCCCAAGAAAACCCCAAATGGGGTTAAGAGTCAGACACAACTGAACAACCCAAAGGAAAAGGGAACAGAAAATAAAACCAGACTGATGTGACAAAGACACAGACTCATGTTAAACTTGCAATTCACTAAAATGGATTGCTTACCTGAAATACTATTTTAAAAAATTTCCACTATCTTATTTTACAGGATAGGATTTCAAAATGAAAGAGAATTGAAGAGATCTGCTCTTCTTATCTCACATTTTATAGATGAAGAAACAAGCCTGACATTAAATTGCATTTCTTTCCCTTAGCAGATACGTGACCTTGGCCATATCCAGCAACTTCAGTGGGTCTACGTTTCCTTATCTGTAAAATGGAAGGATTTGACTGGATAGCTTCTGAGGTTCTTTTCTGCTCTAGAAAAGTGACTTGTTCTACATGTATTAACAGCTGGTATGAATCCAGACCCTCTGGTGCAAAATCTCTAACGCTTTCAATAGTTCCACACTGCTAGTTCTCTCTTTTTTCAAAGGTTTTCTTTTATTCTTCTGCTCCCTTTTCTTGTTTTGTGTAAATTCTTTCTCTTCAATTCAATTATATCATGTCTGTATATCAGTACCTCTTTGATGAATGGTTCCTAACCCTTACAGAACAACCCCTGTTAATAAGAATAGGTGGGAAACACCACAAAGTTCAGACAAAGTCTGCTTCAACACATTCATGTTGACCAGACACACGAATCGTGATAAAAGAAGGTTAAAATCTCATCACACAGGAAATCAAAAAGTCCCAGGAAGGGTTTATGTACAAGAGATGGGCCAAGATACCAACAGTTTCATACCAGAATAGTATCATTACTCAAAAAATAGGTATATCCCCAACACAAAGGAGAACTTGTCAATTTTTATTGTTGACCATGAACTTTGGAGATGCAATAAACACTACAAATTGTGATTTTACTTAGTTTTGATGTTTTGTTCTGTTTTTTGTTTTGTTTTGTTTTTTAATAAAAGGGTGTAAATATCCCAGCTGAAAGGCTACATTTGTAGGACAATTCATATCATCAGTCTCCCCTTTTGGAATTTCAAAGTTAGAAGGGCTGAGATAGAACTCTATTCCTTCCCATTTATTTGAGGCCCACTTGGTTTAATTGCTAGGTACCAAATACAACTCAGGAAGGCATGCATCCCTAAGGCATGTATCCCTACAAAAATGAATGGGATGGTAGAAAGGAACCTGGATTATAACAATATTGCTGATATGTCAGAATTCCAAACACTTCCTTTCAGCTCTCCTCTACCCAGCCCATCCAAATATCAACCACAATTGTCTACTTCTCCTTGAGCAAATTAATAGTCCTTTATTATGATTAACTTGCCTAAAAATTAAAGAATGAAACTCATAACCCAGAGAAAAACTGAGTTGGGAAGGGAGGCCATAGATCTCTTATACTTGTTTTATTTCCTAAATTATGAGCATTCTCAACGTAAGGTCCATTGACTTATTTTGTGAACAGATTTTAGGTTGATCATGAATTTCGGTGTGAAAAATTATATCCTTATTTTTACTAATCTTTAATTGAAATTTAGTATTTTTCATTAAAAATAGTAATTTGAGGAGGGGTCCATAGGCTTCACCAATCTGTCAAAGGGAACCATGATACGACAAAGGTTAAGATCCCTTACCCTAATAGAATATTTTTCTTAAGGGGCACAGATTGGCTTATTTTTGTACTTGCATCCCCAAAGTCCTAAATATATGTAAGGCACTTAAACTCTTTGTCATTGATTGCTATATTGAAACAAGTCTGGTAAGCAGAACCATCCCACCAGGATGTATTATAAGGTGTTATGAAACCCACTGCCAGATTTAACTCCAACATACATTTTAATTTATTTAGTTCTATTTATCTTTTTTTAATATCATCTAATTTCTGAATATATTCCTTTTTCCTCCCCAATCCAGTGAGTCAAAGATTAAGAGGAAACAATTCAGCAAAACTAACCAAACACATCAACTGCATCTTAGAGTCTATGTTACATAAATTTTAAACAAGAAATTGATTGCTACATATGAAGCTTAAATTTGATTACAAACATGAAAAGGTGGCTGTTTTCATTTTCTCATTGGTGTCAAAAAACAAACCAAAAAAAAACCCCTCCAGGTACTTAATATCAAGTACTTTTCCTTCCAGAGAGTCTGATGTTATAAAGACCAACTACTTTCAGATTACTCAGCTGCCAATTACACAGTACAATAAAAGATCATTACATTACTCAGTTCTCCCTCTCCTTTGGAGACAGTAAACAAACCACTTGAAAATGTGGAGGCAAGTGGTGCTAGACCAACCACAATAACCTTCTGCACTAACACCCCCTCCAACTGCAAATCAATTATCTAGGATTTAGAAAAAAAATAAAACCATACTGAATATCAACAGAGAATGACGGAATATTTTGAATATTTAAAACCAAAACAGCAGAAAGCAACCTTTGAGATCATCTAGCTCAACCACCTCATCTTACCAGGAAAAGGGAGACCCAGAGAGGGGACTTGAGTTAATGAATATCACCTGGCTAGGGAGTGGGAGTCAGGACTACAGCTCAGCTCTCCTAAAGGTTTTGAGTCAACCTAGCTTACAGTTACATTGGCCCGTTTTGGCTATCTACGTTAACTGTGACTTGGGGATAGTGACAGGAATTTACAAAGAAGTAAAGGATATCTGAAGGATGCTAAAGTGAAGTCAGCATTTTATCTAAACAATTTCAATAACTAACTCCCTGGCTCCACCGTGCCCCACCTTCCCCTCTGGGGCAGGAAGGAAATCATTAGCTAGACTGACCTGAAAGCCACGTTCTGTAAGCTAGGTTGGAAACTTCAGTATGTTTTGGAATTATCTATTAAGTGACACTATTTTGAAGATCCTTTTCCCAAAGACAACTAGAAATCTGCACTCCAGCTCATCATCTTTGTCTTTTCAATAAAACAAACCAACAAAAATAGGTTAAGATTTTACTACTGGGGATATGATGGAGAAAAGAAAACCCTTTATTCTTTTCCCCTACCAATGTTTTCAAGCATCTCTGTCACTGGGCTTCAGATTAAAACAACAAACAAACAAAAAAAAAAAAAAAACAAAAAAAAAACAACAACTGTTTTTTTAGGATGCAAGGCCCTGACTTCCTGTTTCTCATAAAAGAAAAAGAAAATCAAAATGGCAGATTCAGAAGTTTTGGAACCAAAAACGAGATAAGACCCAATAGTTATCAAGTCCAGCGCCTTCATTTTGCAGATAGTAATGACTGAAACAGTCTTATGATGACATCTGCCAATCATGGACCATGATAATATACTCAAAATCAAAATTACAGGTAAACCAAGAGGCCACTTAGGGATGAATTGCATGTAAGGAATGTGGCAAAAGATTTCAGAGACATCTATCACTACAAAATGGTATGGGATCCATCATATAGAGAGGAAACAGTGAGAGATGGATAAACTGGGCCCTGCAATGCTTAAGATAACTAGAGGAAGGTCTGTGTAAAAGGGCCGAGCCCCTGCCTAAGGTGTATGGGAGGACATGAACCAGAGTCACAAAAGAAAAGGTGTGGATAGGTGGCAGTCACTGCTTTGAAAGAAACTCAAACATAGCTCACATTTCTAGAGCATCTTAAGATTCATGAAACATTTTACTCACAATAGCCCTATGAAGTACAGGGTACAAATATCACCATCCCATTTTACAGAGAAAGAGCCCAAGACTCAGGGTAGTAACATAAATGAACTAACAGTCAAGCTACTCTGTGCCCAGCACTGTGTTAGATCATGAGCA
The DNA here is from genome assembly GCF_028372415.1 of Notamacropus eugenii. Lineage (NCBI taxonomy): Eukaryota > Metazoa > Chordata > Mammalia > Diprotodontia > Macropodidae > Notamacropus > Notamacropus eugenii. The sequence goes on from NC_092872.1 coordinate 553,590,013, forward strand.
CAAAAGCTCCTGCCATCAAACTTCTCACTTTCTAATAACAAAGACAAAAACGCATATGGGGGGAAAGTGTCCAGAGAAGGGAGTTTGGGTCTGAAGAATGACAGAAGCATTGATTAAATTACTGTAGTGGGACAGTTGGCAATATGCCCCTAATGGGTAGGACCTGGTTCTTTGATTGATGATCAGATGGATATGAAATAAATACGACTATTGCCATTATTGCCAATATTGCATAAATGTGGCTTAGAGGGAATCCTTCCTTTAACAGAAGCACCAGCAGTTGACCAACTACTTGTGAAAAATGAAAATAGGGAAATCTGGTTAAGCACTGACTAACAGACCATAAATACAATAGTCAAGTGGAACCTCCCGGTCTCTATCTGGAGCAAGGAGACTTGTCATGTGCTTTCTCTTAATGTATTTCTTCATCTGTAAAATGAGAGGAGTTAAACTGGCTAAAATGAAGTTCCTTCCAATTCTAGAGGGTGATGACCTTATGAATATTTATTGAGAACAAAAATACTGCAAACACCAAAATATATAAAACTTGACCTCAAGGAGATTACATTCTTGTTAAAGAACCTGGGCAGACAAATATGTTAAATAACAATAAAATAATTCTAACTTTATTTCCCACAATAATCTCAAATTCAACCTCAGTGTCTTCCTGAAAAAATTCACTCCTGTTTCTTAAACTTCTCTATTACTGTTAAGGGTACCACCATTCTCATAATCACCAGATTTATATCCTTAACTCTTCCCTTTCCCTCATCACACATTACCAATGAGTTAACAAATCATTGCAAATCTATTTCCACATTTCTCAAATATGTCCCTTTATCTCCATCACTCAAGCCACCACCCTGGTTCAAGCCACAGTCACCTCACACCTAGACTATTACAGTAGACTTTTAATTGATCTCTGTGATTCAAGCCTCTCCTCTGGTCAATATGTTTTCCACACAAATGACAAAGGGGTTTTCATTAAGTACAAGTACAATCATGTCACTACCCACTCACTCCATACAAAGAAGTTCCAAGGGCTCCCTATTACCCTTAAGATCAAATACAAGGTTTCTCTGTTTGACTTTTGAAGCTACTCATTAACTAGACTCAAATATATCTTTTCACCTTTGTTACACATTATTTCCCTTCACATATACTATGGTCTGGCCAAAGGGAGAGGGGAGAGAAGAAAAGGGGGTCAGTCCTGCTGCTACATGTAAATCTTCCACTCCTTTAGGCTATACCTAAAGGATATCAGCAGAAGTTCCTTGGGGAGCTAATAAAATGGATCACATAGCCAAGGCTGAGGACAATGACAAAGTTCCATGCCCCTGGAAAAGACATTATTCTGTCTCCACAAGAGTGCCTCCTTTGACAATCAGAGTATCATTGTGCTTCAATCTGTCAATGGAATAGGACAGACAAAAGATATTTCTAGGGAATTTTCTCTTCCTTATTCCTCCAGGCATCATAATGGACCATTGAGGAGAGTGGGAAAGGGAGTGAGGGAGGGTGGGTGGGCGGAGAGAGGCAGAGAAGTTGTCTCATTGTCATCCTTGCTATTCCTTGCTATTGAATATTACAAGATAGGGCCTCCTCAAAAATACATCCAAGGGTATTTTTTTAATTTTAGAATCAGCTACTGCTGCTACAGGGGAAATAAAATTAGATTTTTTTTTATTTAAAAGGATGTTAGAAAAGCAAAGGACAGATCACAAAAATTATAGCCAAGTAAGACAGGCAAACTTAGAAAATGTATGATTTATTATTGCCTGCAACAATTTATAGATTGGAGATTTAAACCTAAAATAAAGGGATCAGAAGACCTGGGTTCAAATCCCACCACTGAGATTTACTACCTGTATGACCCTGGGCAAGTTACTTATATTCATTTCCTTGGCCTCCAATTTCTTCATCTGTAATTTGAGAGTTGGATTAAATAGACTCTGAGCTGCCTTCCAGTTCCACATTTTAATCCTATGGATTATTCTAGTTCATTTCTCTCTTTTCCTCATCTGTACAATGGGGACATCGAGGATTTTAATGATCATTCCAGTTCTACATTCTAAGATCCTACAAGATTCAGAGCTAGAGCTCAAATCCAAGTGTTGTCATGCTAAATCAAATGGTCATGGCAGTTCACCATTCTGAGTCTCACAGAACACCTGAACAACAACATATTGGACTCCCTGTACCTGCTACAGCCCCCTTTATCCATGAAAAAAACTACAATCGTAACGTCAACAATTCCTATTTTGCTCTCTATAATAATCCAGTGAAGTAATCAATCAATAATTCAACAAACATTAAGCATAACACAAATATTATCCCCAATTTCACAGAAAAGGAAATTGAGTCCCATGAAGGTTACATGTCTTGTTCTAACTTACGAAATGGAGGTGGTATCCAAGTCTATTGATTCTAAAATATCTGCCAGCTTGGTTCCACATTATCATAGCTAAAATAGTAAAAGTAAATAAGGGTATATTAAGGAGATGAGCTATTCTAGGAAAGAAAGCTGTACTCTCACACAGTTATCTTTCTTCTAGGGAAGATTAATTACAATCACTGCTTAGAAGAGGGAGGGAGGATATACAAGACAATACAAATTTCAGGAACCAGAGAGAAACCACAGCAGGGAGAATGTGCAAGTGGAATGCCTATTTTCAATAACATAGTTAGGACTTCAAGGGGATGTTCAAAGCAAGACTGTTTCAAGTTACATACAGCAGGCATATCATTGAAGATGAATTTTGTTCCAGAAACCAAAGAGTTTGTTTGAGGGTTAGCAGCCAGAATACTTCACTGTCATACATCATCACTCATGAATCAGACATCCCCCATAACATGTAATTGGGGATATTTTTGAACATTTCATAGACATTGAAGAAATAAAAAGGAGGGAGCACTCTTCTAAAAGCATCTTATTTTGTACAAGTTCCAGAAGGTCAATAGTAATGTAGTATTATTTTAGAAGTCTTGAGGATTCTTGGACTCCACACCTAACCAGCGTTTAAGCATGCCAGTTATAGCTGCAAATACAGTTCTGTTCCAGCATGTGGTTAGAGAAGTCGACGGACAAGAAATGTAGGAAATTTTTGGCATAAAAATAACCTGTGGTTTGCCTCTGACAAGAATCAATCCCCTGTGACCAAACAGTATGTCCTGCAGAGAAGGCAATTCCCCACGTAGAAGACATTCAACAAAGCTGTGCTTTTTACAAACCCTCTCAATCCTGGCACCCAACAGGACATCCAAGAGACCTTCCCATTGGTAACAGTAACTCCTGGGAGGGAAAGTACAGATCGTACCAGAAGTTTACATACTAATAGCCATAGTAAACCAGGAGTGGGGGGGAAGTGGGGTGAGAGGGAGTGGTAAGCAAAAGCTTGTCGGAGATAAAGATGCTGTTCAATTTAAGCAAATTCTTTAAAACAGAAGCAGGATATTGTTTGACAACTAGTATGTGAAGGAATACAACGTAAACTTGGCTAGAATATGGTCTGAGAAAGGCTGCTGTTAGAGGAAAAGCAGAGAACAAGAAAGAGATGTCAGCAGACCTTAGATGTTAGTAGTTAGTAGGCCTGTCGCTAGCTTGGTCTGTTACCTTTAGCAAGCTAGGATGTCGTTTTGGTGTTCTTTAGTTGCTTTTCAATTGTGTCTGACTCTTCTCGATCCCATCTTGGCAAAAATAATGACTTGAGTGATTTGCTATTTCCTCTCAAACTCATGTTACAAAGGAGGAAACTGAGGGAAACAGGTTAAGTGACTTGCCCACAGTCACACAGCTAAGAAAGTTTCTGAGAAATTTGAACTCATGAACATGAGCTTCCCTAATTCAAAGCCAAGCACTTTATCCACTGCACCACCTAATTCCCTGGTATAGTGGGAAGAAAATTTGATTTAGGATCATAAGATCAGGATTCCACTCCCAACTCTATCTGGTATAATCCTGTGCTGTCCCTACCCCTCCTCCACCTCCATTTTCTATAAAATGATGAGGCTGAACTATAATAATGTAAAAAACATTCTTGATTCATAAGCCATACTAACACAGGCGGTGGGCCAGATTTGGTTCACTGATCCTTGAACTAGATGTTTTCATGGTCTCTTGAAGGCCTGAAATTGTATGACTGTATGCCTGTTTACAGGGACATCCAGATAACTGTGTTCAGTTGAAGGTGCCACAATTCAAGGGCACTGACAAGGTAGTGATGGCAACAAGCAAGCATTTATTCAGAGCTCACTATGTGCCAGGCACTGCACTGAGCAAAACGGGTTGGGGACTAAACCATTTAGAATGACTGATAAAACCAGAAATGTTGAGCCTGGAGAAGAAAAGACTAGGCAGACAAGAGGAGACTGGATAGATTTCTTGGGAAGATAGTCTTAATCCTCAAGCATTTCTTTTATCTCATTTCCTTATTCAGCACTCACCTCCTAAGCCAAGACTTTCAATCACGTTTCCTGCTCTTCTCAAACCCCCAAAACAAGGAACTCAAAAGAAGCCTGGTCACAGGCTGGTTGGGCTTCTGCTTGAGTCTTGCCTGGATCCCAGTTAGGCCCACAGCCCATTGTCCCTAACTGGGTGTTTGACTAATTACTGGCATCTGGTGGCCCTTTTCCTGACAGGATATGACAGTACTTCCTCTTCTTTCTCAGTCTGTGGGCCATGTGTTAGCATTCCAAGAACTCTGAGAAGCAATTCATCTAATAAGAATTACTACAAAAATTTTTACCACATGAAGTTTTCTTCCTTGTTAACCCTGTGGTTTATGATATCCACTACATCCAACAGAGTTTCAATTGGCCTTGTACAGATTATCCTCCCCAAACCTTCAATCTCTGATTTGGGAAGGATTTTTCTATCCATTTCCTTATGTCTGGGGCTCATTTATTGCACCAGACCTTTGTATAAACTTACATTATAGAGCAAGTAACTTCACAAGTTTTTAAAAATCAAATTGTTTTTTCTAGTATTAAATCAGTTCTTCTAGCAGATTCTTCCTGAATTTCTTGTTCTTATGAGAACTGAATGATACTGTAGGCAAATCATTAGACTGGTCAAAGGACATAACTAACTTTCAAAAGAACTACAAACTATCAAACCTGAAAATAGATTCAAAATATTAGTTATCAGAGAAAGAAAAATTAAAGAAACCCTGAAAAACTTCTTGCCCCTATATGGGAAAACGCATTGCTGGAAGGGTTGTGGAAAGGCGGGCACATTAATTAATTACTGGTGAAGTTGTGGTTAATTATCATATATTACTTAATCATTACATAATGTCTAATGTGTTCTATATAATCATTGTGCAATATTATATATATATATTAACATACACTAAGAAAAATAACAATTTTAGCAATAAGAATTACACCTATCTGACAAGGTTTGTTGTGAAAATCAAATGAGATATGCATGTAAAATTTTGCCAAACTTTGTCAACTTTAAAGTACTGTAAAATTGCCAACTATTATTAGGCATCCTGGGGAAAAAAATGGAATTGTGCCAGAATATTTGCTAAAATGTTAATATCTTTTGACTCAGAAAGTATGATGTCTATCCTTAGCTTAGTGCCAGGTGCAAAGTATGCCCTCAATAAATGTTTATTGATTAACTGATTATATTGCAAGGAAGCTTCTTACTGAAAGATCCATATTTGTGAGAGTGTGGATAGTAACATCACTTATGATAAAAATCTGGAACAAGCTAATGGGGTACAGAGGATTCTGGAGTCAGAGAATCTAGGTTCGATAGGTACCTTTGATGTTTACTAACTGTGCAACCTTCGACAAATCACTTAACTGCCCTGGGACTGGGATTCCTCATATATAAACAGAAATGGATAAACTAGATGGAATCTAAGGTTCTTTTCAACACTTCACCTACAATCCTATAAACAATATATGCGTGTAATGACTGGGAATGGCTGAACAAATTATGGTAGGTAAGTATAATGTAATGGTATAAGGAATAGCTAACATGAAGAATTCAGAGAAAAATTTAAGAAAATATATGAAGTATTGCAAAATGCAAAAACATACAAAATGATTATAGCAACAAAGCTATGTTCAGATATAGAGTGTCTCAAAAAGTTTTAGGATAGTTTTAAGCTATTTAAGCTATATTCCTGATAAATTAACTGGTCCATATACCACCTTACTCTGCATCAAAAAACCTTACATTACCTCTCTCACAGTGTTGTTAAAAGGAAATTATTTTGTAAATCTCAAAGTACTATGTAACTATTTATTGTTATTTTTATTATTTCAACCTATTTCTCAAGATTTCCTCTTTTGTGCTTTTTTTGAGTTGTTTTGTTGAGTTTCTAATTTATTTAAATGAATATTCCGTTCATTAAACTCTCCTTTTCTAATTTGCTAGTATATGTTTTAGGGATGTATTTTTCCAATAAAGTCTGTTTTATCTACATCCCATAAGTTTTGTTATGTTGTCTCATTTTCTTCCAGAAAAAAATTATTATTTCTAAGATCTGCTCTTTGACCCACTATTTATTTAGTATTTCATTATTAAGTTTCCTTTTGAGTCTGTATTTTCTTTTTATTCTAAAACTGCTTCCTATTTTTATTGCATGATGGTCTGTACAGGATGTGTTTAGTATTTCTACCCTTATTTGCAATTTCTCCGTGCCCTAATACATTGCATCATTTTTGCATAAGTGCCATGTGGTGCTGAGGAAATATTTATATTTTAGTGGTCCCATTTAGAAGGTGACATAAATATCTTAGCTATAATTTCTTCAATTCTAAATTTTCTTTCTGTAAGATTTGCTGTTTTTGTTTAACTTTTGCTTGTTTTTTTTACTAAGTTCTGAATGCCTGCATAACATCCAGGGGACTATTTGGCTCTGAAACTGTAAGAAAGATTCCTTTAGTCTTTTTCCCCTTATCTGTGGCTATTAAGCAATTATGATAATCCATGAAATGAACTCCAAGGATTTCTGGGCCCGGCTACCCTTGTAATCAAGCACTCTGAGGAATTCCAAGCCTTTTGAATCACTTTACTGTTGAACTCTCTGTTTGTATTCCCAGTGCTTGGCACATAATAAGGTCTTAATAAATATTTTTATATTTATTCATTCATTTATGGAAGCTGAAAGAATGATCCATGTCAATAATGAAGAGAAATATGAGGAGCTTTCAGAACTGAAAGGGATTTTAACTATCCAACTCAGTCCCTTTAGAAGTGGGTGACAGGGGCACAGAAAAGGGGAAGTGAATTACCCAAGGTCACACAACAGATTAGTGACAGACAAAAAACTAGAACACAGGCTTCCTAGTTTCCCAAGTTTAGATCTGTTACTCTAAAACATATGGAAGTCAGTGGAGAGGTAGCTGGTGAGTATGGGCATCCTATCACTTTAATAAATAAATAACTTCAAAGAAAAAGAGGAATGAAAGATGTCATAACTGAAATGTATATTAGGAAGAGAAAATGGGCCAGTCACAAGAAAAGGGCGAGGGAGTGACAGGTAGAGAGTCAGAAGACTATACTGAGTACCTGAAATATATCAAGAGAAGTAGACAAAGTACAACCAAGTCAACTCCCTGCCCCCATTCAGTCAACTCCAGGTATTCCCTGTTGTTTCCAGAATCAAATATAAAATCCTCTGTTTGGCTTTTAAAGCCCTACATAACTTTTTCTAATCTTATGCCACACACCAAAGGTGTCAAACTCACCTGTGAGTCACATTCCTTGGGTCCCTGAACCAGATAAAAATGTAACTGGGAAACTGTTAACAAATATCAATAAAATACAATATAGGTAATGCTAATTTGTAGTTTTCTAAGTCAACATGTGGTCACAGGGATCCATTTCTACTTGAGTTTGACATCTCTGCCTTACACCACCCCTTCCCATGTTTTCTGTGACCCAATAACGTCAGCTTCCTTGCTGTTCCTCACACATAACTCACCATCTCCCAATTTCATGCATTTCATCACCTCTGCCTCCTGGCTCCACTGGCTTCTTTCAAGTCCCAGATAAAATCTCATTTTCTACAGGAAGTCTTTCCAATTCCTCCTTAATGTTAGTGCCTTTCCTCTAAGATTTAGATTAAATATATCCTGTCTCTATCTTACTTGTACATGATGGTTTTTCTGTTTTCTCCCTCATTAGATTATAAGCTTCTTAAGAGAAGGGACTATCCTTTGACCTTCATTTTGTCCAGAGTGCTTAGTAGGATGCCTGGAACATAGTGGGTGCTTAATAGATAATAGTTGACTGATGCCCTCGTCTGGTACAGACTCTCCTCTTCTGTAACACATATAATTTGTCGATTTTTTTGCTTCAAAATATCTCTCACAATGTTCACTTCCTATTTCTAAAGACATCAGCCTAGTTTGAAATCTTCATTACTTTGTGCTTGGATTACTTTAAAGTCTCCTTTTCATAGATTTAGGGACTAGAAAGCACCACTGGGGTCATTCAGTAGAAATCCCTTCATTACAGTTAAGAAAACTGAGGTCCAAACAAGTTAAGCAACTTGAATAAGATTGCACAGGTAGCAAGTGGCAGAGCCAGCATTTGAACTCAGATCCTCTAACTTCAATTTCAACAGAACTATGCTGCTTCTGTATCTTCAACTTTCCCCAAATTAATCTGCCCAAAACAAAGCTCTGACAACATCACTCCCAACAAGGCTCCTAATTGCCTATGAGTTAAAGTCAAGAATCTTAAGTCTTCAGTCTCCATAAACTGGTACCATACTACTTTATGGCCTTTTATATCTCTCCTTCCTTCCTTCCAAATACACACTATTCCATCATAGTCATTGACTCACTGACTCAAACTTATCCTGGGCTTTCCAGATATGTCTTTGCTTATATCATTCCCCTGGAATGCCCTCCTACCCCTCTAACTATTAAAAGTTTTCATGAGCTTATCTCAACTAATACTTCTGCCACTCATTCAAACATTTATATTAAGCACCTACTAAGTGCCTAGGAATGGAATACAAAGATCAAATGAGACAGTACCACCACTCAGAAGCCTATGTTCTGTGGACAAGTACAACATTTACAAATAAAATAAAAATTAATTTCCCATGAGAAAGACATCAGTCACTCTGGGAATCAATAAAAGTCTCCTGGCAGAAAAGGTGCTTGAGCTTGTACCTTGAAAGAAGGAAGTGAAGATTATCTAATTAATCCCTCCATTTTACACATGTAGAAATGAAGGGCTAGATAGGGGCTGTGTTCTTACCCAAGCTAACACAGTTAGTAACAAATAGAACTGAGATTTTAACTGAAATCTGGCTGAAAATCAATTTCCTTGGCAAGAGGAGTTGCACAAATCTTTCAGTTCTGCTTTAATTACAAAAAATTGTAAACGTTACTTTCCATCAAGGCTAGAACAATCAGAAAGCTGATAGTAAATATAAACAAGCATTGGTCAAAATTTCCAGTTCATAAGGCAGCATACAAATTAGGAAAAAAGTCTAAACAGCTACCAAAAAACACAGGGAACCAGGGAACATAATGGGGAAAAAAAGTGGTGGTTATTGATTTTTTTTTTTTTAAGTAATCTTATCTGCCATAGTGCCAAGATCCTGGTCTTTTATCCTTACTATTTCCATTAAAATAAAAATTTCTTATTTTTCCAAAACCAGCAACTCAATAACAGTAAAGAAATGTAGCAGACAATATTTTAAAATTTCTTGTTGGTACTTCAAATATCTTTTGACAGAGGTCTATTAGCTAACCACATATTTGCACGAGATAAGCAGAAAAATATTACACTTTGATAGATGCTAAAACCCTGTCAAAACAAAACTCATCTTCTACTCAAACTTTCACTGACATCAAGATTATTTTTCATTTAAAAATTAATCTTACAAAGTCACTTCTAGACCAAGCTAAAGTCAAACTCGCAGTAGTGTGGAATCGGAGGGATCTATGTTGTCATTTGTACTAAGACCCCTTTTTCTGGGGGGTGAGGGGTGGGGAAACGGATTGTTTTATGGTTCTGAAATTATTTCAGAGTTGTTGGAATCTGAGCTAAGGGCAAATTCTCAAATATTGGGGAAGAAAAGTATCATGGAATGAAAGAAATCGTGTAATGAAAATATTACAAAATCAGCACCAAAACAGAAGATGGCATTTTTAGAGGTAATTTTTTTTTCTTTCCTTTAAACTTAAGAGTTTAAAGTCTGGCGCATCTGAACTGCACCAGAAACTGATATTTCACTGGACGAAAAGTTGAAAACAAGCAGAACAAACATTCTCAGAGGTGTAAATAGTCAGTTGTTAAAGTTTAGGGTGAGAAGCTACAAAATAAGAGAGGGCAATTGTACTGGAAAAGTAAAAACAAATTTGAAATTTCTCAAATCTGAATCAAACCTTTAACACCTACAGGCCAGTTGTGTGACCTGGAGGAGGTTGCCTGGCTTCTTGGATCCTTAGTTTCTTTAGTTATTTGAACTAACTACTACCACACAGTTGTTATGAGATGAATATTTTGTTAGCATAAAAATGGCAAAAAAATTAAAGGTATGATAAGGTAAAAGAGAAGGGGAAAGAGGGAAAATGGAAAGGAAAAGGGAAAAGGAAAGGGGGAAGGGAAGGGAAGGGAAAATAGGGAAAGAAGGGAAAGGGGGAAGAAAAGAGGAAGAGGAAGGGAAGGGGAAAAATCCTGAATGTTTCGTAATTGTAATGACCAACGCAGCTCTATGAACATGAAGTAAAAACACATGCAATCAATAAAGATCAATAAATTAAAAAGATGGGAAAATGGAAGCTATTACTACTTAACATTTGACTCAGGACTGGTGGCTAAAAGAACATTTCACTCTCTACTTTGGAATTCCCAGTTTCTTCCTAAATGCAATAAGATTTTAATAGACTTAAGAATTATGATCAGGGAAATGACTAACTATAATTCCAGAGGGTAAATAGTGAAGTATGCTACCAAACTCTTTAGAGGTGATAGGCTCAAGTGGCAGAATGAGATACAGATTTTTTGGACATTACCAATACAGAAATTTGTTTCTTTCACTATTCACATTTTGTGATCTTCAATAAATGGGCTCTGGAGCTGATAGTATCTTGACCTTGTTAGGGAACAAAACTGGTTCCTGGTAGGAGACTATCCAAGCAGATGGAGATAGAAATGTTCAAGCAGTCCCTGAAAATATTGAAATCCACATTCACTGACTGCAGTAGAGGGTAGAGTTGGGAAGAGGTGTTTGGGGATCACCAAGGGTCCTAATGTCAGTAATCTCTAATATGTGGTCAGCACCTATGAGGGCGGAATATGGGTATATATAGCCTATCCCACTACAAGGAAGACTAAAAATTTAGAAGAAACTATGAAGATAACCAAATTGGAAAGTTATTCCTCAATAATCATTCTAAAACTAAAAATGATAACTAGATACAAAACCTATATATCATCTTTCAAGAAAATTGGCCCAATTTCTTAAAACTAGAGATCAAGGTGAAAACAGAAATAATCCACCAATTATCTCCTGCAAGAAATTGCAAATTAAAAGCGCATAAAAATATCAGTCAAATACAATGCTTTCAGGTCAAAGAAAAAATACCAGAAACAATCAAAAAGAATTCAAATATTGAAAAGCCAGAGTCAAGATCACACAAGTCTATACTGCAGCTATGATAAAGGAGAGGAAATCTTACAATATAATATGCCAAAAGACAGAAGAAAAAGACTAAAACCAAGAATAACATCTTGAAAATCTGGTGATAATCACCTAGGGGATGGGGAGGGAGAGAGGTGCTCAGGCAGGGAAATGTGTATTTTTTAATTCATGAAAAGACTTTCAAGAATTCCTGGAAAAAAATAAAGTGCTCCAAATAACCTTAGAAACTCAGCATAGAGAAGAGAAAATCATAAAGGTAACTAAGGACTTAAGAAGACAAAAGATGATTGACTTCTGATAGACAAACAGAGGAGAAGAGATAAGTGTCCCTTCAGTATCCAGTTGTTTTCAAGAGTCACAGTAAATGAACATCAACTCAAGACCAGAGAACCATATTTCATATCTGCTTTGAAGAAAAGGAAAAGATAGAAAAAAAGAATGCAGTGAAAAAAAATGAAGAAAAGGGGGAAGGAATTTCTTATCATTAAGGTATGTTAGAAGAATATGAAAAAATGGAAGTGGTATTTGGGAAAATAGGTATCTCAAGAACCTCTTATCTGAACCTAGTAAAGGAAGATAGCTTGTTCACACACAAACCCTGTGAGAGTGAGAGTGAGAGTGAGAGTGAGAGAGTGAGAGAGTGAGAGAGTGAGAGAGAGAGAGAGAGAGAGAGAGAGAGAGAGAGAGAGAGAATGAGTCTCATGGATAAATGCATTGAAATCAATATGGAAACAGATGGAGTCAGGGAGGGTAAAAAAGGAGTTCAGCAGGGACTGAATTAGTGAGGGAAAAGAAACAAGAATAACATAATATAACTACAGAAGGCAGATCATAAAGCAGGGTCTAAAAAGTGTGAAAGAAAGTGTAACAACCAATGTTTAGGGTCTAGATTTGGTTAAAGGAGTGGAAAATGAGTAGGATCATATCATTTTCATTAGAGATGACTAATATCAATCCCATTCCTTTTCAAACTCCCACATTAATCTTTTTTGTAAAGAAAGGGAAGAAGAAAATAAAAGAAAAATAAGAGGATATGAGAGAGGAACATAATTAATAATCATAACCATGAATATGGAAAGGATGAACTTGCCATAAAACAAAGGAGGATAGCAAAATGAATTACAAAATAGTTTCCAACAACTTATAGCTTACAAAAAAAAACTTCACTTGAAATATTCACACAGCATTCACTGTTCACACAGCTCTAAAATGAGAGCCTAGAAAAAAATTTATTATGCCTCATGATTCAAGAAAGAAGGAAAAGAAAGCATGATCTCAGGCAAAATGAAACTAAAAAGAGATGTATTTAGAAGAGATAAATAGGAAAACTATATTATGCCTAAAGGAAGCACTGGTGATGGAAAATATTAATGTTAATAAGTATGAAGAGAAATGTATAATACTTGTGTACATAAAAGAAAAGCTAATAAAGATAAAGAGACAACAAAATTATAATAATTAGGGATCTCAACATTACCCTTTAGATATAGACAAATCTAACAGAAGATAAACAAGAAAAAAAGATAAGAACCTGAGCAGAATTTTAGAAAAGTTAGATATTATAGATCTATGGTGATAACTACATAGAATCAAAGAAATACATGTTTCTCAGTTTTGCATGATACCTATACAAAAACTGACCATTTGCTAAAGGATAAAAAACTCTTAAGTAGAAATAAAAAAGCATCCTTTACTCATCACAATTAAATAAAAATATAATTAATAAAGGGTAACTGAATAGAGCATTCAAATTTAGAGGCTAAATAATATAATCCTCAGGAATAGGTTGATCAAATAATAAATCATAGAAAGAAATCATTTTTTAAAAAGTTACACAAGAGAAAACATATCAAAAAATTTGGGATGCAGCCAAAGCAGTCCATGGGGGAAAATTTACTCTCTGAATACTTTCATCCACAAAAGAATGAACAGATTGATGAGTTTGGTGTGCAAATAAAGAGAAAACTCAAAAAGCAGCTCATCAAAAATCCTCAACTAGACAGAAAAATAAAAATTCTGGATATTAAAGAGACAAAATTGAAAAACAAAAACAAAATCATTGAGTTTACAAATAAAATTCAGAGATAATTAAAAACTAAATAAAATATCAAACCATTAGTTAATTTGAAAAAAGGAAAAAGAAAAACTAAATTGACAAAACCAAAATTGAAAAGGGAAAATTTTTAACAAATAAAATGACATGATGAAAATTACTGAAACTTTTTTGCCTAATTATAAGCCAACAGATAACAAATGTAACAGATCACTTATGAAAGCAGAAAATATAAAGATTAACAGAACAAGAGAACTTAAATGACCCAATCAGAAAAATAAATTTAACAAGCCATGAATGAATTAACAAAGAAAAAAATGAGGGAGAGGATGATATATTTATAGACTCTATCAAACATTCAAACAAATACTGATGATTCTATCATAAGTTTTTTTGCCAAAATAGAGAACGAAGACATCCTACCAAAGTTCTTCAATGAAACAAATATGGTCCTGATACCTAAACCAAGGAGAGATAAAGAAGAAAAAGAAAACTATAGAACAATATCTCTAATGATAATAGATGTGAAATTGTCAAATCAGACATTATCAAAGAAGCTCCAGAAACACATTTAAAATATTATACAATATGATCAGATAGAATTTAAACTAAAAAATCAAAGTTGGCTCAATATTAGGAAAATTATAAATATAACAAGCCATATAAAATAGCAATGAAAAGTCCTATCATTATATCAATAGATGTAAAAACCTTTTGAAAAAATACAACCTGTTTTATTTTAAAACACTAAAAGCATAAGAAAAAATAAGTAGATCTTTCATTAAAATATTAGGCAGTATCTAAAATCAAATGCTATCTCTCATTATCTGTAATGAGGAAAGACTAGAGAGAGGCCTTTCTAATAAGATCAAAGCTAAAGCACAGATGTCTATTGCCACTCATATTATTTGATATATTTATGGAAATACCAGTTATTGAAAAAAATATAAAATCAAGAAATTGAGAGAATAAGCACAATCAAAGAAAAAACAAAGTTATCATTATTTCTAGATAATAATGGATAATAGATATACATAATATATAATATAGATAATACTATAGTTTACTTAGAGAACCTTAGAATCAATTAGAAACAATTAACTGCGCAAATAAATAATATCAATAAAGTAACTAGATATAAAATGAATCCATGAAAAGCATTAGCCCTTCTATATACTGCCAATAAAACCCAGCAAAGGAAGAGATTTTAAAAAAAAAACAATTACACTCAAAATAACTAGAAAATATAGCTAATATTTGGGAGTCAATCTACTAAAACAATCTCAGGAATTATATTAATTCAATTGCAAAATACTCTTTACAGAAATAAAAAAAAGCCTTAAATGATTGAAGAGACATTAATTGCTCATGGTTGAGCTATGACAATATAATAAAAATGATAATATTACTTAACTTAGAGATATATTGTCCTATCAGTCAAACTTATAATGACTTACTTTTATAGAAAAAAGATAAAATTCTGTAACAAAATCCATCTAGTGTAATAAAATATGGTCAAGAACCTCAAGAGAAATAATGAGAAAAAGAAAAGTAGGAATGAAAGGAGTTTAGTGGTACCTGTTATCAAATTATACTAAAAAGCAATAACTATTATAGTTATTTGGTACCTATTGAAAAATTGAAAGTTAACCAGTGGAGTATACTGAGCAAACAAGATCCAGAAATACTCAACCACAGTAGCAACGTATTCTATGAATCCAAGCATATCAGCTACCAGGGAAAGGACTCCCTATGCGATAAAATTAAAGTTTTTAAAAATTGCTGGGAAAACTGAAAAATAATCTGGCAGGATATAGGTCTATGCTAATATCTCACACCATATACTACAATAAAGTCCAAACAGATACATGGTCATTAAAGGCAATATTATAAATAAATTAGAGAAAAGAAGGAGATACCTTTCACAACTATGGATAGGGGAAGAGTCCTTGAACAAACAATGACAAAGATGATCCTAAAAGACAAAATCAATAATTCTAATTACATAAATATAAAAGCTTTTAAAATAAATTTTAGTTAAAGGAGAAACACTGGAGGGGAGGGAATCTTTGCAGTAAAATTCTCTGATAAATATCTGATAGCTAAGATATACAGGAATGGGTACAAATGCATTAGAACAGAGATATCGCTCAATAGATAAATGGGCACAGAATATAAATGGACTTTTCCACTTAAAAACAGAAGCTATCAGAAACCATAGAAAATATTCCAAATAACTAATTAAAAGATCAATTAAAATTAAAATAGCATCCTACATATCAGATTGGCAAAGATAACAAAAAGGTAAATGACAAGTCTAACCATTCTGAAAAGTAATTTGGAACTCTCTTCCCAAAGTCATGAAACAATATATAACCTTTGATGGAGTTAAAGTACTACTAGAAACTAAGAGTAAGCGTACATGACAAAGAGATCATAGAAAGGATGATGATGACGATGATGATGAGGATGTTGATGATGATGATGATGACAGCATTTATATAGCACTTTAAGGTATACAAAGTCTTGATCCTCACTACAACTCTGTAAGGTAGGTGCTATTATTATATTTACAGATGATGAAAATGAGACCAATAGATATTAAGCAATTTGTCCAAAGTCACACTTTTGGCAAGCGTCTGTGACAGGATTCAAAAACTCAAATTATCCTGATTCCAAGTTCAGCACTCAATCCACTAAACCAGCATAGTGTCAAACTAAAAGAGAAATGATCCCTGAAGCCACATGATTAACTTAGAAAACCATATATTAACATTATCTATGTTGTGCTATATTTTTATTTATTGTGTTAAACATTTCCCAATTACAATGTATTCTGGTTCCTGAAATAAAGTCTGATACCTCTGCAATGTATCTTTTAGCTGACTAAAATATTTGTAGCTGCTTTTTTAATTATAGAAAAGAACTAGAAACAAAGTGGAAAACCCCCAGTTGAAGAACGGATGAACAAATTATGGCATATAATTTAATAAAATATCACTATGGCATAACTAATGCTTAAATAAACAAATCTGGAGAAACCTTGGGATATTTTTGTGAAATGATACGAAATCAAGTAAGCAGAATCAGGACAACTTTTGAAATAACAGTGATGCAAAAGAAAACAATTTTAAAACACTTCAAAAGTCTTATAAATACAATGATGAATCATGACTTCAGATGACTGGTGATGAATCATCCTCCCTACCATTTGGAAGAGACTTAATATACAAGTTGAAGAATAAGACATATAGTTCCTGAAAAAGTCACCAACTTCATTTATCTTAATTATACTCATTTATTTAAAAAAAGATCATCAATTTTTGTGTGGACTAAAAGTTAAATGAGTAGTGATACTAGAGGGAGGGAAGGAGGGAAGGAAGGAAGGAAGGAAGGAAGGAAGGAAGGAAGGAAGGAAGGAAGGAAGGAAGGAAGGAAGGAAGGAAGGAAGGAAGGAAGGAAGGGAGAAAGGAAGGAAGGAAGGAAGGAAGGAAGGAAGGAAGGAAGGAAGGAAGGAAGGAAGGAAGGAAGGAAGGAAGGGAGGAAGGGAGGGAGGAAGGCAGACATGTTTAAAATCTTCCACCAGCACAGATCATACATAGCCTCTGCACCTACAATGCAATTAATTACCCCAAGTTCCTCACTCAAAACTAAGTCTCCACACTAAAACACAGTAAGTCACTACTAGAGGGCCGGGTAGCCCACTATTGCTTCTACACAAACTCACTGCATCCCAGGGTAAAGGAACATAACTTCTGCCACACTCATCCATTACGATGCCCTTCATCTACGCTGCCACCACCTTCCTCCCAGGAGTTGGAGCTTTGGTGGTTCTTAGCTGTGCCAGGATACTAGCTAAATTGTCTGGGAGGTGGATTACTCTTTCCCTGACATGACTACAATGGCTCACAATAAGGCCAACCATGGTACAATGAAGATGAAAACCAGAGCATACACTAGAGGTGGCATCAATAAGTACTCCCACATCCCAGGTGAATTCCTTTCTAGTCTGACCATTCCCTGCTCCTCATGACAGCCTCCCCTAGTGGCAACTTCCAGGCCACTCAGATTGCCCAAGGAACAAGAATGACCAACTACTGGTTTCTGTTGGTCACTTTCCTCTGCCCATGCTCTGGTTTACAATATCCTTTCTAAGATGCTGAGCATAGAACTGAAAAGTAATTCTTGACCATCACTGACTTCATTCTAGATGTGACAAGTATCTAAATGGGGCCTAAGTTACATATCCTGTTTCTGTATCTTTTAACAGCACCACTATCCTACCAGTGCCTTGAGCTCAAAACCTTAAGAGTTGTCTTTAACTGTTCTTTCTGTCTAATCAGGGGGTTGGATTGGATCTTTATGATCTCTTCTAGTTCTAAAATTCTATGATTCTCTCTGTAGTCAACCTCCTATATATCCAATCAACTATTATCAATTCAATTTCTTCAGTATGTCCTTTACCCATTATCTCCTCTCCAAATGTGCTACACCAGAATTCAGGTCCACATTGTCTTTTACTGCACTAACCAGTTTTCTCACTTCACATTTCTCTCCATCCCTCATGCAACTAACAAATTAATATTCCTCATGTATAGAACTGGTCATGGTGCTTAACCTTTCAAAATCCACTGGTCCCTATTAGGAATAGTAATGCCAGAGACCTTGCAGGTCATTTAGTTCCCTAATTTTGCCATTAGGGAAAGTGAGGCCCAGAGAAGATTGAGTGACCTGCCTAAAGTAACAAAAACTCACAATTATGTTTGCCACAGAGGAACAGAGCTGAGATTTAAATCCAGACCCTCCGAGTCATTACAAATTCAAAATGTTCTTTTCTTCCAAGCCAAATTATTCCCAATTACTACTGAATAAAATCTAATTTTACCTAATTTCAGAGAAGTATCTCCATAATCTCGTTTCAAGTTCTTGTCATGCTATTCCTCCAACTATATCATATGGCATCTTTTTCATGCACTTATTGTTCAGTCGATTCAGCTGTTTGATACTTCATGACCCTATCAACCATACCATTCATGGGATTTTCTTGGCAAAGATATTGGAGTGGATTGCCATTTCTTTCTCTGGCGGATTAAGGCAAATAGATGTTAAGTGACTTACTCGGGACATGTTGCTAGTAAGCGTCTGAGGCCATAGTTGAACTCAGATTTTCCTGGCTCCAGACCCAGTACCCTACCCACTGTACCACCAAGCACCTCTTTACTGTATTGCATTTTGTAGTACAAAATATTCATTATAAAATATGTGTGTATATATCTCATCTCTACTAAATGGTGAGAACGAAAGTTAAAAGAATTGTGCCCGGTTTAACTCTATTTCCTACATGGTTTAGCAAACTATGCATATAATAGGTAATTTGATTACTGTCTGCCAAGCCTAGAGGCCTGTATTGGGCTACCCGAGTCTTTCTTACCTGTCCCAGGTCTTCGGTTGGCCAAACCGGATAAACGTATGAGAGAAAGGACGTTCCAGAGTCAAACAGGGGTTGAGCTTTATTTCAGGGTCCGGGTTACAAATGCAGGGGGGTCTTCCTTAGGAGGAAGAGGGGGAGATTTCCTAAGGAGGCTAAGCTTAAGGGATTGGAAGTAGAAGTACAAGCGGGGAGAGAGGGGGAGGGGAGAGAGGAAAGAAAAGAAGCGGAGCCCTACTTTTCTCTTTGGCTCCACACGTGCTAAGAGAGAGCTTTCTGGCTTCCTCAATCCTACTTAATCTTCAGCCACACAGTTTGCATCTCAATACCATGCTGTTAGGTAACTAGGTGTGCTCCAATCCGGGACGACCTCGAGGGCAGGGAGACTTCACCCATCAGGTATCTCCGGGGGAGAGGCGGAAATACCCGAGCTAGCCGAGCTAGCTCAGTCTGACCTTCTCGAACCCCCGCTGTTCATGGAGGGCCTCGTAAGACTCTAAGATTTAGAAGTCCCACTTTTACCCGCCCGAGACCATCCACACGGAATTGAGCTTCCAGTCCCAACAACTGTCCTATTAAATTCTATCTCTGATAGGCTTAACAAATAAGTAAATTTGGAAATCATCAATAATCTATAGAGTCCTACAAGCACCCCAATGAAAAAATGGAAATTACAAATCGTCATTAATTGGATTCCATTAGATTTTCATATTACAATAGCTCAGAGTAGGACTACATTTTACCTTTCCACCTACAGCTCCATGTGTAAGAAGAAATATTTAAGCAAATTCAGAGGAAAAGTAAAATAATCAGGTCAATGTTTAAAATGTGTATGAGAATGGCACAGAAATTTTTTAAAACCCCGAGAATTAAACATCAATAATACTGTTGAAGTAAATACTCTAAAATCTGTACTGGGCAACATTGTTTTAAAGCATAGTAGTTATTGAAGAGGCTATGTGGTAGGGGAAACAAACAAACAAACAAAAAACCCCACTAGCCTTACAGTCAGATGTGCGTTTGAATACTGGCTTGGATCCTTACTGGTTGTAAGACCTTGCAACCAACTTGGTTATTTAACCATTGTGAATATCAGCTTCTTCAACTAGAAAATGACATTTCTTACACTATTTACTTCATAGGTTGATATAAGAGAATCACAAGGATACATGAAATTCTATGAAATGTGTTACTGTTAAATGTATTTCCCTCCATAGCCCATTACTATGAGTCATCTCACCCACAGCTGTGATTTCACTACTACATAAGTCCTATATAGAAGCAGTGACCCTTGGCTCTACTGGTGGGAATGTTTAGTTCATGGTATCAATGCTAAAATTTTTCCATATTTATCTCCTTTCACTAACCCTCTCCCCTCCACTTCCAAATAATAATTGCAGCTCCTACCCTCTGAATATCTGCTTTGACATCCAGTGTAATTCTTGGAACCTTACACGCAGATCAGCAAGTGTAAATTCCCCTGTCCATCAACCCCATTTCTAGTTTTCACAGAATAAAAGAAAAATTTTTTCATCCTATAAATTTTATGTAGCTACCAACATGCAGCTAATACCATCCCACACATTTTAAATTTGGGAAAGAAAGAGAAATAAAATTGTCTAAAAACTGGATTGACACAATACATATCCTGGGGAGTCAGTTCATACATTTCTTTAGTTAGTGAGTTCCTGAATTATTCTTTAAGTATCTTTGCCACCCTCCCTCTGCCAAGGTATTATATAACTTTTAAAAAGTTCAATCTTTTATCCCCCTGTCCTGTAGTGCTTGACCAGGACTTGAAAAATGAGTAAGAAATGAAACTGGTAAAATTTAACATTTGTGTCAGTGACTCAATATACTAATCTCCTTTCCCAGCTAAACTCCAGAAGAAGGTTCCCATCCTCATTACCCTATAGAAAATGCACAGCTTCCTCTTCTCATCAAAAAAACTCTCTTGTTCTCTTAATTGATAAGAAAACATTTAGAGGCATTTTTATAACACAAAAGAAAAGGCAGAGGCACATAGCAGGAATCAGCAGGTTGTATCATGTGGAGGAATTCTGAAGAGCAAGAATGAACTATGAAGAGCTTTGAAGACTCAGAATAAATTATGTCATAAGAGAAATGTATTAAGAAAAGAAAATGGGCCTATCACAATGCAAAGGTAGAAAGTCTCATGATTTTAGGAGAAATCAAGGAAGAGGTCTAGAAACTTGGGAGGGCCAGATGTGTCAGTACTTATGGAGTTATACAAGATGGGCAAGTAAGGATGAGCTGCAATCTGCATCATTTGCATAACCTACCCTTCACAAAAGTCCCCCTCCAGTGATGCTTCATCTTAACATGAAGGTGTCCCTAAGTGCTCTGATCAAATCAAGTCAACAAACATTTGCGGTATACTGTGCCAGACCCTGGGATAAGTGCTGAATATGCAAAGAAAGGCAAAAAACAGCCCCTTACCTCAAAGAGCTTACAATGGCCTTGGGGAGGGAAAGCCAGCCAAAAGACTTTAAGTATGTACTTGCACAATGGATTATATCTGAGATCTAAAGACCAGACTGTGTGAAGGACAAGTTCATCACCAAGAGGCTGACTATCTGATATTTTCTCATGGCTGCCACGTACAACCATTTTTGAGGGACTCATGTGCCCCTTTGGTAGTCTGGTAAAGCCTATGGACCCCTTTTCAGAATAATGTTTTTAAGAGTTACCCCAAAAACAATTTTATTGAATTTTTTTACAAGGAATTAGTTTAATGACATCATATTATGAACTTCTCCCCTAAAAAATGTAAGAAGCTTCAGTTTTCATTGGTGGTTGGAATACCCACACAGATTAAATCACAGCCCTTTCCAATCAGAGATATAATTAAGAGTTCATCTAGTTCAATATTCTCAATCTGTAAATGAGGAATCAGAAGTCCAGAGATATTTAGTGATGTGTCCCAGATTATATGAGTCATGGTTGATTGTCCTTCATGCTCAAAGAGGACCAAGATGACATTATGTTAAGGTCAAGGTACAGCATATTCAACTGTGGCTCATCTTCATGAGCTCAAATTTGGCCTCAGACACTTGTTAACTATGTGACCCTGGGAAAATCATTTAACCCTGTTTGCCTCAGTTCTTCATTTGTAGAAATAAGCCAAGAAAATGGCAAACCACTCCAGTATCTTCGCCAAGAAAACCCCATAATCGGCTCATGAGAGTTGGACATGACTGAAATGACCCCAACAATAAAACAACAAAAATATTAAGAGTATCTCATTATATGAGTAATAGGTATTAGAGGAAAAGCAAACTGGATTTTGGGTCAGATAACCTGGATTTGAATTTGATCTCTGCCATGTATTACTTATATGACTTTCTTATCACTCAACTTGTCTGGTCCTCAGTTATCTCACCTGTAGAAAAACAACTTTAGATTAGATGGTCTTTCCAGTTTCTTTCTAGCTCTAACCTTTATCCTTTAGAAGTTCTTGACCAGTCTTAGATTACTGTCAACATCTGTTTATTGCCTTTGCTCTTATACCTGTACTGTGGAATATAGTTGGGAAAAATCATAAAACCATGATGATTGGGTCCACACTGTGGCTGGGCAGTCCTTTTATGCCTCCCTAATCAATTCACATCTCACCACAGTGGCTTTCCCAAATCTTCTCAGCCCTTCTCAAGTCTCCCACAGTTATCCATCTTGCTCCCCTCAAAGCAGAGAGCCTTGTTTTATATTTCACTACAAAAAAAATGAGGCTGTTCACAAAAAAAGCTCCCTCTTCTCCCCTATTCTTCACCTCAAATCACCTGGTTCCTTTCTGCCACTGTCTCCTCCTTCACCAATTTCACGTGATGAGGCGGTCTTTCTCCTTGCCAAAGCAAACATCTCTAGCTGAATAAGTAAGACTTCCCATTGAGTTCTAGAATATTACATCCCTCTTTCATCCCGAATCTCTCATTAATATTTAATCTCTCCCTATCTACTGGCTTATTCTCTTCTCTCCTCTTCTCTATGTATAATATACACATACATGCATACACGCATACATGCATGCTTGAATTCCCCACCCTCAACAAACTCTCACATGATCTTTCCAGCCCTGTCTAGATATCATCCTATATCTCTCCTCCCTTTTGTGGCTAAACTCCTTGAGAAGTCCTTTATCAATACTCACCTCTACTTCAACACTCATATACTCCAGAATACCCTTTTTGTGCTGTAAAACCACTAATCTAGTTAGTATATGGATGATGTTCTCACCCACCTCCCTATACAAAGAGATACCTCATCATGTGAGATTCTCTTTTTGAGAATGGCCCCCACAGCAAAACCTTCAGCTGAAGAAAAAGAGGAAATATGTCCACAATAGAGATGACACTGAAGAAAAATCTGTGGACTTGTCTATCAGAAAATCTGGTTTCTAAAACCTGTTTGTACTACTTACTACCTGTGTAATCTTAGACCAATCTAAATACTTCCAGGTCTAAGATTCCTCATCTCTGTCTACACTGATGATCTTCAAAGTCCCTTTTAGTTCTTCTCTATCATCTCTCCCCTTCACCATAATTGATTAAAATGATAGATTTAATCCTAGAAAGGACCTCATCAGTGATCTAGTCCAATCCATCCATTCTACAGGAAGAAACTGAGGTTTACAGAAGTTAAATGACTTGCACAAAGTCACATATGTATTAAGTAGCAGAGCTACGATTTACACCAAGGTTCTCTGACAGTAGATTCAATGCCTTTTCCATTGAGCCAGCCTGCCCCTTTGCCTTAAGGGGAAAAGGAAAGAATTTGCCACTAAATCTGCAAACAGAGAATTATGCTCAAGTTACTGTCACCCTGAGTATCTAAGAACATACTTCTTTTGGGGGAATCTTATTAATTAAAATAATAATTATAGTTATTATATATGTGTGTGTGTGTGTGTGTGTGTGTGTGTGTGTATAATTACTATAAACCAGGAAGAGCTTTTATTATTTTATTATTTATTCTTCACTGTAACTCCTATTTTTATAAAGCTTTACAGTTTACAAAAGCACTTTCCTCATAAGCCACCCTGGGGAAGTCTGGCTAAGTTGAATATGAATAGATTTCTTGTCCAGCTCCAATAAAGCCTTTCACTGTTTATGAGGTTGTATGCTAATAGTTTCATTGCACATTGAGATTGCATACCATAAAGACATCCCCACAGAAGTTTGCCTGGTAGTCTTTCTTAACACATTTGGCAGTCCAGGGGCAGGAGGGGTTGGGGTGGGAAAATGGTAGACAAAAAAAAAAGAGAAAATAGCTGCCAACTATCATCTCCTCAACACAGATACTTATACTGGGTTCACTGTCTTAAAGCATATATATATGCTTTATGCTATATTTATATATATGCTATATATAGATATACTAATATATATCCTAAGTAACTTTAAAAAAAGAATTCTCCCATTAGGATACAAATCTGCTAAATCCTCAGCTGGCCTTGATTTTAGAAAAAATTCTCATATTTTCTAGAATCAGAGAATCTCCAAATTTGAAGGGCTCTTAGTGGTCACCTTCTCTGATCTCTACTGCGATGTAAATCTTGTTTAAATAGTTTTAAGCTATCATAGGTTCAGAGATATAGAGCTGGACTGAAGTTCAGAGACTAATTCAATTCCTTCAACTTACAGATGAGGAAACTTGTACAAAATACTCTGAAATACAAGTCAACTTAGGAGAGGTCCTCAGACTTGGAAATCAGGGAAAAGGTATCACTTAAGTCAGGTTTAAAGTATCCTCACAATTCTAATAAATATTTCTTCTCCTCAGGTTAAAAATACTATCTGGAAAACTGTAAAATCATCTTAAAAAGGAGAATAACTTCCTTAGGAAGATACAATATATACCAAATAACAATAGCAAAAATATTTCACTAAGCAAATTTAATTATTCATTTGAAAAGTCCAGAATTAAGTTGGCTCAATTATATACCATATCTTTTTTCTCATTATTATTTGTCTTCTTGTGTTTTACTTCTTTTGATCTTACCTCTGATGAGTCAATGGTCTGTATACTGAGAGCTCCCTTCCATATTAATAACATAGTATTTTAATTAATAACAAGTATTTTCCTGTTACAATATAATCTATTTTGATTTAGGGGTGTTATTAGCTGCACTTGCCAATTCTTTCCTTGAAGATGTTTATGATATAAATATATAGAGCTTGACTATAATCTACAGAACTTGTCACTTTCCAATTTCAGAGATGACTTCCTAGAGTAAGATCATTAGGGCAGTGCTTAGAAAAATTAATACAGTGGCTGTGTGTAAGATAAGTGATTTGAAGAGGAAAAATGGAAGATTTCACAGAATCACAGGAGTCTAACATCTCCTCCGGATGACAGACCTTCAAATATTTGAAAACAGTTGATTATGTCTCCCCTGAATCTTCTCTTCTCCAGACTAAACATGCCTAATGGCTTCAAAAGCTTTGTTATGCGTTCATGGTCCCTCAATAACCTTTATCAGGACACTTCATAAAAGTGAATTCACATAAAAAGTGAATAGATGAGGTCTGATGAAGGAATTACCTCCCTACTTCCAGAAGACAAACCCCTCTTAATATATCCCAAGATGGCATTGCTAATCATATTGAGCTTAGAGTCCACTGAGATATTTTTCACCCTTTCCCCCAAGATGGAGCCAAAGGCAAAGAAGGAAGCTGTTGTCCCCCCCAAGACAGAAGCCAAGTCCAAGGCCTTGAAAGCCAAGAAGGCGGTGTTGAAGGGTGTCCATAGCCACAAAAAGAAGATCTGAACATTCCCCCACCCAAGACACTAAGACTAAGAAGGCAGCCCAAATACCCTCGGAAAAGTGCCCCTCGGAGAAACAAGCTTGATCAATATGCCATCATTAAGTTTCCATTGACCACTGAGTCTGCTATGAAGAAGACTGAGGACAACAACACTCTAGTTTTCATTGTGGACATCAAGGCCAACAAGCATCAGATCAAGCAGGCAGTAAAGAAGCTGTATGACATTGATGTGGCCAAGGTCAACACACTGATCTGGCCTGATGGAGAGAAGAAAGCTTATGTCCGACTTGCTCCAGACTATGATGCTTTGGATGTTGCCAACAAAATTGGAATCATCTAAACTGTGTCCAGCTGTCTCACTGCACCTACAATAAAAAGTTTTCCCAGAATAAAAAAAAGATATTTTTCAGAAGAAATGCTAATCGTGTTTCCCCAGTCTTATACTTTAGAAGTTGTGTTTTGTTTTGTAGACAAATATAAAACTCTACATTTACTCCTTTTGAATTGCATCTTCTTAAGAGTCAGTCCAATGGTCTAACATAGGGGTAGGGAACCTGTAGGCCTCAAGGCCACTTGTGGCCTTCTAGGTCTTTGGGTGCAACCTTTTAACTTAGTCCAAATTTTACAGAACAAATTCCTTCATTAACGGGATTTGTTCTGTGAAGTTTGGTTTCAGTCAAAGAGTCACACTTGAGGACCTAGAGGGACACATATGGCCTTCAGGCTGCAGGTTCCCCACCCTACCTAACCTATAGAGATCTTCTTGGATCATCTCTCTTTCACCTCTGTGTTAGCTTCCCCTCCTAGCTTTTTGTAATCTTCTGGTTTGATAAGTATGTCATCTCTGCCTTTATAAATATTAAGGAGCTAAAGACCAAGCACAGATCCCTGTAGCACTTCAATGGAGACATCCTGCTATGTTGACACTGAAATATTAACAACTGTTCTTTGCATCAAGCCATCCAACCAGTTCTATATCCATCTGATTCTGTTACTATCTGATACATATTTCTTCATCTCTTCCACCACAGTAGTATGGGATATTGTCAAAAGCTCTGGCAAAATCTAGGTATACTACAGTCACAACTCTGGTCTCATCAACTAATTTAGTAATACTGTCAATAAAGGAAATGGAGTTAGTTTGACATGCCCTAATATATTGACTCTTTGTAATCACTGCTCCTCATTCTTGATTTTCATCAATCATATCTTTAATGATCCATACTAGAATTTTCTCAGAAACTGAAGTGAAGGTCCCTATATAGTCTGCAGACTCCATTCTCTTCACTTTTTCTCACTTTTTTTTTGAAAATTGCAGGAACATTCGACCTTCTCCAATCTCATGGTACCTCTTTTGATTTACATAATCTTCAAATGTCATTGACAATGGCTCAGTAATCACATGTCCCAGTAATTTCTTCACCCAGGAATGCAGTTCATATGAACCAGATGACTTAATTTATCAACTGCAGTGAGGTGTTCTCTTATTGTCCCTCAACTTATCTTTGGGATCTGCTCTGTTAAGCCATTTTTGTTGTTTACTGCATAAATATCATTTTCCTTTGCAGAGAAAATAGAAACCAAGTAAGAGTAGAAAAACTATTTTCTTTCAGTTGTCAATTACCACTATCCTCTACACACCAAACAAAAGAGTACTCCTTCTTCGATCCTTTTTCTCCCAGCATAGCTTTTCTTTGTCCTTACCTTCCTTGATCAGCCTAAGCTTTAGAATTCCTGACATCATTTTTACAAGACTGTCCTATGTTCTCATACTAGTCTTCAGTTACTTGCCCTTGCTGTACATTTTGTTTTTAAACTGAAGCTGGTTGGTAAGTTCCTTGTGTATCCACATTAATATCGTCTGCCAATGCCATCTTTCCTTCTTTTGGAACTGTTTCTCTTTAAGTCTTCAGAAGTTTTGAAAGCACCTGTTCTTCCTGGGCTGACTTCTTTTGGAGTGTTTTAGGCCAGAGGCCCCTACTTATCTTTTCTTTTGAAATTTGGTCTACACACACACACACACACACACACTAAAATAGTCTCCTTCCTCATCCTTCTAGCTTCCCTAAAGTCCCAACTAAAATCTCACCTTCTACAAAAAGCCTTCCTTCCATTAATTATTTCCTATTTATACTATAAACAGCTTGGCTGGATATATGGGTTTGCTTGCTGTCTCCTCCACTGAACTGTGAGCTTTTTGAGGTCAGCATCTGTCATCTGCCCTTCTATATATTCCCAGCCCTAGCAGAGTACCTGGCATAGTGGGCACTAAATAAATGCTTATATTTTTGGCTGCCAAACCCTAGGATGGAGAGGTCACAGTCCCCATCATTTCCACTACAGCTATCAGTTATGCTGTGACAGAGAATCAGAAACTGGATATAACTTTCCCTTATGAGTTATATCTGCCACCTATGGAAGGAAGAAGTTATCACTATGGCAAGTCAAAAAGTTATTAATAGTTCTGCTTGTGTCAGAAAGAGAGCACTAGTATTTATCTGCTTATTTGAAATCCCCCTGCTATAGCAATGCCTCTGTGCCAAGCTTTGATTCATTCCCAGATTCATCCGTATCCTCTTTCTGTCCAAGTGTTCTGAAGTATAAGCCAATGACAAAATCACAAATCACTGCTGTCTTTCTCTCCTTTGACCTTCACCCAAATATCCTCCACTGTATCCTTGTCCTAAACAAAATGATTGAAAATGCTACTCAGGGCCCATTGGTTTTCATTTTTTAACATGGGACTATGCTCCAAGCGTATAATAAGCAAGTCATTAAAATGAATCTGCTTTTTAATAAGACTGGCAGCAGTACTCATCAATAAGTCCTTGAATATTGTTATAGTAAAACCATGAAGCAAGTAGGTTCTCTGGAGGAGAGTAAGAGGAGAGAAATAAATGGAAAAAGAAGGCCCGCAAACGTGTGGAAATCTTATTCTCCAAAATCAGCTAATTTTCTCCAGATGCCTCTTCCCCTATTCTATACCTGTTCATTTGCCTTACTTTCTAGACTAGTAATGAACAGCAAGGCTACTCTGATAAAGCCTTCTGGCTTCATTTCTCCTGAAACAGGAGTAGTTTTAAATGCCAAACCTAGGGTCAAATAGTAAAGTAATTATTATACGCAGTACTGACCCAGATAAACTCTTCCTCTCAGGGCCTAGGGGTAGATTGCATTTACAACATTCAAACAGCTAAAGGAAGGCAGGTGAATATCAAAGCTTCTGTGCAGGACTGGTGGGGCAAGAACACCCAGGATAGATGATTTAAATGACTATTATTACTTACTTAATTTCAGGAATCTGTGCTTCCTTCTGAAATGGATGCTTCCTCCACCTATGCAGATCACAGGTTCTGGATGCCCCAGTTTTTGGCATCCTGCCTGATGGCCAGGTTTGAGGAGATAAGCCAGGTTTGGAGAGATAAGCCATTTCAAACATGGTTCTCAGACCACTCACGAGAGTCCAGTGCTGAGGGAACACTGGGAACCTTTCCAAAGATTCAGCAAGACCTACCAGTGCTTTCTTTCATACAAGTCAAGAGCCCAGGGTCAACTCTACACCAGGACAAATTAATCAATCAACAAGAATTTTTAAGTGCTTAACTATGAGCCAGGCCCTGTGCTAAACACTAGGGATACAAATGAAATGCAAAAAATTACCCTAGTCCAGGAGAATTTTATTATTGCAAGTAAAACTATTGCCCTTGGGCAAAATGTGAGGATTTGGTGTTTTGGGTTTTTGTTTTTGCTTCTACACATTTAAATATAAACTTTATTTTACAATGTAAAAACCATTCTTAGCTCTAAGAGCCAACCCTACCCTTGCCAACGCTCCTCCCTTCCCCTCCCCCATAAAAAACAAACTAACAAAAAGCAACACTGGCAAGGCTCTGGCCTGGAGACCCAGTTAAATGATGAATTCATTCCACTCCATGTGGAATATACTCCAGACTTTCTTCCCTGTCTTTCTCTATGTGCCTTGGAAATCTCTTCACCTAAGAGACTGACTAGAGCTCCAGTCACACATTGGAAATACCCTCCACCCCTCTGAGCTTTCCCTCTGATTTGCTGGTTTCTCCTAGGAAAGATAATCATCAGGGCATTCACCTCTTCATTCCTCTCTAGGAATCATTTCTAACTTTTTTCTACAATAGCCCCTAAGTAATTTATTTTCATTTCTTGTAACTCCCCTCCATTTTCCTTTTGTGTCTGGTCTTCCCTTGTTAGCATGTAAGCTCCCTGTAGCCAGGCACTCTTTCTTTTCGTTTGGATTTATGTTCCCAGCCTCCAGCACAGCACCTAGCACACTGTAAGCACTGAGGAAATGCCCAGATCCCAGGAGAAAGTTAGTGGAAACAGACCATTTAGAGGATTTAGAGGATCACATAATTTTAGAAACATAAAAGCCTTTAAATATGCCTAGTCTGAACTATTTGATTGTGAGCTCAAAGACATATTCCCAACACTCAGTAAGGTGCCTGGAACACAGGAGGTGCTTAATAAAATGCTTAATGACTAAAATTATGCTTCACGCTGTAGTTATTTGTACATATGCCACGTCTCCTCTAGAAGCTCTATGAGGGAAGGAACTAGATCTTAATAACCAAGCAACATGCACTGAACATTGGGGGCTTTATAATAAAGATCAGATAGTAAAGGTTCAGCTCCTTTACACTTACCATGGAATTTGTCAGAAGTGGATAGGTTCTTAGATTCTACCTAAGCCCAACCCACAGCAGAGCAGGAACTACCTCTACAACACCCCTGATAAGTGAGTCAACCAGCCCCGGGATGATGATCCCCAGTGCTAGGGGGTTCACAGTCTCCGAAGAAAGCCCACACTCCTCTAGGGAAGTTTTAATTATTAGTGATTTTTTTCCTCAACTAGAATTTCACTCATTCGTTCAATAACTATTTGATAATCTACTATGTGGAGACCACTGTGGGGGCCACCAAGAGCATCATGGTACAATGCACTCAAAAAGCTTGCGTTATATAGAGTAGATAGGTGACTCAGTGGATAAAAGTGCTGAGTCTGGAAGACTCATCTTCCCGAGTTGAAATCTGGCCTCAGATACTTGCTGTGTGACCTTGGATGAGTCATTTACCCTGAGTTTCCTCATCTACAGCAATACCATCTACTTTCCAGGGTTGTGAGAACCAAATGAGATAATAATTGTAAAGCCTTTAATAATGTGCCTGGTATGCAGCACTATTTAAATGCCAACTATTTTTATTCTAGAATGGGAGAATCTAGGTTCAAATCCTGTCTCAGATGTTTAATATGTAACTTTGGACAAGTCATTTGCTTGAATACGTAAATTGAGGAGGTTGGACTAGGGCTCATCAGAGGTCCCTTTGGGCTCTAAAAGCTATGTTCCTCAGTGCTAAAGCAGTGTCCTGACCTCTTTTTATAGCTTATAAGAGAAATGGCTAAAGCATGGGTTAAGTGACAGAGTGAGCACCCAATTTTCCCCACGTCATCCTCATGAGTCCATCCTTTCTGATTTCAATCTCTAGAATCCACAAAAACCCTAAATGTTGAAAGCTTAAGATGGAAACAAGTGATTGTGGAACAATACAGCCCATTTTGAGCTTCCAGAAAAGCCTGTGAGTTGTTTTCAGACTGAAATGTTTGCTATGAACAGTGAGCCTACAATCAGCCTGTGAATCTCCTTTTCATAACTAGTGTCAAAAACATACAGAATGACAGAAAGCAAGGGCACACATGGCAATGAGCTACGTATTATACAAAGAAAAATTAAATGCTTGTCTCTCCTGCCCTGAAGCATTTCATTTTTCAAAACAAAATAGGCTGGTCCACCAAATTTATAACAACACAAGCTAAAAACCCATAATCTGCATTCAGCATAAGTTTTATTTACTATTCTTTCATCATTGTGATGTGGTAGAAAAAGTAATCCACTTAGTCAGAGGACCTGGATTCAAATCCCACTTTTACTACTATTGGTGGTGGTGTTCAATCGGTTCAGTATTTCTGAAAGCCCATTTGGGGCTTTCTGGGGAAAGATACCGAAGTGGTTTGCCATTTCCTTCTCCAACTTTTTTTGCTCATTAAAGGAGCCATTCCCTAATTACTTCCTAAACAGGCCCATTCACTGAATAAGGGTTACCTCACTCTAAAAGAGTACCTGAATGGGCCAAGGTTTCCCATTGCATCCTGGGCCTTCTCCAATCATCCTGATGAACATCTGGTCACTGGATCCAGATGGCTTAGGAGGAGAAAGTGAGACTGGTGACCTTGCACAGCCCTCTCTCACTCGAAACAAAGTCAAATGCAAGTTATATCATCATTTCTCTGATGTCACGGTCTTCTTCTAAAACAAAGGATGAACACACACAGACAGATAAGAAAACTGAGATAGACAAGGTTAAGTGACTTGCTCAGAGTCATACAGTTAGAAAGTGTCTGAGGCCACATTTAAACTCAGAAAGATGAGTCTTCCTGACACCTAGCCCAATACTCTACCCACTACACCACCTCACTTTCCATAGTTTTGCTATGACTTACTACTAAAGATGAACCGTTGAGCAAATAAATAACTTCCCTTCTTGGAATCCCAATTTCTATATGCTATAAAATAAGAGAAAACAAAAATTCAGGTACTGAACAAATTCCATCATCTTTGCTTCTTGACTATTGGTATCTATTACTACCATTCTCATCACTCTCCAGCAAAATACAAACACTTATCTACCTATGGCTTCAGTTCTTGCCCTACAATAGAGATGTCAAGACTCAGAGCTTTTGCCAGAGACTCAGTTTCACACTATGTCGCAAGAATATTGCCAAGTACACAGCAAGGATTAATAAATGCTGGTTGATTGATTGTCACTACCCCAACCATGTGTGCTTAAAACTGACCAGATCTTTGATCTCTGGTTGCCACTTCCCTTGTTACCCACATCCTTAAATTCTTGATTTGCAATAACAACATGCTCTTTTAACTCCCTAATTCCTTACCTTGTATCTGTTCTCACCTCTGATGACTACATTCCTGTCCTAATGCCTGGTTATCCTAGTCACCAAATCTTTCTGGTGACCTCAGTGCCACTGTCTTCAACTCAGAAGACACTAAGAAAGAGGAAAGGAAATAAGGGGAGAAAATGAATGGAGATGAGGGGAACTAAGATGAAACAGAGAAGGAAACTGGATCAAGGAGGGGTCCATATACGAAACAGGAAGACACATATACCTGGAGGGCCTCCATGCATCTGAAGGAAAGTAGGAACGCTTCAACCTGAATTCACTGGACAACATGCCGTTACTCATTTATTTTACCACAACCCTCCCTGGTTCAATTCCTAGGAACATTAAATGTTTTATTTGTGTGTGTGAGAAGGGAATATAAAATTGTAGTTAGAAAAAAAGCGATAGCTTGAGTACTTATTAGCTATGTGAAATTGAGTCAATCACTTAATTTCTCTTATCTGCTCCTCAGTTTTCAAAGTGGAGATAATACCACCCATCTACCCTATCAACCTGACTGATTAGGTGAGGAAAGAACTTTGTAGAGCATAAAATAATATGTAAGCAAAGATGTAGTAGTTATTATTATAAGACCACAAAGGCATGGCTCTCCAAAAACCAAGCAAACAGAACACTACCTCATTCCCATTCACAAATGATTATGTTTAACTTGCCAGTGCCTGATGATTATGAACATACCCATATTAAGAATATGAATTTTCCAAACTCTAACTAGCTAGCTCTGAAAGTTTTAATGAAAGTCCTCATTTCACTTCATTGGTTTAGCATTTATTCCACTCCAAAACACACACTCCAGGACAGGCATCCCAAAGCAGAAGCTTCAAATATTATTTTCCTTACTTATGCCCATGTTTATTTGTTTCTGTCTGCTCTGAAGCACCACAAGGCACATCCAGTCCCCAAACCAAACTTTTAAATGTCCCCAAAAAGGTGTTCTTCGACATAAAAACATCAGATATTTGTTATTTTTAAATGTGCAAATGGCAAGGCAAGGTAGACTAAAAGAAATACAAAAGTCATTCACAGAAAACATTCCCCACAGAGAAGATATAATCGTCATTAGATGGTATGGTCCTTGAGGGAAAAGACTGTCTTTTGCTTTTTTTCTTCTGTTTGGCACACAGTAGGAGTTTAATAAATCTTTACAGACTGATTGATTACATGGGTCATATTAACTAATTCTGGTTCTTCTACTGCTAAATCAGACAGCCTTGTGGTGTGGGGTTAAGTCTATTCTCTTGCTTGAGTTGGACTAGATGGAATTTTAATCTCCTTTCAAATTCCAAAATTTTAAGACAAATTTATCATAAAAACTACACTGGGTAGCAGAGGTTGCCTCAGCAAATATATCATCACTTTTGCAAGGGAATCTTTATTTAGAAAAATCATCAACTCTTGGATATTTTCAATCTGACTCGACCTTACCTCTGCCGACTTCAAATTTTCTAAGGGCTGGATGTCCCTGGAAGACTAGTTCTGTCTGACCCCATAGGGCAACACTAGAAACAAAGGATGGATGTTGCATGTGGTTCTAATTCCAGCTTATTTCTATTCTTGATAGAGAAATCTTTTCATAAATGTTTGTGAATTGATTAAAGAAAAAGAACTTTCTCAATGATACACAGCTTCAGGTGGAAGAAGTGTACTGCGGATGTAGTTACTAAATCACGATATTCATTTTTCAAGTCTATTCACAAATTATGCAAAGTTTGGGTTGTTGTAGAAATTCAGCTAATAAATTGATATGCTCCCTAAAGGCAACGTTATTTTTGCCAAGCCATTGTGAAAGTGTTTCATTTTTCTACAAATGGGAGTCACTAAAAGTATTCATTTGGCAGATTTTTTAAAAACAGTTTAAAAGATTCTACTTCTAACATTTTCAAATGTGAAGATGTGAGAATTTTTACACATGACACACTTCCATGACTCTCAACAATAAAATCACATACTGATGGAAATATTTCCAAACATTAAGTTTCAAGGTGCTCTCTCCAAAGTACTAGTTTATTTCAAAAAAGTTGTTACTTTCACTGATTGTTAAAATATTTTCTTCATCTGATAATCACTGTTGATATCCTATATGAGGAGCTAACACAGGAACATAATACCAAAAAATCATCCCCCTCTGGATAAGTTGTCAACATATATGAATAAATAGCAGTCAAAAGAATAAGAAATACATAATAACAACAATTTGAAAGATTACCCCAAATTACAAATAAGAAAAAAAAATAAAAACAACTCTTGAGAATTCATATCACAGCCACAAAAGTGGCCAAGATGACCAATGATGTAAACAGAGGTAATAGTTCTAGAAATACATGCACACTACTTCACTTCCAGTGTGAATTCCAGCTGTGAATTTGTTCATCTGTTCTAGAAAGCAATTTAGAATTATGATGAGGAAGTGACCAAACTTTCCATACTCCTTGACCCAGAGATCCTAATATTAGACACATAACCCAACTAAGCCACTTGGTGGCACAATGAATAGAATGCTATACTGAGAGACAGGAAAACCTGAATATTATCACTGCTTCACACTCTTTGCTACATACATGAACATGGACAAATCATAGGATCACATGATCATAAGTTTAGAGTTGTAACGGACCTTAGAGGCCATAAAGTCCAATCTCCCCCTTTTATATATAAGAGGAAAACTCACATATTTAGAAAGTATCTGAAGCAGAATTCGAATCCAGATCTTCCAAGTCCAAGTCCAGCATTTGATTCATGATCATCACATCATTACTTACCATTTCTCAACTTCAATCAGTCAAATGGGGATAACAATAGTATCTATATCACAGGGTAGTTGTAAGGATCAAATGAGATACTATGTGTAAAGCACTTTCCAAATCTTAAAGTGCTACATAAATATTTGGCATTAAAAAAAAAACTACCCACCAAAATATTTATAGCAGCAAGTTTATAGTAGTAAAAACAACAACCAAAAAAAAAACCCATGCAAACTAAGTAGATGTTTATAAACGAGAAAAAAGCCAAACAAATTGTGGCACATGAATATAACTGCCTATCACTGTGTCATTAAAAAACACAAAAAAGATAGGAAGGTTTACATGAACTGATGCAAAGTGAAGTAAACAGAACCTGGAAAGCAATATTCACACTTAAACCAGGAAATGTAAACAGCACAAAGTGTTAAAGAGAATAAAATGATAAAAAGGGTGCACTGCTCTCCCTTTCTCAAAGAGGGAAGTGATTATGGATATGGAATGCTACATAACACCATGGAATTTAACTGATAATAGTGACTAGTTATGCTGAGTTCCTTCCCCCTCCCTATCTTTTTTTTTTATTCTTTGTTGTAAAGGACAGTTGGGGAAGAAGAGGAATGGAAGGGATAGAAATTTTTAAAATTAAGTCATCATTACCTTGAAGGAATAAATTAAGTATTATTGGTTTACACTACTGACAGCCACATGTCATCAAGTTCAACAAAAGACACTTCTCTTTCTATTAAAATAAAATATATAACATCTTTAAGTTCAACAGCTCTT
Organism: Notamacropus eugenii; assembly: GCF_028372415.1. Taxonomy (NCBI): domain Eukaryota; kingdom Metazoa; phylum Chordata; class Mammalia; order Diprotodontia; family Macropodidae; genus Notamacropus; species Notamacropus eugenii. The sequence goes on from NC_092872.1 coordinate 553,626,445, forward strand.
TTAAGCACTTTGTCAGAAAATAAACCCCTGAACCCTCTGTATGGGGAAAAATTGTGACTTGTAATCTTTTGGGAATAAAGGTTTCTGGAGGGATTTTTCTTTGTTTGGTAGCACTTGCCAAAAATATTTTCCACTATAAAGTATTTGCATTTTTCCAGTACTTCTGTCTAGAACTCTACAAATGTTTCTTGTAGGACATTGCATATCTCTTTTCAAACACATGTCTTATTTTTACTGTGGCTTGCTTCATTAACTCTGACATTTCAACTACATTTGAAAACACCAAATGTCACCAAAAGACATCACTAAGCATGTGAATCTCTCAAATACTCAAAAGGATCTGTGCTCTTAGTGCTATATATGTTCCCTTCATTGATCTAAAGATTAACACTAAACATTTATTAAACACCTTCTAGGTGTTGGGCACTCTACCACATACTGAGGATATAAAACAGTTCCTCTTCTCAAGCAGTTTATATTCTTCTTTCAGGAGAGACTTGGAGGTATGTGAGGATTATATAAAATCAATTCAAGGCAGTTTGAGGAGGGAGGACACTAGGAACTGGGGGGATCAGGAAAGACTTCCTGTAGAAGGTGGTACTAAGGTTTGGTGTGTAGAAAACTAGGTATTCTAAGGGACAGAAGTGAGGGAATCAGCAAATTCCAGGCATGAAGGACATGTAGTACAGAGGCACATATGGCATGTCATGTATGAAGACTAGAAAGGCCAATTTGTGAAGTACAGGAGGGGAAATTATATACATGATAAGGCTGGAAAGGTTAGGGTTAGGTTATGAAGTACTGCATAATATCAAAAAGTTTCTATTTCTTCCTAGAAATAATAGGGGAGCCACTAGAGTTTAGTTAGTAAAGAAGTGACATGGTCCCACCTATAAATTTAAGAAAATCATTTCAGCAGCTATATAAAAGCTGGATTAAAGGGAGAAGAAAAATAAGGTGGGGATGGCAATAAAGGGACTACAATAGTCTATGAGAAAAGTGCTGAGGGACTGAATTAGGCAAACGACCATGTGAGAAGAGAGAAATGCAAGAGATGCTGTGGAAATAAAAACAATAAAGTTTGGTAAATGATGAGTTATAGGGGGAAGTTACAAGTCTGGGCTAAGAATGACAAGATTGAAAACCTGAGTGACTAGAAGGATGGTAGTGTGATGGACGTTAAATGCTAAGGAAGTTTGGAAGAACTGTGGATTTAGAGGGTGAAATTTTGAGTTTTACACTGCAGATCACAACCCCATCCATGCCAATTTTTCCTATGTGACTCACTCTGGAGCAAGGGAAAAGAAAGGGATGAACTATCACTCCATGACCTGGATAATAGGGTGTAGGTATCCTGGAGGATGGACAGGATTTTCCCAACTGTATCTGCACAGCAACTGCTACTGTTTAGGATGCAAGTAACTAACGGCCTTCTCCAAAACCTGATACCTGATGCACAAGAGGAGTTTGGGGTTTACGAAATTAAGATAAAACAGGGCATAACAGGGGGAAATAATAGGTGGATGGTATGGAGTTATGATGAAAACAAGCTCCCATGAGTGGCTATCATAGGGAGGATGAGAGCTGCATTTTTCTAATCCTTAGATCTAAATATTTTGTATGTTTTGGGGACATCTCAATATGTACCCCACACTTTGAAAACTGGTTTACAGCATTAGATTACCTAAGAATGGGCAAGGACCACTTTCCAATTAAATGGTTTGCTCCAAAACTGGATTTTAAAGATAAAAATGTAAGAAAGATTAAAAATAGGAGAAAAATGAGAAAAATTTCAAAAAAACCCAAACCCACACATTTTAACAAACTATTTTCTACATCAGGGACGATGAAAATACACATACACACACACACATACACACACACACACACACGTCCTAACATCACAGTGCCCAAATGTGCTCAGAGAGAAGATATAAATGGTACAAAAATGGAATTCAACATTACTAATACTGATAAAAGGTAACTGACAGAACATCAATTAAGTAACTCTTCTCCCATTTGTACAAAATCTTTATTAAGACAAATTGAGGGCCTCCTCAATGAGTGTACTAGTAAAGAATAAGCAGGCTTTCCAATTAATAATAAACAATGGTCCACATCTTTACCATTTCACAATTAACTGAAAGATGTAGAGACTTCATTGCGCTTATTGTTTGAATACAAAAAGGCATTTGATTCCACAGAACAAAGTGCCATTAATATGTTCTTTTGCAAAAAGGTGTCTCTCATCCATAAAGATTCCCTGGAAGATATAATAGAAATAACCCTATTTAATGACCCTCTGCTAATTAATGAAGATATAAAATAAGGAACTATTGCTCCCTCAAATCACCACTGTGATTAAGGAGATCCAACTCTGACCCCGCATCAAAGAGACTGTCTTTAGATGATAAGGTTCTCCAGATGCATCAGTTATCAGATGACATTCTACTGACTCCATCAAGCCCCAAGATGTTATAGAGCTTCCTGGAAGAAATCTATAATGGTTCAAAGCAGTCTGGCCTGTCCATCTACATAGGAAATACCAAGTGGATAAAGAATATCTATTACTCAAATTTCAATAGTAACATTTTATCAATTTTGCTATATTAGTTAGATATGGAATATCACTTTCTCTGAAGAACTCAAAACAAGTATCATACAAATGGGAACAGAGAGAGATATGGTAGATGTAAGCAAGCTACACCATCACCAACAAAAAAAAACCTAAGAGAAACTCCAAATAACAGGAACAAAAGGTGTCACCAAGGAACTGAATAGTCAAAGGATGATAAAACAGACAATCATACTACCCCAGCTGAACCTTTGCGATGTTGGAAGAGGGAGAAGTCATTCAGCATGTTGGATAGTCCCCTTTTGAGTAACTTTTAGGAAGATTTGGACAAGAATCACGTAATATAAGCAGATAATGGTGAGGTTTGATCTCTATAGTCATAGGGAACTTTACATTAAGATCATTGATTCAAATGAGTAATTGAGTCTGTATTGATTTTGGAATCAACAAATATTGACCACTTAGGCCATTTGAGGTCTTAAAAAAAAGAAAAAAGGAGGCTGGCAGCACATTTTTTGTGTAGGAGCCTCCCAAATAACTTATGAAAAGGGTTGCTAATTTGTTTTTTTTTTCAGCAGCCTTGAAGGCTTTAGGGGAAGGGTCTGGAAACAAGAAGACTGACCGCTAAGTCACAGATTGTGAAAAAGGAGAAGGCGCAAAGGAGTTCCTTACTGAGAGCATAGAGAAAAAGCACAGAGGTGCAGGCACAATAGAGACAATAACTGTATGGCTTAGGGCAAGTCATTTGGCCTTTCTCATCCTCAGTTTCTTCATCTGTGAAATGGCTTAAATAGCACAAAGAACACTAGAGTGGAAACAGATCTGGCTCTACCATTAATAAATCTGGAAAACTTTGGGCAAATCATTTCTACCCCCTCCCCCCAAGGCCTCATTTTCCTGTTCTATAAAATGAGGAAATTGACACTGATGATCTTTTAGGTCCTTTCTAGTGCACTGAGATTCCATGATGTGGTTGTCTATTAAAACTACTTCGTGATCTGGTATACGTAGGATGAAGAATGAAGAAAACTGGGGGATACTACCTGATAAAGAGCAAGTCTTAAAAAAGATTCCAGTTTCATGTAGTAAGAAAAAACTCTTTAACTGAGACCTTCCCATCCTACTCTATTATATACACAAACACAACAGGAAAGCAAAGATTACCATCCTCATTCAATTCCTAGAGACCACTAAAAAAAATACAACATTTCAGTGTTGGAAGGATTTTCAAAAGTCATCAACTACAATCTATTTCAGAGTAAGAATTCCCTCTATAACACATATAAGAAAGAGTTAGTAATTTTTTTCTTAAAGATTTCTATGGAAGGGAAACCCACTACCTCTGGAAGCAACTCATTCCATTTTAAGATAGCTCTAATGATTAAGATTTTTCCTATATCAAGATTAAATTTCTATACTTCAACTTTTACACACTAGCTCCTAATTCTGCCCTCTGGTGCCATATAAAACAAGTCTAATTCAATTCCACATGAAATTCCTAAAATCCTTTAAGATGTTTAAAATATCACCCTCCACCACTCCAAATCTTTTCTTCTCCGGGATAAACAGTTATGTCTAAGTCTTTTTCAATCCCAATCTTCTTCACCTGGATGCTTTCTGATGTGGCGTAACCAGGGAAGCACAGTACTATTAAATCCGTGGTACAAGACACTATGCGGTGTAAGATCCTGTTACATTTCTTGGCTGTCACATCTCACATACAAGCAGTTGCCAACTTGTAGATGGGCTACATTCCAAAGGTTTATCTTACAAGGTTATTTGGAATTCATCTTCCCATAGGAAAAAAGTTGTTATAAAGGGTGGCTAGGTTTCCAAGCCAATATCAATAGCCAATTAAACCTATAAGATGGATGGAATACAGAATTTAAGTGCTCCAGGGAAACAGCTCTCCAATGGTGGCCTTTGATCTACTATTAGTAGAAGCAGGTGTTTCCAAGTCAGGGGTTCATAAATCATTCCTATTTCTGTTGCCTCAGCACAAAGCAGAGTGTCTGGTACATAGTAGGTGCTTAATAAAAAAATTTTTTGTTCTTTTTTTAGACCAGACAGATATTCTCACTGGTATATGAGAGAGCCAGTAAGAAAACTCCCTCTACCAATGCAGATCAGCACCTGCTCATCAATGTAAAAGTCTTACATGGTCACTTGCTGCAATGAGGGGTAAAGTGACTTGCCGCACGTCACACAACTATTATGAGTCAGTTCTCTATCCTCTATTATGAATACTGCCTCTCAAATTCATATTAACTGGTAAATAATAATTCACATTTAGAGCACAATTAGATTCACAAAATGCATTCCTCACACTCTTGTAAGAGACAGTGTTGGTGATACTAGATTAGGCCCATTTTACAGACAACTAAAGTGTAGACTTTAGCAAGATTAAGTGACTTAGTCAAAGTCACAAAGCTGACAAAGTTCTTAACAAGAATTTAGCTCATTCTTCTGGCTTCAAAGTTAGCATTCTTTCTTCTACCAGCCAGCCTCAAGAAACAGTCTTTGGCAGGAAAGGGTTTATGGTAATAATTGTGACTGTTTAGTGTCCAAGTGATATCCATTGAGTATATACAGAGTGGGTACACTTAGAGTTCCCTAGATGTATTATCTTTGAACTAGCCCACATGTGCCTCCCACTTTCCCAAGTTCCTCTCTCAAAACTCCTTGTTTCACACCTTCCAAAGTCTCTGTCTCTGTCTGTCTCTCTCTCTCTCCTCACAAATGCCTCCTTTAGAAATTTAGTTGCATGCCACCACAGTTAGAGGAAGAAGGGACAATGCAAGGAAGGCAGTTCAAAGGTACATGGTTTCTACACCAAAAATAGGAGAGAAAAAATAAAACACCTGTAAAACCAACTGTTTCAGCCGGATTTTATTACCATTCAGGCACTTTTAGGAAGTAAGGCTTTTCTTCCTTCACCTCTTCCATGCAGTGAAAGCACCAGTCATCTTGTTCCCTACATGAAGCATTCTATCTCCCATTTCCATGCCTTTGCCTCGAATCCCCTCCCCCAAATGACCTTGTATTTACTGTGTGTATATACATATAGTTATGTATATGTTGCCTCCCCTGATACAAGACATAAGCTTCTGGAGATCAATAAATGTTTCATCTCTGCCTTTGTATATATGTAGCACTAAGCAGGTAATAACTGTAGAAGAAATGATTAGATGATGTTAATTATTGATTAACAAACTGCTTGTAAGAGCCACCAAAGCATTTATTTTTACCAACAAAGTTTGGAAATTTTAATTTTGAGGAAGTATCTCTTCTAGATTTCTAGGGGGCATTTATATGACAGATTTATCACACTTTTTTAGTTGCCCTAGGGCAAAGGTTCTTAACCTAAGGCTCATGAAGGTAGTGACAGTGCTGTTTTTTGATAATATGTTGAAATTATGTGTATGTGAATATATGTGTATGTATATATTTTTTCAAAATAATTGGCTTCCTTTTTATTCTGTGTACTTTATTTTATGTATTTAAATACATTTCTGGGAAAGGTCTGCAGGCTTCACCAGAATGCCAAAGCAGTCTATGAAACATACAAAAACATACCCACACGCCCACACACACACGCACGCACAAGCATGCACGCACAAGCACGCACAAGCACGCACACACAGGTTAAGAACTCTTGCCCTTGGATTTACTTTCAGAGGAAAATAAATTTTTTAAAAGGAGAGGGAATTTTCTTAGAACAATTTTTTTTCAAGTATTCATCACTAGATGATCTCTTTTTTATCCAAATTCTTAGATTAAGATATGGAAAAATGTTATATCTTTTGTGACTGATCTACCCCTCTGGCCAGAAAAGAAATGTTCATCTTTATTTGAGACTTACAAGTATGTAAGCAGCTAGTTAGTAGTTCAGCAATAGAGCTCCACCTAGAAGACAATCACAGAAACAGACTTTTTTTAGAGCTGAAAAGGGCTTTAAGAACATCATTTAATCCAAACTCATCATTTCATTGAAGAAGAAACTGAGGTCCAGAGAAATGTTACTGCTCAAGGTCACAGAGCTATTTCTTTAGAATACTGAAATGCCTTGGTCCATCTGCCCCCATTTTAAAGCCTTTCTCATTAATTTTGTTTTTTTCATAAAGAAATTATTCATGTATTTTCAAGGAAGCATGCTGTACTTGAAATCAACAAGACCTAGGTTTAAATCCATCTACCTTTCTACTAATTTATAGATGAAAGGAATCACAGTAAATCACAGATCCTTGATGTATTCATATTTTCACAAATGATAAAATAAAGGAGGAAGAAGAAATTCCCAGGACTAACTCCCACATATGATTTTTCCTTAGTCCTGCATAAAGAAGGCACCTTCATATAAATTACCTATTTCAGCTTCAAGAAACTGGTTGAAAGCCTTACAATATAGGTATGGATTATGTAAGGCTTATACAGCCTAGAACACTACAGTTTTACAACCCTTGGTAAAATGAGAGTGGTCTCTACATATCTTAAAGCATGTTTATATGTGACATATTAAAACTTCCCTTAAGCAGAACCCATTATTAACCCAGGGAAAACCTCAGGAGTATATTATAGAAATATGTGAAACAGTCCAACTGGGCCAAATCATTAAGGAAGTAAGTGAGACAGCCTAGCTAGAAAAGGTTGAAAGAGAATTAGAGGAGGCAAGAGATATGAATTCTAGTTTTGATTATGCCACTAAGAAGCAGAAAACCCTCAAGCAAGTCACCTCCCCTCTCTGGGTTTCTCTTCTATAAAACACATTATAATACTTACAGCACCTACCTTGCAGAAGAACCATTTGAGGAAAACAGCTCTTAGTAAATAATAAAGTGCTTTAGAAATGTGAGCTATTATATCATGATTATTAGATCATATTTAAAATAGCTTCTAGCCCTAATGTTCTATGATTCTACTTTTATGACTTTTAATCTTCATTAAAGTGCTAGAATAAGATGACACGTTAGAACAAATCGAGTGAAGTGTTACGTCATGCTGTTCCCCTGTCTTATAGTAAGGTTGTGAGCCCAAACCCTAGAAGAAGAAAGAGATATAAGAGCTAAGGTTTCGTCCAAGAACCACATATCTTTATAGCCCAAGTAGATACTCGACTGGGATTCAATGGTCAAGCCTTTAAAAAGTGCTTACTAGCACTGAGCCTTGGGAGCACAAAGAAAATTAAATAGTTCCTAGTCTAGTCTCTCTGCAATGAATAAAAGGAATCTTTCTGCCAAAGGAGCACAGATTGTGGGGAGGGGTCACCTCTCCACTAACCGGCCATACCCATCTCTCAAAATGCATTATCATTCTTCAGATTTACAAGCAACACAACCGCAATCCTCCCACCACTCCCCCCCAACCCATCACCCCCATGGCGACCCGCCATGTCTGGAATGCAGGCAGCAGCCAGCCCAGTTCTTGGCCAGTCGAGAGCTGGGTTTTGATTATCTATTGACAATTTCATGCACAGAGCAAGCAGACGAGCCAAGGAGAAGGGCAGCAGGGTGGGGATGGGAGCAGCGCTGTCACAACTGGATAGAGCTGAGCTGCACAAACTCTCCAAACGCTGAGAGGAAGCAGGAACGCAACCCAGCAACCTTGACCTCTATTCCCAGTTCCCACTCTCCTTCGCAGATGAACCTGACCTAGACAATCCCCTGCCCCCCCCCCACCCGACCCCACCCTAACCCTTTCCAAATCCAAAGCTAGGGCTGGTCTTCGGGGCAGGTGGCGAAAAGAACGCGGGGATGAAGGGGTCTAGCCAGATGCAAAGCTCGGGTCTACGCCAACCTCCCCACCCATCACCTACAGACAGCCCCCACAGCAAAGGGCGGGGAGGGGGAGAAGAAGGATGTAAAAGCATTAACAATGCCGGAGAAGCAAGAGGCGCCGGCCCCGTTAGGCTCACCCCCACCCCAGTCCTTCGAAGGTCAGACCGCTGCCCACCTCCCCAGAATGCCCCCACGCCCTTCCTCCCCGCACCGCGGCCCGCCGTCTGCACAGATATACAAACCAGCTCTCGGGGCAGTCAAGGCCAAAGGCAAACGCCGCCCGCCCGCCCGCCCTGCTGCCAGTGGACCGGAGAGTGGTCCGCAGCGGCGGGGGCAGAACCCGAGAGCCGCCGCGGGGAGCGCCAGGCTCGGCCGGGCAGGGGCCACCTCCTCCCGCTCCCGCGGCGTCTGCTCTGGATGCGACAGAGCAAGCCATGGTAGAGAGAGGCGGGCGGGCGGCTGGACTGACGGACGGGCTCCCTCCTCCTACTCCTCTTCCTCCTCCTCCTCCTCCTCCTCCCCCCAGAGTCCTTCCCGAAGGCGTCCGCAGTGCGCATACAAAGGGGGTCGGAGCCGCCGCTGCCTCCTTTACCTGGGTATTTGCCGCAGTTCTGCCGTGGCGGGCGCGGGCGCGGGCACGGGCACGGCCTCCTCGGGCTGCGCAGCCTCCTTCCTCTGTCTGTTCTCTCTCTCTCTCTCTCTCTCTCTCTCTCTCTCCCTCCCGAGCGGACACTGCAGCAGCTGCAGCCGCCGCCGCCGCCCCTCCTCCGGGCACCCACCGCTCCCCACGCCCCCCTGCTCCCAGCCCGCGCAGGCCCTGCTCCGGGACTCAGCCGCCTGCCGCTGCCAGGTCTGGCTCGGGGCGTCTGCGGAGGCTTCTCTTTATTGCACCGTGGCTCCCCCCCAGCCCCTGAAGTGCTACTGGGGTGGGGGGCGGGGGGATGAGTGAAAGGGGGGGAGGGGGGAGGAGAAGAGGCCGCTAATCGGAGCACAAAGACGCCGTAAAGCATCCGGGGGGTTGCTGCAGCGTCTGCCTCGGAAGACCCCCGCCTGGCCCCCACCCCCTAGGAGCGCGAGCGCGGCTCCCTCTGCTGACCAAGGGGACGAAGTACCGACTCGGAGAACGCCTCCCTTCCCAGGCCAGTTTCCCGTCTCTTAGCTTCTCACCCAAACTGGCCCTTCCTTAAAGAAAAGCCTGGGATCTGAGACCGGAAGCCTAATCCGTCCTCTTTAAAGTGAAAAGAGACCTCAGCTTGAATTCAGACCCTGCTTCCCCTACTTGCTTATAGAAGGGCTTTGGACATATTGGATTTGGAGTAGAATCCAGGTTCTGCATTTACCATCCTATTGACCTTACGCAAGGCATTGGGATAGATTCTTGGGCTGCCTTGTCCCATTAAATACCCTCACTTTCTGTTAGGGAAATACTCCAGAAATGCGTCTTCCAGCTCCAGATGTCATTTTTGATGACTCAGCTCCATCTCATCTGGCCATCATTTCTCTAGAAATGACAAGAAAGGAGCAGCTGAAATGGTAATAATGAATCATAAAATGTCAGAGCTGGAAAAGGTCATGTCGCTCAACCTCTTCATGTTATGAGACTAATAATAATGATAATAGCTAACATTTATCTATCATTTTAAGGTCAACCAGTCAACAAGCATTTATTGAACACTTACCCTGTGCCAAGCAGCAAAGCACATGATCTATATTATCTCATCATGATCAGTGAAGGCAGCTGACTTCCAAAGGTAGATAGTGATTTTTGAAAGGTCACATAGAAAGTCAGTGTCAGCAGAGGTGGAACTAGTAAAGTAACTTCTAAATCCTGGTGCAGTTCTGCTTTCATAGAACAATTCTGCATTTCTGTAGTGACTTAGCGATTTAGGTGGATTCATGATCTCCTTAAAGTGATATCGATGCCACTCTTCTGTTCAAGAAGCCTTTCTGGCTCCCTATTGCTATTCATAATATGACTCTAGCCTGTCCTTCCAGGCTAATTACACATTACTGACCCCCAAATACTCTACCTATTCATCACCAGGCTGACCTATTTGCTGTTCCCCATACACAGTATTTGATCTCTCATTCCCATTCTTTTGAATTGGATGTACCCCCAAAGTAGAATGTTCTCCTTCTTTACTTCTTCCTCCCCATATGCTGGGTACTCTTTCAAGAGGCCATTCCTGATTTTCACAGTTGTTAGGGACCCCATTCTTCCCCACCCTCATTGTGTATTTATTTTGTATTTGTCTTGCATTACCTATCTGAAAACCCAAGCTATTCCTCCTTTTTGATAGGGGATTAAGAGTTCTCTTTTGATGTTAGATCCTATCATCCCTATGAAATCTATGCTCCATGAATGCTGAGACTGGCTCACTTTTATATTTGCATCCCAGAAACAAGCAAAAACAATTTCCTTTTTGTCCTGACATGTGATTTCATTGACATAGAAAACTCCCATTAAGAAAATTCTCTTTACCATTGAAGACCATCAACTACTTTTAACACTTAAAGCCATAGACATTTTGCTTGGGGTATGAGGATATAGACTAGATTATCTAGTGTCCTCCAGCCACTATGTGTCAGATGTTAGACTCAGACACAAACCTTTTTGACTTGTAGACTGACTTTCTATTCCCCAAGCCAATCTGCCTCTTATTGAACACAAAAGACATTGAATAAAGCTAGTTAATTGATTGACTTAAGTTATTCATTCCTTCTCATCCTGTGCTATTTATTTTTGGATTCTTATCAAATGAGGCAGTGAAAAACAGCATAAATAGCATGGTACTTTGAATCAGAGAAGCTCAGTTTGTATCCCAACTCTAATATGCATAATTTGTTTCATCTAGGGAGCAAGTTACAGAACATCTCTGGGCTTAAATTTCCTCAGCTATACAATGATGAAGTTTAACTAAACGGTCTCTGAGGTCTCCTTCAGGTCCAAGTCTTGAGCCTTATAAAATCCTCCAGTGAAGCCCTCCCCAAATGCTGGAGACTTTACTCTGATTCTTTTTTCTATGCAGAAAATATCAATAGAATGTCCTTTGCTCTAGCTCATGACTGGACCGCATCCTATTACATTCATAATTGTCCTTTATAAATCTGCTGTGTTGATCATTGTAGATCTTATGCTAAAACCTGCTTGCCTCCAGCTTGTGTCTTGCCATTCATTGACTTTCAGTCCCTTTGTAATTTAATATAATATGAGATCATAGTATTCCAGAATTTGTAGTCATATAGCATCACTAGAAAATCGCCATGTTAAAGAGATGGACTTCTCCAGAAGTGAGCAGTTTGGAATAACCACAAACCCTGGCTCCTATTCCGTTTGGGGCTTAGCTCATGGTTCATCTTCAAAGTCTGTGAAAGATACAGATACAAAAAATCCTATTAAGAAAGTATGGCCTGGAAGAAGAGCACTGTATTTAAAAGTCAAAAGATCTTCCAAGTCTTGGCTCTAACACTGAGAAGCTGTATTCATGTATTTTAACTCTTTTATTCCTCCCCACTTGAAGAGAATGATGTTTATATTACTTATTTCCCAACCCATAAGCACAAGACATAGGTAGAGAGGTTTCCTGATGTAGGAGGAAGAACGTTAGACTGGATGTTGTTGTTTGTCCTGTATTCTTGAAGAGGACCATGACATCATGGAGGTAATGCTATGACATGCAAATAAATTGGACTTAAGTGAGGGAAGGCTGTGCAAAGTCATCAGCCTCACTTTTTCCTCCAGAGCCATCTGGGTCCATGTGTCACCAAGATAATATTCACAGCATCGATGGTGACTGTGAATATGCTGACATAGTTCTGAATCAAAAAGTATAACATCCTCTCCATATAGGAGGCAGAAGAAAAACATTTATTCAAACACCAGAAAGCCAGATCCATCTTAGTAACCAAGAAGTCAAAACGCATTAGCACTGCAGGGGACAATGTCATTCCCAAGCCTCACCACCCCACCCCCTACTTCCCACGAGCAAACACTCACACTAGCTGTACCTGCCTGTGTCCTCTTTCTCCTTCTCCCTAACTGCTCTCCCTAACTTCCTTGCATCTCTGCTGCACCCTTCCTGTTCTATGCTTTCAGCAAACTCTTCCCACCACATATGACTTAGGCTTCCATGTGATTTAAACAGGTCACATCAGCCTATTAATGGGTGGGAAAGATCTTCAAATTAAGCAAAAGTACATTAACAATACATTTGGCCCCAAGATCTTTTTTAGGTAATTGTCCAATTTTCATCATTAGTTTGACTTGTCTGGCTGATATTTCAGCCCTTCCCAATCCTGTGATGCTTATAGGAGTCCCATGTTTAAACTTATCAGGGCTTCCATATTTAAGGGAGGGCTCTGGCCCAGTATCTATTAATGCCCTAGTTATAGTTGTTGATCCATCTTTCCAACATATTGTCAAATTGATATGGGGTCTGTAATCCTGTCTGTGTATTTATTTAATCTGATCTGGAGGTCAGTCAATTTCCTAGGAACTGAGGTTACAGGAGAGAGAATCTAGAGATTTGGAAAGATGTTTGTAAGGAATACTAATAAAACCAGGGAAAGAATTGGCAAGGGTATGTAGGAGAGGCTGGATTTTATTAATAGGTTATCATGTTATGTATAAAAGCAGAGATGAGCTGCTGAAGGAAAAAAAATCAGATGGAAAAAGAGTTAGCTAGTTCACGTGGGAATTCTCAGTATTTGAGCTCTCCTTTAAAAGAGCAAGCTAGGGCATCTCAGGGTTCAGGAAGGAGGATCTATAGGGGTAGTTTTTACTTCTGTGTTCTATCTAGTATCAAGCTCCTTTTCTTGGTACATTTGGTACACTTTGTATAGATGGAATACCATCTATGGTATTCCAAAAATCTAGCCCTGCTCTCAATAAAGCAGTAAACAGTTCTTTTCTTGTCATTCTATTCTGACTCTCCATATAGGAGGCAGAAGAAAGACATTTATTCAAATACCAGAAAGCCAAATCCCAGTACCAGAAAGCCAAATCCATCATAGAAACCAAGAAGTCATTACCCATTAGCACTGCAGGGGACAATACCATTCCCAAGTCTTGCCACCACTCCCCCACCCCACCCTTGACCTTCCCACATGCAAACACTCACAACACTAGCTGTGCCTGCCTGTGTCCTCTCTCACCTCTGCCTTTACTGCTCTCACCAGTTTTCTCCTAGCTCTGCTCCACCCTTCCTCTTCTACCCATTCAGCAAGCTCCTCCTACCACATGTGACTTGGACTTCCATGTAATTTAAGCAAGTCACATGGGCCTATTAATGAATGAGAAAATCTTCAAATTAAGCAAACAGACATTAACAATACAGTCCAGTAGCAAGATATAGATAAAGACAACTGGAGATAGCCCCAGGTGCAGTGGGAGACCTTGGCCTTTTCAAGCTCAGGTCTTTAACAGGTCTCAGTTTGACTGAGACAATGCCCATTCAGTGATTAAGGCTAGGTAAGAAATAAGGTAGATTCAGAATGGCCTCTTTTACCTAGTCAAAAAAAAAAAAAATCAATCTGGGAGGGGAAGACCCTCTGGCTTTCTAGCTAAAACTTAAACAACTTTTATTTACATTTACTCTGAGCCAGATGAGTCCCAAACAATGACCAAGTGGGGCTTGGTCTGGGATCTACTGGACAATCAATGAAAGCTAGAGTGATTTGAATTTAAGGCACTGTCCTTAAGAAAGAAATCTGGCTCATGAATCTCAAGATACCTTGCTAGGTTTCAGTGATCAAAGTTTATATTCTTTTGGGCAGACCACCTGCAGGTAAGGGTATGTGGACAAAGGGATGGGAAGGAGGAAAGAGGAGAGGGAGGGGGAAGGGAAGGGGAAGGCAAAGTGGAAGGGAAAGAAAAGGGAAAGAGGGAGATAGAGACAGAGAGGGAACTGGAATAAGAAGAAGAAAGGAAGGAAGGAAACATTTAAGTATCTAAGTTCTGTTTGCCTTAGTTTCCTCTTCTGTAAACTGAACTGGAGAATGAAATAGCAAACCACTCCAGTGTCTTTGTCAAGAAAACCTCTAATGTGGTCACAAAGAGTTTGTAAGGACTGAAAACAACTAAACAACAATTTTATGCTTGGTAGCTTAGTGGGTAAAGCACTAGGCCTGGAATCACAAAGAACTGAGTTCGAATCTCACCTTAGACATTTACTAGCTGTGTGACACCCTGGACGAGTCACTTAATTTTTATTTGACTTAATCCATTGGAGAAGGAAATGGCAAACCACTCCAGTATCTTTGCCAAGAAAATCCCATGGACAGTCCACAGGGTCACGAAGAGTTGGACATAACTGAATAACTGACTGACAACAACGTATGCCTTTCTTTGTGCTAAGCACTTTACAAATATTATCTCATTATCTCTGGGAGTAGGTGTTATTTGTATCCCCATTTTACAGTTGAAAAAATTGAGACAGGTGACTTGCCTAGAGTTGCTCAAATCAGAAGTGTCTCAGGCAAAATTTGAACTCAGATCTTTCTGACTCTAGGCCCAGCTCTCTAACCACTTTTCAATAAGCTTCTTGGAATCTTACCTCAGCCACTTATGGATGTGTGATTACTCTCCATGGGCCTCAATTCCCTCATATATAATATTATGTATATATTAATACTAACATTTACGTATTTATTATGTTATATTGATACATACACAGTATTATCTATATATTTTTAATTTTTCCTTTTATATGCATGATGCATATATGCATTTGTATTACTTTTTCCTCTATTAGAATGAAAGTCCATTAGGATAAAGATTGTTTTATTCTTTGTATCATATTTCCAGAGTCAAGCACAGTGTCTAACTCATAATACTTTCTAATTTATTGATTTTTGCATCTTTAAAAAACTTTTAGTATATAATATGTCCTTATTTTAATGAAATCAATAATTGTATATTATTTAGAATGGAGTTTACAAATTTTTGCCACATATTCCTTGATTCTTACAATGAAGTCATACTTTCATCATACTGAATATTAAAAGTAATTTTGATGAACAGTTCATTTTCTCAAATTTGATCTTGATTATAAAACATAGGTTTTCAATGGAGTTTATATCAGCGAAGTTCCCAGACCATTATAGCTTATAAATTTCCATGCTTGGATAAATTCCATAAGCTTTCATAGTGTGTAATATGCTATAATGTCATGTTACAGCGTTCCTTCTTCATGTGGAAATTTCTATAATTATGGAACAATTCTGTTTCTCAGTATCATCAAAAAATGCGCCAGAGTTGAAGTCTAGGAAAAGACTTTTAAGCCCATTGGAAGAAAAAAAATGTGTGTTTGTGTGTATGTATGTATGTATGTGTGCATGTATTGGAATGGATATTTTACATTCTGAAAATGTCCATATGTTATCTAGAGAGCCTTCTGACAACAGATTTAGTATATCCTTGATTGAAAAAGTATTTGACCAGTAAAAATTTCTTTTTTTTTCCTGATTTTTACTAACTTCAGTTTTTGTTTTATCTTTCTCATGAAATGTCTTTTCTTTTTGTCTTTATAGCTTTTGTTTTATCTTTCTCATGAAATGTCTTTTCTTTTTGTCTTTATAGCAATAATTAAGCTACTTTTTTATTGCTTATCTTGTTGTTCTTTCAATATCAAGATCTCTTTACTACATAGTAAATGAATCAATAACAAATTCTGTATATTCTTTGCTTGTTTTCGAGAATTAATTCGTCTCTTTTGCAGCAATAATTTGTCAGAATTTTTTTTTTGGACTTGGATGATCTTTGAAAGGCTTGACTTCATATCAGCAGCCACTGTAATATCTCTAACATTGAAATGTGTTCTTTAAAAGCTACAACATTTGCACATTGTCTTGTAGTAGTATCCAATCTTAAAAACCACTGAATTGAAAATACTGCAAGAGAGATGAAAAGTGTGTATGGTATGTAATCCAGCAAGCAATTCATAAGGAACTAACTAAATTTGGAAAACCAGCTCAATCATTTTTATCTGCTTGGGGTAAAATGCTTGTAGTCAACTTAGTGTCAATAGATGTACACTCACATATGGTCATTGTTTTCATAAAAGGAAACCATATTAAAATTTTTATTCTACTGAATGGAAGGTGGAAGAGATCAGTGCTCCTTCAAATGCAAGTCTTTATAATTTAGTAGCACATACTCTAGTTCTTCCCCCACAGCCCAAAAAATACCCGTGAAAAATGACTCTAAACAAATTCTAGAGCAGCAGAAGCCATAAAATGATAGAGTGAAAGAGATTTCCAGCCCAAGGTAGCCTGGGAGGCTGACAGGAAAGGTCTATCACACAGGGCATGGAGTCGAGTGAAGTGCAGCCTGTTGTGAGCCACACAGCAAGGTGCAGCAGGGACAGGACCCACAACAGGCCTCAGGGGGGGAATCGCCAGCAACAGCTGCAGTTCTCAGATCACTCAACCCACAATTGCCAAAGACAAATTGAAAGGTCAGTGAGAAAGTTTTTTCAACTAGGTGATAAAGGAGCAGGGTCCTCCCCTAGCCCTAGCCCTAGGCAGCTGCAGCAAGAGAGAAGAAGGAGGCAGCACTGGTGGCAGTGGCAGCACCAGCAGCAGCATTCATTTTTGGAACCCTCCACCTAAAGACCCTGAAGGAATTGAGCCATTGATCTGAATCTCAGTCCTGAGTGGAACTGGTGGAGGCTTTGGAAAGGGAAATCTACTTGCAGATCCTGGGCAGAAAAGTTTTGGTAGCTCCCAAACGTCTCTCCTTTGATTGTGCCACCTTGGATGACCTGAGAACTTACAGGTCCCCAGAGTATACCCCTCTCTTGACAAAGGGCTCAAAAGTCAAGTAACTGGCTGGGAAAATACCCAGAAAAGGAAAAAATAAGACTATAGAAGGTTACTTTCTTGGTGAACAGGTATTTCCTTCCATCGTTTCAGATAAGGAAGAACAATGCTTACCATCAGAAGCCTTCAAAATAAATATGCAATGGTCTCAGGCCATGGAAGAGCTCTAAAAGACTTTGAAAATCAAGTAAGAGAGGTGGAGAAAAATTGAGAAGAGAAATGAGAGCAATGGAAGAAAATCCTTAAAAGCGAGTCAACAGCTTGCTAAAGGAGATCCAAAAAATGCTGAAGAAAATAACACCTTTAAAAATAGGCTAACTCAATTGGAAAAAGAGGTCCAAAATGCCAATGAGAAGAAGAATGCTTTAAAAAGCAGAATTAGCCAAATGGAAAAGGAGGTTCAAAAGCTCTTTAAAAATCAGAACAGAGCAGATGGAAGCTAATGACTTTATGAGAAGCCGAGAAATTACAAAACAAAACCAAAAGAATGAAAAAATGGAAGATAATGTGAACTATCTCATTGGAAAAACAACTGACCTGGAAAATAAATCCAGGAGAGACAATTTAAAAATTATGGGACTACCTGAAAGCCATGATCAAAAAAAAACAGCCTAGACATTATCTATCATGAAATTACCAAGGAAAACTGCCCTGATATTCTAGAACCAAAGGGCAAAATATTGAAAGAATCCACCAATCACCTCCTGAAAGAGATTCAAAAAGAGAAAATCCTAGGAATATTGTGGCCAAATTCCAGAGTTCCCAGATCAAGGAGAAAGTATTGCAAGCAGCTAGAAAGAAACAATTTGAGTATTGTGGAAATACAATCAAGATAATATAGGATCTGGCAGCTTCTACATTAAGGGATCAAATGGGTTGGAATATGATATTCCAGAAGTCAAAGGAACTGGGATTAAAACTAAGAATCACCTACCCAGCAAAACTGAGTATAATACTTCAGGGGGAAAAATGGTCATTCATTGATATAGAGGACTTTCAAGCATTTGTCATGAAAATCCCAGAACTGAATAGAAAATTTGACTTTCAAACACAAGAATCAAAAGAAGCATGAAAAGGTAAACAGGAAAGAGAAATCATAAAGGACTTTCTAAAGTTGAGCTGCTTACATTCCTACATGGAAAGATAATATTTATAACTCTTGAGACTTTTCTCAGTATTTAGGTAATGGAAGGGATTATATACACATACACACGCACATGTACATACATATATATGTGTATGTATATATATATATATATATATATATATATATATATATATATATATATATATAGAGAGAGAGAGAGAGAGAGAGAGAGAGAGAGAGAGAGAGAGAGAGAGAGAGAGAGAGAGAAAGACAAAGAGTACAGGGTAAGTTGAATAAGAAGGGATAATATCTAAAAAAATAAAATTAAGGAATGATAGAGGACTATATTAGGAGGAGAAAGAGAGAAATGGAATGGGGAAAATTATCTCTCATAAAAGAGGCAAGAAAAGACTTTTTCAATAGAGGAGAAAAGACAGGAGGTGAGAGGGAAAAAGTGAAGCTTACTCTCTTCACATTTGGCTTAGGGAGGCAAAAACATGCTCACTCAATTTGGTATGAAAATCTATCTTACACTACAGGAAAGTAGGGGAGAAGGGGACAAGTGGGGTGGGGGGATGATAGAAGGGAGGGCAAATGGGAGGACAGAGTATTTCGAAGTAAGCACTTTTGGGGAGGGACAAGGCCAAAAGAGAGAATAGAATAAATGGGGGAGCAGGATAGAATGGAGGGAAATATAGTCTTACACAACATGAATAATATGGAAGTCTTTTGCAAAACTACACACAAGTAGCCTATATTGAATTGCTTCCTTTCTCAGGGGGGATGGGTGGGAAGGGAAGAAAGGAGAGAAGGTGGAGCTCAAAGTTTTAGGAATTAATGTTGAGAATTGTTTTTGCATACAACTGGGAAATAAGAAATACAGGTAATGGGGTATAGAAATCAATCTTGCCCTACAAGAAAAGAGAGAAGATGAAGATAAGGGAAGGGAGGGCATATTGAGAAAAGGGATAATCAGAATGCAATGGGGAGAAAATCTGGAACTCAAAATTTTGTGGAAATGAATGTTGAAAACTAAAAATAAATAAATAAGCATTTAAAAAAAGAAAAAAGAAAAGTACTACAAACTTACATGCACACACACATACATACGTACACACACAGATACAAAGTAAGGGTCTAAGGGATTTAGTGCTGGAAAATCTTTTATTTTTAAATTTTCTTTTCACTCATAAACTTAAACATCAACATTTTCATATGCAAAGAACAGGAAAGAAAAGTGTATATGAAACTATAGACTTGTTACATATAGTTGGTCTTCTCTTTCTATTTAATTTAAAAGTATAGTAACAAAATTGTTCTGGTTGTGGATGTTCCCTTCTGAATTTTTTCCGTTCTTTTCTGTATATTTTTTAAAATTTTAAAATTTATTCTAAACTAAAATAGAAAATGAGAAAAGAAAAAATATTGCTATGTACACTACAGAACATGAGAGAATTCAATAAAAAACAATAAATTTCCTTTCCAAGAAAATCTACACAATAAATACTATACATTATTTTCCAATTTGTCCAGCTTTTTTTTTCTTCCTTGTAGGTTTTCTTCTGTTCTTTGCTGTACACTTTTTATTTTATTTTTTCCTCCCTACCCCCACCTAAAGAAGGCCAAAATTAAGAGAGGAGATTAGATAGATAGATAGATAGATAGATAGATAGATAGATAGATAGATAGATAGATAGATAGATTTATAAATATATCCATATGTGCACATATATCTTCATACAGTTGCATGTAAGACTGTACTATGCTTATTTCTACTGGTCATCTGTTTCTCTGAAGGTGGATATCATCTTCCTTCATAAGTCCAAGTCTTTCCATGTTTTTTTCTAAATGAATAAGCTCATTATTTCCTACACCACAGCAATATTCTAATACAATCTTATTGTATCTGAGAGTTGTTTATAAAAGTTTTCCTCCCAATTTTCTGTATTCCTTCTATTCTTGGCTGTATGTTTGATTTTGCAAGAAAATTTTAATTTAAAAAAATCAAAATGATCTATTTTACACTTCAACAATGCTCACATTTTATAATACAATCTAAGATGTGATACTTCTGAATCCATTTCCTTTATATCTTTTTCCCCTGATTTCTTTGAAGTTCCTGACCTTTTGCTCTTCCAAATGAACTTCATTATTATTTTTTTCTAATTTGATAAGATAATTTTTAGTAATTTAATTGGGATTGCATTGAATAAATAGATTAGTTAGGTAAAATTGTCATTTTTTTATTATATTGGCTTTACCTTCCTTTGAACATTAAATATTATTTCAATTATTTAGATCTGAATTTATTGGTATAAAAAGTGTTTTAAGTTTGTGTTCCTATAGTTCCTATGTCTGTTTTGGTAGGTATATTTTCAGATATTTTATATTGTCTAGGTATTTTAAAGGGTCTAAAATAATATTGAATAATTTTGCTGACATGTAGTGTAGTTTCCCTATCTTTCTCTCTTGATTAAATCTGTTTTAACTTTAACTCTGTCTGAGATCATGATTACTACTCCTGCTTTTTCACATGATAAACTCTACTCCTGACTTTTATTTTATCTTTGTATGTATCTATCATTTTTATAGCATTTTCTAGAAAGCAACAAAGTGTTGAATTTGAATTTTTAATTTACTATCAGTTTCCCTTTTGTGGGCAAATTCATCCCATTCACATTCTGAGCTATAATTATATGTTATGTATTTCCTGCTTTCCTATTTTTCCTCATTGTCTTTACCCTATTTCTATCCCTCCTCACTTCTCTGTTTCTACCTGCTACCCGACTACCTTGCCTTCCTATTCCTTAACTACCATCCCTCCCTTAAGTTCCTCTATCATGTCTTGCCCTTTTATTTCTTTCTGAATTTAGAGGATTTTTATACCTTTCTAGATATATGTTATTTTTCTCTATTTTGTTGTGATAATTATATAAATTGTAGCTGTGCTCTGCATTATTGCGTACAAATCCATGAAACCCACTTACTAACCTCTGCTGCCCCCAGGAAAGTTCTGAAAAACATTAGCCTATCCAAAGCAATGTAGTGGGTTGTAGAGAGGAGCTAAGCAGGGTGTGAATGGAGAAGCAGCTATACAAGCTACAAATTCTTCCTCAGGAAGATCTTATAACCTGTGGCCTGTTTATTGATTGAAAGTATTTCCTAGTACCTAAAATGTGCCCATAATCAAACCTAAATAGAAATAGATTCAAAGACAACTCCAATTTTTTTATCTGTGGTTTTCATTTCACAATTCTTTCTTCATCTATTACAGTGAAAAATCAGGGACTTTGATCTGAGAGAAATAAAGCAAGTTTAAAGGCAACAACAATTCTATTCCCACATTAACCAAAATGCTTATTTGTGAAACATATGTGGTAATGCTTCCTGAAACAAACCACCATACAATAAGAAAGACAGTGGCAGTTTCCCAGTTGATTGTAGCCAACAGACCAGGGTAAGGGACTATATTCCAAAATGATTCATTTATTGGTAATAGATATTATTAAGGTCTGCCACTTATTAGCTACATGGTATTGGGCAAGTAATCACTTCCTTTCTCTAGTGATCAGTTTTCCTATTGGTTAAAGGAAAGAGTTTACTAGATCAGGTGTTCTTGGCCTTTTGCCTTTTGATGAAGCCTGAGAACTCTTTCTTGCAATAATGTTTATAAATAATCAAGGAAATGCTAAATGACAATTACGAGTTAGCGAAAACTAAAATGTAATTTTTCTCATCCAAGTTTATGGATCAACTGAGATCTACCAATATACCTCCTTGGGGTCCATGGAAAAGCACCCCTGAACTAGATGCTAAGATTCCTTACAACTCTAAATCCAATGATCCAAAATACATGTTGTCACAGTATTTGGCACAAAGTAGGTACTTAATAAATATATGCTTATCGATTAATTGATTGATTCTATGAAGTACCCATCAGTCAGGAAGTATTTATTAAGTTTGTACTACAGGAAGGGAGCCAAGATGGTGGAGTAGGAGGAAACAGTATATCAAGGGGCTTCCCTCAACCTTCCCCAAACCAAAAGCAAACAAAAATACCACTTCTCCAAATAGATCTATAAAATGTATCAGATTGAGTCCTGATGGTAAAATCTAAGAAAAAAAATCACAGTGAGTCATTTTTCCAGCATAGGACAGCATTTATTAAACATTTGCTATTTTTAAAGTATTATGCCAAACACTAGAGCTACAAAGACAAAGATGGAATACCCTAACCTCAATAAGCTTACATTCTATCAGAGGAAACATCACGTCATATCTGAAATTATACAAAATGTATGAAAACTGAATACAAGGTAGTTTGGGGAGGACTGACTCTGGAAGCTGAAAGAATTAGGAAAGGTTTCATGTAAAAGGTGATACTTGAACTGAGTCTTGAAGGCAACTATGGATTCTAATAGACTGCAATGAGGAAGGAAAGAATTTCAGGAATAGAAGACAGTCAGTGGAAGAACACAGAGGTCGGAACATCATGGTTAAGGAACAACAAGGCCAATGTGGCTAGGCCATGAGTGTATAGATGGGGAGCAATATGGAAAAGTGAAGACATTGTGAAGGGCTTTAAATGTAAAAAGAATTTATATTTCCAGTGGACCTCTCTGTTGCCTCTGAGTCACTGGAGTTTACTGAACAGAATGTTAACATGGTCAGACCTGTACCATAGAAAAATCACTTTTGCACCTATACAGACAATAGATTAGATTAGATTGGGGAGGGGCTTGAGATAGTCACTCCATATTTAACAAGGCTTATCCTCCAATAATAAATACATAGACCATTGTTGGGACCATCTTAGAAGAACCTACTGGTATTTGTGCTTCATTGACATAACCTATGAATGTCCAGAGCCATCTTCATCAAACATTATAAAACCCTGATGGGAGGACTTAATAAATATTTGCTGAACTGTGTGTGTGTTAGAAACAGAGACAGAGACATAGAGAGAGAAGAAAAGACAGAGAGAAAAGAAAAAGGAGATAGAGGAGAGCAGGGAAAGAGAGAGGCAGAGAGAGAAAGAGAGAGAGAGAGAGAGACAGAGACAGAGAGAGAGAGAGACAGACAGACAGACAGAGAGAGAGACAGAGAGACAGACAGAGAGAGAGAATGAGAACAGAATACATCAGGGCTTTGGGATTTCTAGTTTCTTCAACTACAGGGGAAGGGGGAGAAGGACTATAACCATGATTTTATCAATTCAGTGAATGTCCCATGAAGAAATTTTCTCATCAAATACAGAATAGTATCTGCCCTGCAATTTACAGTCTTAGACAGTTGTCTGGGGTATTAAGAGATTGAATGGTTTTCTTAGGGTCCCCAAAGCACTATGTGTCAGAGTCAAGACTTGAATCCAGGTATTCCTGAATCTCCAGCCTGCTCTCTATTCACTATGCCACACTGAATCTTATTCCATATATTATGGATAGTTGCAATTGCAAATATCAAATTTCTATGTCTTGTTTGGTCATAAACTCTTCCTTTATCCATGGATGTGACAGGTATATTTTTTCCTGCTTCCTTAATTTACTTATGATCTCACCCTTTATGTCTAAATCATTTATCCATTTTGACCTTATCTTGCTACACAGTGTGAGATGTTGGTCTGTGCCTACTTTCTGCCAAACTACTTTCCAGTTTTCCCAGCAATTTTTGTCAAATGATGAATTCTTGCCCCCAAAGCTTAGATCTTTGGGTTTATCAAATTTTAGATTACTGTGGTAATGTACTACTGTGTATCATGTACCTTATCTGTTCCATTTATCCATCATTCTAATTCTTAGCCAGTATCAAATTGTTGTTATGCTTACTACTTTGTAATATAGTTTAAAATCTGGAACAGCTAGGCTGCCATCCTTCATGTCTTTTTTTCATTGATTCTCTTACTGTTATTGACCTTTGGTTCTTCCAGATGAATTTTGCAATTATTTTTTTCTAGCTCTGTAAAAAGATTCCCTGGTCATTTGATTGGTGTGGCAAACTGACCAAATGATAATATGAGACTCACTCCGGATTTCTCTTCCCTCTTACTATAGTTCATAGCCCAAATCTGTAAGAAACTCTTTTCCCCACTATCCTATCATATCAAAGCTTACTGCTAATTAGATTATCAGATTATCATTACTGATAATTTTGCTGATTATTAAAACATACCAGCTCTTAGTAAAGGTTTTTTATGAACACATACAGTTGCTTCTAAGAATCCCACCCCTTACTCCAGACTGCAGCACACTGTAATACTTGGAGAAGAATGCATGATCTAAGAGGAGAGTGAACTATACATACATAAATATAATAGCTCGAATATTTATGTAGTTCTTTTTATAATTCGGAACCTAAAGGGGTGCCTATCAGTTGGAGAATGGTAGAACAAGTTGCAGTACAGGAATGTAATACAACCTTATTAGGACAAGAAAACAGTGACAAGAAATGGTTTCAGAGAAACCTGGGAAGACTTTTAAGAACTGATGTAAAGTAAAGTAAGTTGAACCTGAAGAACAATTTGTAAAATAATAACACCATATATAGAGGAATGACATAAAACAAAATGACATAAAAATATTTTAATTCATTTCAAAGAATAATACTTCATACTCAATAATAATGTCTAAAGTTGTCATATACAAGAAAAAATTCTAGAAAACAAGCTTTCATCTACACACTTATTTTAAAAAAAAGATTTTCACATCACAACAAAATCAGACATCAAACATAGCTTATTATAACAAAGTCTATTTTGAAAGGTTAGAATTCTTAATAAATCTAAATAAATTCTGCCTTGTTTTGTCTCTGTCATAGAGACAAAACTAGAGTGGATTAATAAACACTTTATCTCAGGGCACCGAAATTTAGAAGTCAGTACCATCACTGATACTCCTTATGCCATGGATAACTGAGTTTAGCACCTCGTAAAGAATAACTGGTCAAAGTAAGAAGCCATCAGATGGTATACTTCCAGAAGAGAGTTTCTTCTTGACAAGGGGATTTGTGGCCTGGCATCTCTCTACTCTGTTTTTCAACTGAATTTCTGTCAAAAAGTTCATTTGAGAGAATATTTCAAACTGCTTTTTCTTGAGCCATTTTGTGTGATTTGTCTTGGGCATCAAACTTTCTAGTTATGATTCTAGCTTAAATAGCATAAGCTTAAATGTAGAAGACTATATATATATAAAACCAACAAATATTCTTTTGAGAGGAGGGATTGTTTCATTCTCAATTTGTATCCCCAGCTTTTGCCATAGTGCTAGGCACATAACAGGCTCTTAATAAAATAATGCTTGCTGATTGATTACTGTAGGTTAAACAAAAAAGAGGTTTTTTTCTTAAAATATATGACTCCTCTGTTTTAATTTTACTCAAGATGTAGCACTGTTAGATATATGTAGCTAATGGTGTAGCCATGAGCTATTTACTTCCCCTGAGACTTAGTTTCCTCACTTGTAAAATGAACACTTGAACTATATAGCTTAGTGATTTATTGTGCAAAAAAAAAAACCATTTTGTAAACCTTAAAGCACTAAAGAAATATGAGACAGTGCTAGAATATTGATACGGAAATGACTAGAATTAGGAATTTCTTTGTCTCCAAAGAAGTAACACTGCAAAAACAAACAAACAAAAAACAACTTTGATATGTTGGACCATAAACATTTGGAAACAGATACTTTGTCTCTAAAAATTATCCCTCTCCCCCGGAATACTGAATCACAATCACATTTGAATTTGAATTTCAATAATATTGTGTATTAGGATAGGAAAAGTGTCTGCTGTGGACTCAGAGGACCTAGAGTCAAATTTCACTTCTAATAATTAACGCCTGTGAGTCCTTGGGCAAGTCATGTAAATTCTATTTCACTATCTTCAGTTTGTCTATTTTTAAAAGCTCCTTGAGGGCCTTTTCCCTCGTTTTGTATCTAAGTCTTAGCACAGTGTCTAGCACATAGTAGGTAATTAAGAAATGTTTATTAAATGAATGAATGCTGTAAAATAGTGGGCCAGATTCTGATAGTGAGGGAGGAGTAAAGTAGGTAAACTAGGAGAGATCATAGCACTATAGAATTAAATCTTGAAAGGACCAATTAGGCAGGATTCAAAGTAAAGTTTCCTGATTACAAGTCCAGTGCACTAGACAAAAGACAAAACTTCACCGGGGGAAAAAACATTAAAAAACAAACAAACAAAAGAAAAAAAACACATGCAGGTAGATTTTCTTGCCCATTTTCTGGAAAGATCAATTCTGCCAAATAACAGGACATTATTTTCATTTCAGACAAAAATGGGTCTAGTTTACCAGTTTTCCTGAATGTCATTGCTGCCTCCAAGCAAAAGACTACAAAGTTTGACATGACTTTCTACTGTAGAGAGTATTCCATAATAGCCATATGCCCCCTAGTGATCATATTGGGCACTGCAAGAGGCATTCAAGTCCTGTCAAGCTTCCCTATTTGTCTCTTTAACATGCACCATCTGGCAGAGTCTGTGACTGCTGGTTTCCTCCTTTGTAAAATGAAGTTGTTAGAAAAGATGACCTGTAAGGTCTAAAATCCTATGCAGTGTCCGCATGATTAAAAAAATGACGTTCAGATGTAATTCAGAAACAGGATTGCAATGTTAAAAAAGACAATTACTCATTTTTCTTAAGGATTCCCTTTTCTCCTGTGCCAATATTTTCCTGATCTTCACCAGTCCAGTTTAAGGTCTCCTTTACTCCATACATACTTCCCTCCTCGCTTTAGAAACATTTTTTCATCAAAGCCACTGAATTTTATGGCTTCTTCTACTCCCACATCCAGAATTGATTTAGAAGGATCTTTCCGGCCTTTTGTACAATCCAGAAAGCGCATCTAGAAAAATTATGATAGAAAATTAATACATTCTGAAATGCACCTATCACCTACTATCTCTAACATTCAATGAAGGTCTAATGACTTTACGTGTTCTGATGTTTTTCCCTCCTTTTATTTTATTTTTTTCCACCAGGGCTTAGTATAATGCCTGACACAGAATGGGTGCTTAATTAATGCTTGGTGACTAAGTGTATGCTAAGGTTTTAAGAGTCCTAAGTCTGTACTTTCGCTGGTTGGATTACACAGAGCCATATATTGTTACTTAGTTGGAGAGTCAAGAGCAGAAATCTTAAGAGCCTTGTGGGTAGAGTCTATGTCTTTGTGTTCATCACTAGGTCTAACACAGTCCCAGAAACTTAGTAGTAGTAATTCAACAAATTTCTGTTGAATTGGGATAAACTAAAATTTCCAAACCCACATTTTGGCTCAGATGTGGTTTTTAGAAAGCCAAATAGTGATCTAGCAGTTCATTTGACTCCTTTGAGTAATCTCAACAGCCTAATGAGAGATTCAGAACCATAGAAAGAAAGAATCATTAAATATTAGTGCCGGAAGGGACCTCGAGGGCTTCTAGTTCAAACCGATTACTTACAGATGGGGAGGCTAAGGCTGAAAAAGGTGAAATCACTTGCCTAAGCTTACCCAGAGAGTTAGTGGGGGAGGCCAGGTCTATTGACACCCAAGCCAATACTTTTTTAATTATCTCAAAGAAATTATTTTGCCCTCAAAAAATTTCTGTTTTTAATTTATATATATTGGCTCTTTACTATAACCAGTTTTACCGAATAATTGTCAAATCACTACTCCATCTAAAATGGATTCTGACATCTGTAAGGCAAGTTAGTTTTTAAGGCTAAAATAAAATCCTTTGTCACAATGTACATTTTCCATAAACAACCCTAAATGGATATTTGTTTTGACAAGAAATAATTACTCATTAATATATCATTCTTTTAAAAATATGAAATGCTGCTTTAGAAGCACTCAAAAATACACATATAGCTTAGCTCATTAAAATACAAGTATAGTTGTTATGCTTAACTGATTTGCAAGAAACATTGTTTTTATAGCTTGTTGACTTACATATTCATCCAGAATAAGGTAAGAATCTTTCATCTGCAATACAAAGGAAAAAAAATGATCAAAAATTTCAGATTTTTTACATGATTTTTACATGTTATTACAATAAAAAAGTGTTATTCAAATGCTCCATTGCAACATAGAGGTGACCTGCAGTCCTTGAAGGTTATGTCAGCAGACCCTGAGTTGTCAAGCCCTACTACACTTGCAGTACTTCAGTACAGGCTTGGTGACAGTCCGTGCACTGAGGTCCAGAAAGGTTCCCCGTCAAAAGCGTGACTAACAAATGATGAATCTTTTGACCACGGCAACTTTTGAAGGGTCAGTGTCAGTGGAAGGAGAACCCACATGGATGAACTTGTGGATCGCTGAAAGTCTATTTGTCATAGACTCATAACATATTAGAGCTAGAAGGAGAGCGACAGTTCATGAAGTCCCATCTGCTGGTTATGCAAACAAGAACACTAAAGCCTGGAAAAGTAGTGATCCTATACTCTTCCCTGATTGGATCACATCTGGGATATTGTGCTCACTTCTGAGTACCATATTTTAGAAAAGCCATTGAAAACTAGAAAATCTTTGAGTATTCAAAGGGTTGTTATATGAAAGATGGATTAACCTTGTTCTGCTTGGCCACAGAGAACCAAGCTAGAAATAATTGGTGGAAAGTTTTGAGAGGCAGATTTTGATTCCAAAACAGGAAATAGTTCCTAACAATTAGAGCTATCCAAAAGTTAAGTGGGTTGCTTTGGTGGAACCATGGGCAATAACTTCCCCACCAAAATTTAGAGCTGAAGGGGATCTCAGAGGTCAGATAGTCTTATTGCCTCCTTTTATAGAGGAAGAAACTAAGGCTCAGAGAGGGAAAATAGCTCGTGCTGAGTTATACTAGCATATATTAGCAGAGCCAGGATTTGAAACCAGAGCCTCTGACCCTAAACCCAGTGTCTATTACATATTACATATAACTGCTACATAGTAGAAAATAAAAGATCTCTTTTTCAGGACTATTGTTAAAAAAAAAGGGGGGAGGGGATTTCTGTTCTGTACTGGTATCAGTTGAATTAAATGACCTTTAAAGGCTCAAGTTAGAGATTACATGAAGTAATGATTTGTATATGTGCACACAAATACTTGAGCCAAGAGTAAGAGAATAATAATAGTATTTCAAGGTTTACAGAGAATTGTACAAATATCTCCTTTGATTCTCACAACAATCTTGGGAGGTAGGTGCTATTGCAGACAAGTCCCCCAGTCAGGAAATGTCTGAGGCTGGATTTGAACTTAGGTTCAATAAAGCCTAATACTCTATGTACTTCAGCGCTCTCTCTCCCCCTCTCTCCGTCTCTCCCTCCCTCTCGCCCTCCCACTCACCCTCCCCTCCCTCTTCCTCCCTCTCTTTCTTTTTTCTCTGTCTCTCTCACACACATATACACATACATACACACTATTTATGCATATATATTCCCACTAGATCATGTTGCCTCTAAGAAAGGAAAATAAAGAATTCCTTTCAAAATATGTGAGTAGGACTTCTGGCACTGAAAAAAAAGACTCATTCATAACATGTAGAGCTAAAAGACAAAAGTTTAGCCTCTTGTTTTACAGATGGGGAAACTGAGGTCAAGAGAACTTATTTTTGCGAGGCCACAGAAAGGAGAGATTCAAATAGAGTTCCTTAGACCTAAATCCACTCTTCCATGAGTGTTACTCAAATAACAAAGAGTAGAAATAATTTGAGGATTTGAAGTCTGAAGTCCTGGATTCAAACACTGGCTCTGCCACTTCCTACCTATATAACCTTGGGCAAAGCTCTTCTGCTTCTTGGGTTTCAATTTCCCCATCTGTAAAATGAAAGGCTTAGACTACATGACCTCTGAAGTCCCATCCAGATTTATATCTATGATCTTCTAATATTGATATCCTTGTACTTAATCTAGATCTGTGACAGTAAAAGAAACGGATCTTGTTTCCCATTACCTTTTTATTAGATTCAGGTACCAAACAGGAGACACCTTTATGCCGGTCTAGGAATTTTTCAAAGTCCTCATCACTAATAACAAATCTCTCTGCTTCTCTCAGGGCATCTTCCCCAGCATTCTCACCCTCAATGATTAGGCACTGGAACACCTGAAAGACATAGCATTGTCACTGTTTTCTTCAAAGTACCTTTCATTATTAAGGGATCAGAACGTGCTCTCTCCGGCAGCTCACTTACCTCTCTCCTTTACACACAGAACCCCCTTTGAATTAAACAAGTTTGTTACACAGAAAAGTCACTTCAGGGACATAGAAGTAGTTCCTGTAAGGTCTGTAAAGAAGGAAGAATTGCACCTAGCAGCAGAAACATTCAACAGATACTTTAAATAACAACGTTAATTGTTATTCATAGTTACAGAGCACTTTTACGTTTACATATCTTGTACATATTCCAGAAAGTGGCATACAGGTTAAATGTAAATTTCAACTAATAAAATTTTCAGATCTGATTAAAGAGAACGTAGAAGGCATTTAGGTGATGGAGATACAAGGACAAAAAGGAAACAGTCAAAGAGTTTGCATGCTTTAAGGAGAGACAACAAATACAAGTATATAAAAAAATTAATAAATACAAGGTAATTTTGGGGGAGGCATTAGAGTCTTGGGGGAATCAGAAAAGATTTTTTTGTAGGCTAGGGAGCTTGAACTGAATTTTAGAGGAAACTAGCAAATCTTAGGGGCAGCTAGGTGGCATGATGGATAGAGTGCTGGGTCTGAAATCAGAAGACCCATCTTGCTGGGATCAAATCTAGCCTCAGACACTCACCAGCTGAGTTAATATAAAATTAACCTGTATATTTTTATAAAAGATTCTATGCTTAATGGGAGAGATAAGATAAAAAGTATGTATTTTTGGCAAAGTTTACTTTGTAGCAGACCATGAGAGAACTCTTCCCAAATTGATAATTATAGAATTATTCAATTTTAGAGTCTGAATGGATCATAGGATCATAGGATCACTGAGAGTTAGGGCCTGAAAGGCCCTCAGTAATCACCTTGTCTAAACTTATTAGGTCATAAAGAAGGAAATGAGTTTCTCATTCCCTCCAAGGAGAAAAGACAGCTTTAATGTCTCATATCTTTCATTAAACCACTAAACAACTGTCCCAACAAACCCGTCCCTTTTTTTTCCCTGGATGCCATGATCTTTGCACTGAGGACCTGGTTTGGGCCCAGTGAATTCTTTTTGGCTGATGATAACCTCCTGAGTCTAAAATTCTATATTTCTTGATATTTCTAGTAGAATAGAGACTCAAGTGTTATTTCATATTGAAGGACAATCATTATTTAGTTGGCTGCCAATCTCATTAAACCCTCTATTTTAAGAAATAAAGGATCATTCCCTACTCTCTCCCAAATATTAAGGGTCATCCCCTGACTATTTCTTTGAAGTTGTGGTACTTGAATATACTTTCTCCCTGCATTTCCAGTTCTCAAATTATCCTATAAAGCAGAATCATGAAGAGTACTTAGTATTGGCTAAAGAAAAAAAAAAACACAGGAGAGGAACAACCTGGATAACCAAGATTTGGAACAAGTCTATTTCACTGACACAATGTTAAATAAACAGCGAAAATAAATTACATCATGAATAGCTCCTCATGTGACAAAAACTGCTGGGAGAACTGGAAAACATTTTGGCAAATCTTAGGTTCAGAACAACATCTTATGCCATATACTCCAATAGGTTCTAATTAGAAATATGTGAGCAAAAGATCACATTACAAAGAAAAAAAAGGGGAGAAAAATAGATAGATGACATCTTTCACAACTATGGCTATGTGTGGTAGAGAATTCTTAATCAAACAAAGGACAAAGTTAAAATAAATAATTTCAATTATGTGAAACTGAAAAGCTTTTGCAGAAACAAAGTCAATGGAGCAAGAATAACAAAGAAAATTGTTAATTGAGGAAAAAATATTTGCATTAAATATCTCTGGTTAGGACCATATATTAAAGATATATGAAGAATTAACACAGACACATAAGACCAAAAGCCGTTCTTCAATATATTAGCAGTCAAAGGACGTAAATAAACAGTTTTCTAAAAAAAAAGACTTACAAACTATTAACAGCCACAGAAGATTAGGTTTATAGATTTAGAAATTGAAGCGACCTCATAATTCTTATAGTTCACTTCCCTTCTTTTATGGATGAGGACACATGTGACCCAGAAACGTTAAATGATTTTTGCCTTGTACAAGTAGTACATATTAGAGAAGAATTTGACTGAAGTCATCTGCCTCTAGAGTCAGTTATTTTCCCCCATTGTATCAGTAGTCCTTTAAATCATCAACAATAAGAGATAGGCAAATTAATACAACTCAAGATACTACCATTTGTCCCCAAAGTTGTCTAAGATGACAAAAGATGGAAAGAATCAGTGGAAGACTGCCACTAACACACAAGTAATCAACCATTCTCAAAAGTCATTTAAATTGAGTTTTTTTTCAAAAGTGACTAAAACACTCATATTCTTAGACAAAGAGATCTCATTGCTAAGAAGAGAACCTCAAATAAAATAACAGAAAGGTCCTATATTTACCAAAATATACATAGCAACTTTTTTTAATGTAGAAGCAAATAACTAGAATCAAAGTAAATGTCCACCAATTTGGACACATTATGGTATATTCAAATATAATAGAATATGAAGAGTTCAGAGAAACATGGAAGGACTTACATGGATTGATACAGAATGAAATAAGCAGGAAAAGGAAAACACTATCCACAAAGACTACAGCAATGTAAACAGAAAGAACAATGACAAAAAAGTAAATTGAACACTATGTAAAAATAGAAAAGTGTTGAGAAAGATCCCCCTCCTTCCTTCTTTGCAGTGGTGAAGAACACAGGAGTGGAATGGTGAATACACTCTCAGATTCAGAATATGTGTTCACATTTGCTAAACTGCTTTTATTTCCCTGTTCAATTTTTTTTTTTTTTTGCAAGAAACAGATCTCCAGGTGGGGAAAGGGATAGGAATACTTTTAGACATTAATACAATTAAACAAAAGCATCAATAAAATTAAAATATTTGCAAAATACAAGACCTTTCCCTTTCTATGCAGCAATAGAACAAATGAAAGTCTTAGACACAAGATTCCATCTTATCATCTTAGGGCCACCTAGCGCACTGAAAGACTGAGGGACTTGCCCAGGGTCTCAAATTCAGTATGTGTCAGAAGTCAAACTTGAATGCAAGTCTCTCTGACTTTAAGGCTGGCTCCCTTTCCATTAGTCGAGGTTGCCTCTCATATTTTGTGGTTAGAATATTTTTTCCCCTTTCGGTACAAGCTCATTTACAATGAGCCATTTTTACTTGCATAAATATTGATTTTTATTGAATTTTTTACAGTTATGTGATCCTGGGTAAGTCACTGAGTCAGTGCTCTAGGCTAGCAACTCTAAGACTACAAGCTCAGATAATATCTAGATTGTTAGATAAAACATTTATTGAATGCTTTACCATGAGTTAGGCAATGTGCTAAGAGCTAGGGATGCAAAACCAAGAAAGTCCCTGACCTCAGGGAGCTTACATTCTAATGGGAGAAGATATTATATAAAGCTAGAAGAAAGATGGGGGACATGGAAGATTGTGGTGGAGGCCTTAGTTAGCAAAGAAAAGGCTAAAAAAGGTCTATTAGAAGCCAGCATGGTTTCAAAGGCCAAGTCTAAGTTTCCAGTGAAAAGGAGGTAGAGTTGAAACAGAAGTGTTGTCCTGAATTAGGAGAGGAAGTTTTCTTACCTGGAAGTTTTTTATGCAAATTACACCATGAGTCCAGTTTCTATCACTATCTTAAAGAAAATAATAATAACACTACATACCTTTTACTATGAGAAAATTCTAAGTGTTTAGTATATCTTTTAGCTTTTTTCCCCTCATACTCCTTCATACTATCATTCCTATTTTTTAAATGGAGAACCAAAGGAAAAAAAACAAAACAGAGAAATGTCTCTGGCCTGGTGAATGGATCCTCTCTATTGGGAAAGATATGGGTGACAAGGCTTGTAAGCATTCTGATATCCACCAGCAATACTGAGATGGAGTATTAAGAATACTTTAGATGGAGAATTGAGAGGGGATAGAGTATTCTGCTTCCAAACAACGAGTGACACAACTGACAGCTGGCTCCCTCATCTCCAAGCTTCACAGAGCTTGAGTTTTCACAAACTTTGCCAACAACAACCTCTCTAAAATGTTGTTTTATTAAAAAAATCAGACAACTATGTTTATGTACTTACCTTCCAGCGAACGGGGTTTAAGGATTGAATCTGTTCATTCATGTCTTCTTCCATGTTAAATCTGTTAATGACAGAATTGATCTTGAAAGCAACTCTATAATCTGCACACCACCTCCTCAGCTTCCACAGGTTCTCCACGTGATTCTTCTTCCCTTGTCCACGGCCAATCAGCACATTGACTTGCTCATCAAAACTGTCACATGAAATAGCGAGAATGTCTAGGTATTCACCTGGAGGGGAAAAAACAAGGTATTCACTTTTCCCTTTCCAAGAACTAGGTATAGTGAATAGCTTAGAAATC
Organism: Notamacropus eugenii; assembly: GCF_028372415.1. Taxonomy (NCBI): domain Eukaryota; kingdom Metazoa; phylum Chordata; class Mammalia; order Diprotodontia; family Macropodidae; genus Notamacropus; species Notamacropus eugenii. The sequence continues at coordinate 553,661,228 of NC_092872.1, forward strand.
TTCATCAGTATACATATACATATACAGATATATGTACATTCACACACATATATATATGCATACATACATGCACATATGTGAATAGAATCACAGATCTAAAAGCTAGAAGGGACCTCAGAAGCCATGTAATCTAACATCTTCATTTTCTAGATGGGAAATCTGAAGTCTAAGGTAGTTTTCTACTATGTTTTTTTCCATTCTATTAAAAAAGGTTTGTTTCTTTCCAAACTCCCTGAGAAATAATTTATATACCACAGCTGTTTTCTAGCTTCAGTTTGGCTAGAGAATGGACTTGAGAAGATTAGCTTGATTTAGATTCATACTCATGTGTGATCCCATCATGAATTTATTGGAATTTGTGTTACTTGTAAGGCAGTCTTTCCTGCTGTAAATCTTCCTTTTTATGTACATATATTTTGAAAAGTATGAATATACATGATTTTAAAAAAATGTATATTGACAATGCCAAGTGTCAAGTAAAGGGATGGTACCAGCTGTTGAACACAGACATAGAAGTGTAGATTGTGAGAAGGTTGAAAGAGTTTTCAAGATCATTTAGTCCAACCTGCACATTTAAGAAAGGACTTTGACATTTACTAGCTGTCTGATTTTAGGCAAATCTCTGAATCTCATATTCTTTATGTGTAAATTACAGATAACAATTACATCACTCCCCTGTTGTGGGGCTCAAATGAGATCATGTATATTAAGTGCTTTGAAAAAGCGTGAAGAGCTGTACAAATGTTAGCTCTTTAATTCTTATCTCTAGCTTTTCTCCAATGTATCCTTCCATTCTAGTCAATCCAAACAAATAACTGACCTGGAGTCATAGGAACTCCCAACTCTGCTACTTACTGCCTATATGACCTTGAGTATATCACTTGTCCTCTCTGACCTAGAGGTGTTCCTCTGTGCAAATAGGGGAGCAATAACAGAACTGTTAGATAATTAGTTAGGTCCCTTCTGATTCTAAATCCTATGATCCCATGACTCTGTGATCACTCCAAGTTTTCACCCATCTTCCTCTTTCCTACAATGCCATCTTCTACTTGAAAAGCCACAAGATTTACAGAGCTGAAGAAGGAACTTTAGAGATGATCTAATTCAATACTCTGATTTAATTGATAGGAAATTAAGGAAAGGAGATCTGTTCACTTAACAAGGCTGGACAGAATTGGAACTAGAACCCACTTCTATCTGATTCCTAAACAGGTATTCTTTCAACTATGCCATATATCCAGTTGATCATTCAAGGTGCATCTTGAGTTCCACTTGCTCATAAATCCTCTCAAGCCTTTTGTCTTGATTAATTTTCTGCCCCTCTGAACATGAATGTCATAGTGTAGAAGAGCATTGAATTTGGAATCTAAAGACCCAAGTTTGAATCCCATCTCAGCTAATTACTTTCTGTATCTTTGTGCCCTTGGACAAGTTACAGTCTACCTGGTCATTGGTTTCCTTGTTTTTATGAAGTAAGAGCTTTGGACTAGATGACCTTCAGAATTATAGACCTATGATCTATGTTCTAGGTCTTATGAAGTCATGTATTGGAAATCAGAAGAACTGGATTCAAATAATGCTTTAGGTTCATGCTAAGCTAGTGAAAATCACTTTCCTTCTCCAGGTCTCAGTCTCCTTTTCTGTAAAGTGAGAATCTGGACTACGTGATCTCTAAAGATCCTTCCAGCTCCAAAATCTATACTTATTACTTGACCAGATTCCTTTACAACTCAAACTTTACAGACTGCTTGCAGAAAGTTTCTGGGAGTTTTGGTTTTTCCCCATTCTAGTTCCCTAGCCCAGTTGGTCTCAGTCTTCTGGGAGAAGGGAACAACAGACTCCAACAATGATAGAAAGTAGCACACAAAGCGCCAAACATGTGAGCACATAAGAATTTCACTCACCGTAATCCTTGAACCATTTCTCTCTGATCAGGCTCCCATTACTCACAATGCTGACACTGGGGAGTTTTAGTTCTTTTTTGCAGAATTTCACCAACTTGCCTAGGAATTCTCCCCTGTCATGTAGAAATGGCTCTCCTCCTGAAAAGTTAATTTTCTCCATACCTATCAAATGGCAGAGAAAAAAAAATTTTTTTTAATTTAAATTAAGCAACCATTTATTATACACCTACTAGATGCAAAGCCCTATGTCAAGGAGTCGGAATAAGCGAATGAAAAGCAAAACAGTCCTTATATTCAAGTAGCACACAAGAAACTATAGTATACATAATAGCTGACCTTTACAGAGTGTTCTGTTTCTGGATTTGTTAACTTATAAATATCATTCACTTTGAAAACATTAAGCATCTACTATGTACACAGAAAAAAAAACTTGCTATTTTAAAAATAAGCAATTTAGATAGTACTCATATTCATAATTATTATGTACTATTTTAGAATTGAAAAATAACTAGCTTTAAAATTTTTGGTTTTTAGATTATGGGAATATAATCTTAATTCAATTAGATTTAATTTCAAATGTTTTTGAAGCAACACCTAATTCACTCATCATAAACAGCATTGGGTAAGCACTTAAAATGTGTAAGGCACCGTACAAGGCACCAGGAATATTTCCAGGGAACAAAGAAGTATAAGATACAGTGTGATATGGAGGATTTAAAGTCAGAGGACTTGTGTTCAAATTCCCTCTTTTGATACTTTCTATCTGTATAATCTTGGTTAAATCACTTAATTTCCATGAGCCTCAGTTTCCTCCTTGTGAAATTAGGGAGCTGGCCCACTTGCCCTCTGAGGTCCTTTTCAGCTCCAGAGATATGATCTTGGATCCTATGATCTTATAAACTGAGTTGTATTCTTGTCTATTCTTCTTGATATTTGTATAACCTTGGGCCAATCACTTAATCTTTCCATTTTTCTGTTTCCTCATCTATCCCCCCCCCCAAAAAAAACAAAACAGATTTGGACTACAGGATTTCTAATATTTCTTACAGCTCTAAATCCTAAGGTTTGAAGTCTCTTCTCTCAAGACCCTTATAATTCGGTTGGAGGGTTAAGATGTGAACACAAGAGAGCTGGGATGTGAACACAAGAGAGCAATGGGATACTGGATAATAATGGATAACATGCTGAAAGAAGTTATACAGATATAAGTACTAACTTGTACAAGTACACGTTAAGGAGACAATGTTAAAAAATAGTTAAGGAAGATTTAATGAAGAAAGTGGCCCAGGGACATAGGATGGAATCAGGAAATTATACAGTTGACATGCAGTTTAGTGTATAGGGGCTAGATGGTAAAGGAATCATTTTATCAACCCTATCTTTTGCAAAATTACAAAATTAAAGAAATCTCAGACTTTGATAAGATTATAGAAGACCACTGACTCAAGGTTCACTGTGCTTGCCACCACACTATACTACTGTACTTCTAATACTGAAGTCTGAATGGGAATATTAGTCACAATGATATGATATTATGAAATATAAGTTGCTATTTGGAATAACTAAAGAATATTTCAGATATTTTATCTGTACAACAAAGTCTAATCTGTCCTCCTTTCACCCTTCCCTTCATCCACTTAAAATACTCTAGTCTAAATCCTTTTTTTTTTTGATAGATGAGGAAACTGAAGAATGTAAAGGTTAAGTGATTGGCCCAAGGTTACACAAATACCAACAAAGAAAGCCAGGAGTAACAGTGGTTATCCAGCTCAGCTCCAGGAATTTTGGGGAGGGGAAAAGAAAATCACTAATGGCAGCCTTTTTGATTTTTGTTCAGCTTTAATTGTTAGTGTGTTTGTCCTTTTATCCAAGTAACTTCAGAAAGACTTGTCTTTAAAAAGGATTATTTCTCAAGATAGAGACATTATGGAATCAGGAGACAATTGGTACCTGGATCCAATTTCCTTCTCTACCAAAGTCTAGCTATGTGACCTTGGGTAAGTCATTTATATACCTTAGATTGCAGTTTCTTCATCTGTAAACTGAAGATGTTATCACAGGCTCTCCTGGTAATATCTTCAATTTCCCAAAGTCTAATCTAAATCTTTCTAACTGTAATACCTTTGGCCTTGGGAAAAGTCAAGGCCAGCTGTTTATAGTTTCTTGTACATCTTTAATTTCAAAAATCAAAAGACCTAATAGAAGTAGTTTCTACCCTGAAAGTCCCCTCCACACCAGCCCCCCAAACATATGCTAATGAAATCTTAGACCTGTACCAAAAATATAATTACTAAAGAGAAGTACAAGAATTATTCACAAAATCCTAACTGCTGGAAGTGGGACAAATATTATGACACATGGACTTTACACAAACCACATCTTTGAAGCTCTGAAAGTTAAACACATAAATTTCCAAATATAAACACCAGTGAAAATATTAGCTAACACACTATATCTTTTTAGTTTGTTTTCTAGAATAACACTGCCTTGTTGGACAACAATGGTTACAAGAGTCTTTGTGGGCTTTGAGTCTACAAATACAAAAGAAGTAGAAACAAAACAAAGAGAAATAGCAGAAGAAAATGGGGGAAATGGAGACTATTGAATGAGAAGAAAGCAATGGGGAGAACAATCCGTGGCAGAGGGTAGAGCTATAAATAATCATTCATGAAAAGAAGCAGATCCCTTGACAACAGAGACCAGAAATGGTCCAGAGGAAGCGCAACATTGCGAGTAAAACAAGAGTCTATGGGCAGTCAGTGAAGGGGCAAACAGGCCATCACACATCATTAACACACAGTCTAAGGCTATGTTATGGTTCGGTACTATAATTGATTTTCACTATGATTCACCTGAATCATAACTACACTAAATTATGATCAATATTCTTCAGCTATGAAGGTAGGGAATTGTGTAGCACATCTTAGAAAGAGCTAATCCTTAGAATATTAAGCATTTCTTCTTTAAAGAATGCTATGATCAAAGTAGGAAGTCTAGGACAGCTAGATGGCAGAGAGAATAAACAGCTGGGCCTGGAATCAGGAACACCCTCTTTAAATTTGGCCTCAGAAACTTACTGTGTGACCCTGGGCAAGTCATTTAATGCTGTTTACCTAATTTTCCTCATTAGTAAAATGAGCTAGAAAAGGAAATAGCAAACCACTCCAGTATCTTTGCCAAGAAAATTCCAAATGGGAGTCACAAGAGTTAGATACAACTGAAAAACCTCTGAACACAATAAGAAGTTTTCTGTTTCTCTTAAATTTCTCTGCTCAAATCCCAGTCTTTTATAGTCATTGCTGTCCAGAAAGACAGTGCTGTTCAAGAACCATTATTCTAAAATATCTCATACTCCAGGAAAGGCAACATGATGCAGTGGAAAAGAGCTGGATTTGGAGTTAGAAGTTCTGAACTTAAATCTTGGCTCTACCATTTTCTGTAGGACATTGAATAAATCACTTATCTTCTCTAGGACTTAAGTTTCCTCACTTTTAAATCAGAGAATTAGATGAGATGGTCCCTTCCAGCTCTAAATCTTTTGGTCGTAAATCAGTACAAATAACTCAGAGATTCTTAACCTTTTTTCCCTTCACCTTTCTTTTTTTATATCATTGATCCATTTGACAGCCTGGTATAGTCTATGGATTCGTTCTCAGAATAATGTTGTAAAATTCACTACATAAAATATATAGGACTGCAAAGGAAACCGATTATGTTGAAAAACAACTACCAAATATTAAAAAACAAATTCTAGGGTCCTTTTAAATATACACATGGATCCCCTTGTGTCTATTCATAAATGACGATTTAAAAACTCTTGGACTACATAATTTCTAAGGTATTTATCTACTCTCAAAATCAGTTTTGAAGGTATAGGTAAAATATCTGAAATATTCTTTGGTTATTCCAAATAGCAACTTATATTTCATAATATCATATCATTGTAACTAATATTTTCATTAAAACTTCAGTATTAGAAGTATAGCAGTATAGTATAGTGGTAAGCACAGTGGACTTTGAGTCAGTGGGCTTAGAGCAAATTCTGACTCTTTAACTTGCTAGAAATGTGACTATGATCAGTTTCTTTAACTTTCTGAACCTGTTTCTTCATGTGTACAATGTAATTAATGATCCTTATACTATATTCTTCACGGGAAAGTGTGAGGAAAGTGCCTTATCACAGAAAGATGTAATAGTAATCTTCAGTGACCAGATGCCACTGTTTTTTTCTCTTTGGAGGACAAAAATAGTCCATAGATATAAAAGTGGGCCATGATTACAATTCTGCTGATACTTCTGCTTTCAAGTTAGAGTCTGCTTGTTTAACTTAGTACTGTACTTACATTGTTATTAAAGGCTGTGTGCCCAGTGATTGGGAAGCCTGACAAAATCATAAATTGCTTCCTAAAGGCAATGGCTTGTGGCTTTTTAATGAGATAAAAAAAGCCATTCTCCTGAGAACAGACATATCAGCACAGGTACTGTGTATTCATTTGGTGGACCACTGTCCCCTGCATATCACTCAGAAAACTCTGAACAGATTTAAACTCAGCTGAACAAACCTCAGGCTACCACTTTCTAATCCCTAGTTCAGAGAGATTTTCTTTTTATCCTCCCTAACTTTTGCTCTCTTGAGAATTCTCTGGAAGTAAACTTGATATGACATCCAAAGAAAGTATTATAGATATTTCCTGCACTAGAGTGCCCTGGGCAAAATAATTTAGAAAAAAAATCATTAATACTCAAAAAGATTTGTGATTTTAATTTGAAAACTCCCTTCAATGGCGCAAGTCACAACTCATCCATGCTTAAGGATGTGGGTTTTTTTTGTATTCTTAATATATCAGATTCAAATCCTACCATAAAGCCCCAAAACTTTCTGAAACAGCACTCAGCTCATACAATTCATACTCCTATCAGTTTGTTTGTCTGAACACTGTTCATGTGGTGGAATAAACCTGCTTATAATGTTACCTCATCTGATAAGGTATTTTTTTCCCCTTCTTTTCTTAGACCCAATTAACAAGCTGTGGTGGGATAAATGTATATTAGATTTGGTGGGATTGGTAGGGTCCAGGGCTTCCTTTTTGACTTTGTTTCAGCATTTTAAAACAGAAAAACTGTCGATGTTAGCTGGGAAAGAATAGACTCAACAATACTCTAGACCTTCAGGCTATTAGCAAAAAGCCTTTTAATTTCAGTGTGCCATCCTCCCCCAACTTACACACTTACATATACACACACATACATACATAAACACAAATACATACAACACACTGAAATAATCATAGGATTTTAGGGGTGGAAAACACCTTAAGCATCATCTACTTCAACTCATTCTTTTTGTAGGTGACATAATGAGGCTAAGAAAGAAGTGATTTGCTTAAGGTCACACAGCTAGTATAAAGACATGGGATTTAGAGTCAGAAACTCTTAGCTTAGTGGTCTTAGCTCTGCCACTAGCTGTGCAATCTCAGGCAAGCTTCTTCCTCTCTCTGGACATCAGACTTTTCATCTGTAAAAATAAAGGTTTGACTAGATCAGAGGTTTTTAACATGGGTTCTAAGGATTTCAGGGGTCTGTGAATTTAGGCAGAAAAAAAATTTAATCTTTTGTTTTCACCCACCTCTAACTGAAATACAGTATTTCCTTCACTATGAAAAGTAGGCAACAAACATCACAATAAAAAGGGCTCCATTGACTTTATCAGATTGCCAAAGTGCTCCATTTCACAAAAAAAGTTAAGAATTCAGGGGTTCAATGTTCTCTAACATACCTCCAAATTTAAAATTCCCATGGAAGGAGATTGAGCCAGGATTTGAAGCCAGATCTTTAGACTCTGAATCCAGCGCTCCTATCAGCAGTCTATGCTAGGCATTGGAGAACCTCAAATCAGACTCACCTGCTTCTTTAAGCATAAGGAGACCTCTCTTGGCTTCCTCCAGGGGAAGCACAAATGATGTTTTAGCGGTGTGGAAACAGAAACCACATTTGTAGTTACACTGGCGTGTGAAATGGTAATTGACACTGACGGGGTTAACGGAGCCCCCTGATACATCTTCAGCTCCTGCAGGCTCTTCTCTGGTTCCTTCTTTTTTCTCCCGGGGTTGACTGCTCCTTTTGCCACTTGCAGACCATAGCAGTGTCCCAAACGAGGAGTATAAATATATCAGGATCTTCCACAGAGACGTCAGCTGGAGGCTGAAAACATTAAGTAGCTTCTCAGCAAAGCCTGTTAGTGTGAGCAGCCACATCTCTGCCAGCTCTCTGACTGCTGTGCACAGCACACCACTGAAAGCTCACTTCAAATCCTGCTGTTAAATACCAGGGCTCTCATGGGCTAGCTTCTGTGTCACGTGTGGGAGGTAACATCTTTTTTTTTCAATTGAATAGTTTCAATTTCCTTCTTCAGTGAAATGAAAATTGGAACCCAGACAAGAAATTACATAATCCATGTTATGAGGAAACGAAATTACTTTATCAGGATTCCCTCTTTCACCTGCTGCTTGCTGGTTACACAACATCGTAGTGTTCCTGATGCCTTGGGGAGATAACCTAAGCTTAGGGCCTGCCTAGTACTGCTCTTGAGAAATATTTGGAAGATATTTTTCAGTGGGCCAGTGTCTTCTTTGATTTGGGGGAAACTTCCTGAGGTTTTCTTATTTTAAACTATGTCTTTGAAGCTGTGCTCAGGCTCTCTGATATCACTAGACTTATTCTAACAGATGATTTTTAGCTTTATAAAATCAAAGATCTAGGGTTGGGAGGGGGTATTAGAAGCAGGGCCTTTCTCTCACCTATTTTCTTCCAATTGTTCCAGTCCAAATCAGACTGCCTTTTCTTGAAAGCCCTCTGGAACACCAACTCCATAATTCACAAAGGAACAAGGGTGCTTTCATCTTAAATCTTTTTTGTTTCTCATTACTTTCATTTCCTGGCACTCACTAAGGGTCAGGTATTGTGATCCTGGTTATAAGAGTTAATTAACTAATTGACAATAAAATGTAAACTGACTATTTCAAAGGACTCGTGATAAAAAAATATGCTATCCACTTCCAGAGAGAGGAGTGATGAACTCTGAGTGAAGATTGAACCTTATTTTTTTTTTCATTTTATTTTTCTTACTTTTTTCCCCCAACATGGTTAATGGGGACATGAAAAATAAATAAACTGACTCACTGACATCCTAATACCATACAAAATATTTTCCAGGGACATTGACTTCAGAAAGGCACCTGTTAATTCAAAGTCTCTTACCAATTAAATTTAATTAGATATTTGGAAAGGAGCCATGTAATGCTGCTCAGTTTCCCTGCAACTTGTGGGACCCTTTCTTTTTCTCCAATCCCTCCCTTCTCCATAAAAATATCTCAACCTCACCCTGGGAACTGAAACTGAGAGTCATCTTAGTGTATACAGTTTAAATGAGCATACTGGACTGTATCTGGTATTCCAGTAACCATCTGATGTCTGTACTGGCATATCTTATGCATGACTTTGGTAAAAGCTTAAGGTATGACCCAGACTGAGTCCCACTCCTATGATTAATCACTACACATAAACATGTAAATAGCATAAATACACATACACACATACAAACTAGTGAAGTACAAGTTTCTTTGGGGCAGAGGCTGTGGGTAGCTGGAGGCATCAGGAAAGCTTTCATGCAGAAGTTGATGCCTCAGCTATTTCTTAGAGGAAAAGAGGGATTTTGTGAGCTACAAGGAAGGAGGTATGCCATTTCAGGCAGGGGCAACTAATAGTTCAAAGGCATGAAGACAGGCTTTGGGGTGCCAAGATTGAGAAGACTAGTTTAACTAAATACAGAGTGCTGGATGGGGAGTAATGTCCAGTGAGCCTGGAAAGATGGGTTGGGTAGGGCTTTACAAATTAAATAGAGGAGTTTGAGTTTGTATTTTATCCTAAATAGAAAGCAACTGGAGTTGATCAAGTAAGAGAGTCACATGTTTAGATCTGTGCTTAAGGAAAACTCTGACAACAGTACATAACATATTTGGGAGTAGAGACTTGAGGAAGGTAGATCAATTAGGAGACTTGCAACTGATTGGATATGTAAGTCAAGGGAGAGTGAGGGATTAAAGATAATGTGATGTCGGGATTACAAGCTTGAGAGGCAGGAAAATGATGGTGTCTTCAGTAGAAAGAGGGAACTTTGGAAGAAAGGAAGGTTTGGGAGGGGGAAGATAATGTATTTGGCTTTAGAAAGGTTGAATTTAAGATTTCTCTATGATATCCAGGCTGAAATGTCTAACAGGTAATTGGTGATGAAGTCTGAAACATGGGCAAGGACCAAGGCTTAGGAAAACAGGAAGGGTGTGTGGGATGTGGTATAGTTGGAGATCTCCAGGCAGTGCTGGTGGAAACCCAGAATAGAGTAAGTACAAAGTTGGTCTATCAAATCACAGAGGTGGTTCCTGGGGTTGAGTCCAGTTTCTTAGTAGGAAGGAATATTTGTTGAACATCATTATAGGGGAAAAAAAGTCTTATATGTGAGTGTATACATATATATATATGTGCGTATAAAATATATATGTATGTACACATATATACACACATAGACATGTATACCCACACTGTATGTGTGAGAGAGAATATTTATTGAACAATAAATTGAACCTCACTAATATGTAAAGGAGGGGAAGGGAATAAGCATTTATATAGCACCTGTCACATGACAGGTATTGTTGTTACACAGTCAATTACTCATGTCTAACTCTTTGTGACCCCATATGGGGTTTTCTTGAAAAAGATACTGGAGTGGTTTGTCATTCCTTCTCCAGCTCATTTTACAGATGAGGAAACTGAGGCAAAATTAAGTGACTTGCCCAGGGTTACACAGCTAGTAAGTATCTGAGCTTGGATTTGAATTTAGGTCCTCCTGACTCCAGGTCCTGTGCTCTGTCCACTTAATAACCTCACCAAGAGTGAGGCTAAGGGCTTTTTACAAATATCCCTTTGAACCTCACAACATCCTCAAGTGGCAGAGGCTATTACTATCCTTATTTTGCAGTTGAAGTGGAAACAGAGTGTAAGTGACTTACTCAGGTTTACACATCTAGTAAGAATCTGAGGCTGAATCTGAACTCCAGCTTTTCTCTGACTCTAGGTCTGGTGCTCTGCTACCAGCTGCCTCTAAGGTTTCCAACTTACCTAGAAATTCCAATATATATGCTATGTTCTCTACTCCATAATATTCTAAGTTCTAGAAATTATGGAATAATAGAAGTATGACCTTAGAGTACAAATAATCTAAACTCATTTTAATTGACAAAACTGAAACCCAGAGAGGGTTTGTGACTTGCTCAAAGTCATATGGAAAGTTATTGATTAAATCAGTACTAGTACTTAAGACCCCTGACTTCTAGTCCAATGCTTTTAATTTTTTTTTTTTTACCAGACCATAGTTCTATTTTCTAATTACATTTGGGGGTATGTTTGAGATGTTTGAGCCTAGTGTACAAAATGTACACTTGCCAAAAAAGACTATTTTATGGAGAACTCACATGGGGCAGGCGATCACATGATGGTCAGAAGAAGTGATACAAGGATATTCTCAAGGTCTCTCTCAAGAACTTTGGATTTGACTGTGCAACATGGGAGACACCAGCACAGGACCGCTCAGCATGACATGCCCACATCGGAAAGGGTGCTGTGCTCTGTGAGCAAAGTAGAATTGAGATAGTACAAAGTAAACTTCAGGATGCGCAAATTTGGAGTATCCACCCCAAATATTCATCTGTGATAGAGCATTCCGAGCTCATCATGGTCTTATTAGCCACAGTCAGACACACTGAAATTTCACATTATCATGGTGATGTTATTTTGGTCCTCTTTGAGAATGAAGAACAACAACCAACCAACCAAGTATAGATTAGGGAGAGAGCCTATAGTAAGTGGGGGAAAAGATTAATAGAGGGATACCTGGGACAGCCTAAAATGATTTGAAAGCATGTACAGGCATACCTCATTTTATTGTGTTTCAGTTTATTATGCTTTGCAGATATTGTGTTTTTTGCAAATTTGAAGGCTGGTTGTAACCCTATGTTGAGCAAGTCTGTCAGTGCCATTTTCCCAACTACATGTGCTCCTATTGTGTCTCTGTGTTAAATTTTAATAATTCTCACAATATTTCAAAGTTTTCATTATTATTACATGTTATGGTAATCTGTGATCCATGATCTTTGATATTACTTTTTGATGTTATTTGTTACAATTATTTGGGGATACAGCCATATAAGATAGTGAACTTAATAAAGGTTATATGTGTTCTGACTGTTCCACCAATGGGCCTTCTCCATCCCTTGTCATCTTCTCAGACCTTCCTATTCCCTGAGGCTTTACAACATTGAAATTAGGTCAATAACCCTGCAATGGTCTCTAAGTGTTCAAGTGAAAGAGTCTATCTATCATTCAAACTTCATCGTTGTATTTTAAGAAATTGCCACAACCACCCCAATCTTCAACAATCACTACCCTGATCAGTCAGCAGCTACCAAAATCAAGAAAATCACCAGAGAAAAGGTGATCTCCAACTCGATGGAGACTCATATAATCGTTAACATATTTTTTGGCAATGAAGTATTTTAAAAATTAACATATATATTTTTATAGGCATAATATTATTGCACACTTAATAGACTACAGCATGGTAAAAACATAACTTTTACATGCACTGAAAAACAAAAAAAATCATACGACTCACTTTTATTGATATTGGATTTATTCCTTTGCTGCTTATCTTTCTTTCTCAAAGAGGATCAATGATGTCTTCACTTGTGTGTGAACTGGATTTAAGGGAAGTGAGCTGTGCAGTCATCAGCCTCACTTTCTCTTCTAGAGTCATCAAAGTTCAATGGCAAGACTGAGGATATCCCAGAATGCAGTGAGAGACCTTGACTTTTCCAAAGTAAGACCTTTCCCAGGTCTCAATTTGTTTGAGGCAACACCATTCAATGACTTAGGGCTAGGTAAAAAGTGAGACAAAGGATGACCTAATTTATCACCACAAAATATCAGTTTGGGAGGGGGAAGACTCAAAGTTTCTGGCCAAAACAGTATGCAATTGCTATTTACGCTTATTCTGAGTCATCCAAATCTAAACAAAGAGGCACCAAAGCTTGGGCTGGGAGCTATTTTTGGCCATTCAGTGAAAGCCAGAGTGATCTGGACTTAAAGGTATAAGTGCTGGCTATGGCCAATTTCTGCCACACTATTTTCCAGTTTTCCCACTAGTTTTTGTCAAACAGTGAGTTCTTATCCCAGAAGCTGGGGATCTACTGTTTATCAAACAGTAGACTTCTATGGTTATTGACCACTATGTGATGTGTATGCAACCTATTTCACTGATCTACTCCTTTATTTCTTAACCAGTACCAAGTGGTTTTGATGATTGCTGTTTTATAATACAATTTAAGATCTGGTATAACTAGGCCACCTTTCCTAGCACTTTTTTCACTAATTCCCTTGATATTCTGGACATTTTGTTCTTCCAGATGAATTTTGACATTTTTTCTAGATATATAAAATAGTTTTTTTGTAGTTTGATTGGGATGGCACTGAATAACTAAATTAATTTAGGTAAAATTATCATTTTTATTATATTAGCTTGGCCTACCCATGAGCAACTGATTTGTGATAGACTTAGTCCTTCATAGCAATGCAAAGACCTAAAACATTCCCAAAGAATTCATGATGCAAAATGTCATCCACATCCAGAGAAAGAACTATGGAGTCAGAATGCAGAATAAAGCAGACTGTTTTCTCTTTTGTTATGTTTGGTTTTGTTTAATTTTACTCATGCTTTCTCCCATTTAGTTTAATTCTTCAATGTAACACGACTAATGTGTTTAATAAGTATGTATGTGTAGAACCCATGTATGACTGCAAAACATATTGGGGGGAGGAGGAGAAAATTTAAAACTTATGGAACTAATTGTCGAAAATTGGAAATAAATAAATAAATAAATTTGAAAAGAAAAAGCATAGGAGATCTTTTTTGTTTGTTTGTTTGTTTTAAAAAGGTTTTATTGGGGCTATGTAGAACCAAAACCATAACTTCCATGTATACCTGTATACATCCCCATCTTGCGTGCATCACCTCCCTCATGACCTTCTGATGAAAAACTTCATCTAAATGAAATCCAGATGATGTAAATACTAAGGATAGGCTTAAAGGGGTAGGAAATGCCACAATAAGGTAACCCAAAGTTTGAAGCACCAAGATCAGGAGTAAGCCAACATCCATGAAGACTCATGGATGAATTTCTCAGGTCCAGGCAACAGTGTTGTAAAGTGGAATGAATGTTGGAAGAGGAGTCATAATAGACCTGAGTTTGAATTCCAATTCTAACATTTATTGGATATTCGATCCTCAGAGTATCATTACAGCTTCAACCTCGGTTACTAGCCACTTAAAGGAATATTATGAAGAAAGAGACTTATAAAACCTAAAATTTTATGGGGAGGAGAGCTCTGTTAATAATCTCTGCTACTGAGTTTCTTGAAAACTTTGGAAGTGCCTCACCCAAAAGCCTGGTAGCTACTCTGACACCTGAAAATCAATTTGCCTCATAGTTGTTATATTGAAAAGAGTACTACTGGGTTTAGAATCAGAAAACATGGGTTGAAGTTTCCTCATCTGCGAAATGAGAGAGTTAGCCTAATTGATCTCTAGGGTCCCTTCCAGATTTAAAAATCTTAAGATTCCCCCAGTGTGAACTTCTCAAAAGCAGGGGTAGACTCTCATCCTTCCATTTGTATCCCTGGTCTTGCTTTGCTAGAGCTAGAGAGCAAGTTCAAAAATAAAATCATCACCACCCTGCAGGCATTTTTCTTTAATGAAGTTAAGTATCAGTGAGAAAAGAGTAAACCTTGCAAGATGGGACACTGTAGACCAAGAAGGTTCCATGTTCCAAAATTTTCCTGCACAGATTCACATGCAGCTATTTTAGTTTATAACAACATTCCTCTTTTATACTTTTAATAAATTGCTTTATAAAATTTATCAAAATTTACAAAATATTCCTATTGTATAAAATGTAATTATACATTTACAAATTCTATGTTTATAAAATTTGATGAATACATTTTATACTTTTAAATAAAACATTTATTTATAAATACATTTATAAACATTTTTTCTTTTAAAAATATAAATTATATTTCATTCTTTTTCATTCCTTCCTTTATTTTTATGAACATCTACCTGCTTTCTTGCTTTCTAATGTGACTTTGAGTCAAATAATTCATTTCTCTGAGTCTTATTTTCCTCTTCCAAAAAAAAAAAATTGCATTACCTGCCCTATCACCCTCTTAGGGACAATACATGTGAAAGATCTTTAGAAGACTCTAAAGCTCCCTGAGTGTAGGGGATCATTAGAAGTTTACTTAAAACCAAAGGTATACAGGTAGTTCAGGTCAGGTATTCACTCTCTTCCTAAAGCTTTCATGATACCTTTTGGGGACAATTTCTGGATGAAAATAGAATTTGAGTTCAAGATGACTTGCATTTTCCTTGAAATGGAAAGTGAAAGTAAAAAGGAACACTGTGTTTTCCTACATAGTTTCCTCAAGGGACTTAGGGATTCAGGAAATTTTTTCGAGTATGGGATGATACTGAAGCCTCCTTATGATTAAGCTTATTTAAGTTTATTTATTAGTTGCTAAGGCAAATTAGGAGTGGAGAAACAGAAATCTCTTTAATGGTTTCAGCATATATTTTAAGCACAAGGCCTGAGGACCTGGTGGACCAAAGCTGCTCCTTGAGAAGCTTCTTCTCTGGTCAGTCCAATCATCTTAATGTCCCTGGAACACATACTCCTTTTTCTAACCCTGGCACTCTGCTGTCCTCCTGCCCTTCCAGGAAAAAGAATGACGCAAAAATGACCCTAGAAGAAGGTGCCCAGACCAAGAAGGACAGCTCTTTGTGGTTTCAAGTCCATATAATCTTTTCAAAATATAATTGAAACATACTTACTGTGTGGCTTTGGGCAGGTCACTGAACCTTTCAGTGCCCCCATATAACTCTCTTTGACTATAAGTTGCTGAGCAGACTCTGACCTGCATTGGTAGGGGATTTCTTCAATGGGAATGCTGGAGCTTACTTCTTATGCCAATACTATCATGCTGCCTCTGACCTAGAAAGAAAAAGGACACCATAGAGAAATGAATGGAGTTTTATCTTTCCCCACATTTGATATCTGTCGGCCTGAGAGCTGTCCAGTAGAATGCAATCTCCTTGCAGGCAGGGTCTATTGTTTTACAACAGTTTGTATAGGGAATTCCCAGGGAGAAAACTCCCTCAACCAATGTTGACTAGCATCTCCTCTGCAACTCACAGTTGCCCTGGGCCCCTAAAAGATTAATAACCTACCAAGATTCATATAACTAGTGTAAGTCAGAGGTAAGGACCCTTAAAATTATCTAACATCAATATTTCACATTTACATAACCCTTCAAGATTTGTAAAGCGGTTTTCTTTAAAACAGTTAAAGAATTGCAAGTACTTCTGTCCTCATTTTACATATTAGGAAACTGAGGTTGAAAAGTTATGTGACTTGCCCACAATCACACAACTAGTTTAAGTTGGAGACAAGATTTGAGCTTATGACTTTAAGTCCAATACTCTTTCCATTCTGCTCCACCCCTTCATTATCAGGAGTCCCCAACTTCTGATGAAGATATATCATAAAGGAGAAGGAGTGGCTAAGAGTATACTATTAGGAACACAGTTTGGGTACATTCTGAGATCTTCCTGTTGTAGTCAATGTGCTTTGAGGCAGGGATCACATTATGTCAATTCTCCAGTGGTGCAGAAGGGGCCTAGAACAGCAAAGATGACTCTTTGTGGTTTAACCTAAAACAGTTGGGCAATATTAATAGTTAGAGTAAACGACTTACACAAGGAACATAAAAGGGCTCAATCCTCCTGGTTTCCCTTTCCAGAGGGTACAACTTGCAGCAGAACACAATAATGCCCACACATGAAAAGACAGTCCCTGAAGACTCAGATCTTTGTTCCAGTGCTGTTCCTTTTTATGCCTTTCTTTTGCTTCCATAATCCTGTGTCTTAAAACTTAAAAAAAAAAAAAAAAGGTTTGCTTCACACCATCAGAGGTTGCCAATCCTTCATTTAAAAACAGGGCCTCCAGGAAATTTATGTGGGAACAGAAACATCAGGGCCTTTTCCCAGTGCAAATACTCACACACATTTATTCCTGCCTTTGTAGTTGTACTATGATGTCATTTTCACCTTTCTAACATGTCAAGAGATTAAGATGGTGCCATTGGAAGGGTACTATACTGCAATAGAAGACCATGGTTTGAGTTCTGGATTTCCCATTTACTTGCTGTGTGGCCATGGACAAGTCATTTCACATTTCTAAATTCAAATTTCCTCATTTGCAAAAGGAAGTAAATAAATAGTATTTCTTATGCCTTTACGTTCTAAAGATGTCTGGTTCTAGGTATCTTCCATTGTTTTTTTTCTCTAATCTGGTGACTTTATTATCTTTCTGATTTTTCATTCTTGTTTTCATTCTTGTTCTTACTCATTCCTGTCTACTACTGAAGTCTCTTCCTATTACCTCATCCAACCTACCTATTCTTCTTCATCTATCCAAATCCTATCCATTTCCCTGGCTCAGTTTAAGTACAGACCATTAACTCTGTGAAACCCTTGACTCCAAACTGATCTCTACATTCTCTGAAGTCTATTGTCTGGACAATATTATTTGATTACATACTGTCTTGTTTTTCCATTGAGCTATCTATATTTTCCCAACTAGATGAGACTGGAAACTCCTGGGGGACAAATTGTCCCTGTTTCAAGTTTCTTCCCTCATCAATTCATGCGTCATATAGATGCTAGAGTGATTTTCAATTAATATGCACACAATAGGCAGATATGACCATGTCACTCTCCTACTAAATTCCACTGGCTTCCTACTGTATATAGGACTATCTATCTATCTATCTATCTATCTATCTATCTATCTATCTATCTATCTATCTATCATTCTATCTATGCTAGTGTGGCTTATATAGTCTTTCACAACTTAGACCCAAACTATCTTTCCAGTCTTGTTATGAATTATTCCCCTTCCTGTAATTTAAAAATTGGCTTTCTTTCTGTTTCTCACAGAACATTCTATCTCCCATCACTGTGCCTATACATTGGATATCTCTCCTGCCTGGAATTCATTCTCTTTTCATTATAATTTTATAAAATTCCTCACTTAAAAAATCAGCTTAAACATTATCTTCTACATAATGCTTTTACTGACATCCCCAACCCCCAAATGCTTCCTTCCCTAATTATATTTATTTTTACTCTGTAGATATAATTTACATAATATATAATTTATAATATTTATTATTATTTATATAATATTTAATTTTTAGTCTGTATATATTATTTATATAATATAAAAGTATATTTATATTTACATATACACACATGCATGCACATAAATAAATGTGCATGTATATATATGTGTGTATACACACACACAAACACACAAATATATATACTCAAGCACATTTTGTATAAGACTCTCCTTGTTGGTGGAGAATGTTTACTTAATTCTCTCTGTTTGCATGAGGGGGCAGAGTTGGTGAGAGCTTAGAATAGGTCAAATATTAGTTCTGCGTTCCAGCTTTAAGAGAGAACCCTAGATTTCAGGTTCTCTTTAGGAAGAGGTCCTTGCAGCAATGGAAAAACTCTGGGGAGAAGCCAACATGTAGGGAAGCTGTCCTTATTACCAGTTTATAACAATGGAGATTTTAGGACATTTTCCCTTAGGTGAGACTAGAAATAGCTCTGTTGAACTGAGATATCTCAATCCTAGTGAGATAGCTCATTCACTCTGCATATTATCTTGTATATTTAAATCTATATAATTTCTCTCATTTCTGTTTGTTATTGGCTAAGATGAATGAGTTTAGTTTACATACATTAGTTATGATCGTTGTGTAAATGGCATTTGTGTGTATACATATATATGTATGTATGTATGTACATATCTATATATGTATATGTGTGTGTGTGTGTGTGTGTGTGTGTGTACAGACAGACAGAGGCAGAGACAGACACAGAGAGATAGAGAGGGAGAGAACTTGGGTCATTTCTTCCACTAAAAGGCTAGCACCCAGAAAACACAATTTGAAGCTAAAATCATTCCCCCTAGAATAGCAATATTTGGAAAAGGCAGATAGGTATAATTCTAGACCAGAACTTCCTCTCTGAGGATCTCAATTTCCTCCCTGTAAGACACATCTAGATAAACTCATGGGGTCACATATTAACTACATGGGCAACATACCCCTGCTTCTGTATTCCCAGAGCCTAGCAATGCCTGACACATAGTAGGTACTTGATAAATTCTTGTCAATTCCTTGAAGTATTAATTTGACAAACACTTGACATACACTTTACCTGATTAGGAATTCCACTTCCCTACCCCAATCTCTGACAAGTGATCATCCATCTTTTCCTTTAAATACTTTAGCAAAAACAAGTCCAATACTTTTCAAGAGAGTCCATTTCACTTTTGGATAGTTCTGATGGTTAGAAAGGTTTTGTTTATATTGAATGAAAATCCATCTCTCTGCAACTTCTCCCCCACTCCACTCTAATTTCCCTAGTTTTGCCCTGTGGGGGTGAAACAGAAGAAATCCAATCCTTCATCAATATGATATTCCTTCAAATTTTTGAAAGAGCTCATTTATCCTAAATCTTCTCTACTCGAGTGTCAGAAACATCAGGTAGTGCAAGATATTCTACCATTCTGGTAGATTTCTTCTATTACTCTTCTATCAAGAAACAAGTAATTATAATTCCATAGGGGATAAAAAAAGAGCACACAAAGTTACTATAGAGCTAGAAAATGGAGTTTGAAGGGTTTAGAAGATGATAGTTGTAAACACAGCAGTTTTAAAAAGATATTGGCTCAAAAAAGTGTGGACCTTAAGGAAAGGAGGAGAGAAGAGAAAAGAGGGGAGGGGAGGAGAAGTTTTCACATGGGCACATAGCATAAACACTAAGCTAGACCTTGCAGCCTGCTTACATGTGCTCCCTGGACAGTACCAAGTGAACAATAATGAAAGACTGAATGATTACATGTTTTCTAGGACAACTTATATTAATCATTGGCAGTTGCACTTGTCTCCAAGTACTTATTTGAGAATGAGAGTGCACAGGGTGAGAGTGAGACTGGCTAACAACTACAAATCACCATTTCCTTGAACCCAAGTTGGTCAGCAAGTTACTCATGATCCCAGTCAAGTGAACAGGACAGCAGTTGAATTATTTGCCTTTGAATTGGCTTGATAAGTAACCATGGTAACAAAGGTCAATTACCTTGCAACCCTCCCTCTGGCTTGCCTTAGATATAAACTAAATATATCTTAAGTTTCACTTTCCTGTTTAGGTTTCTATTTTGTAGCAATTATTTTTCCATAGTTCCTACTTCTTCCTTTTCCTTAAAAATGCTCAGTGTAAGTTATTATTATAATTTCCCACTTAGTCTTCGAGGGATATAAAAACTTCTTCAAGTTAGCCCTTCAAATAAATACTTGAAAACAGCTAATTTATTCTCGTGAAATCTTCTCTACCCCAACCTGTCAGTATTGTGGGATATAATGCAGGGCTAAGAAATAAAAACATAAGTGCTGTCACTTTTGCCAGAAGTCTCCTTTCCCCACTTCTGCAAATGTTGGTACAAGGAAAAAAAGGAACAAGTGATTCTAAACTAGAAAGGATATGAAAGAACACCAGGAGGTGGACCGTGGAAGATATAAGTACTTTGGAGGGTTGAGATGTTGACCTGAAGGTTGTGAAGGTTATGAATGTGGCCACACATAGCAAGGAACAGTGCTGGTAATGAGGGTCCCAGGTGGGCAGAGTAGTCCCTTCATTCAGCAACAAGGTAATTTCCTGGCTCTGGGCAGCTAGATTGTGCAGTGGATAGAGCACCAGTGCAGGAGTCAGGAGGACCTGAGTTCAAATCTCACCTCAGACACTTGACACTCACCAGCTGTGTGACCTTGGGCAAGTCACTTAATCCCAATTGCCTCATCCTGGGTCATCTCCAATCATCCTGATGGATATCTGGTCACTGGATTCAGATGGCTCTGGAGGAGAAGTGAGGCTGGTGACCTTGCACAGCCTTCACTCAAAACAAAGTCAAGTGCAAGTCATGTCATCATTTCTCTGATGGCATGGTCTTCTTTGGCAACAATGAACACAATTTCCTGTCTTGCAACTCAAACTCCCAAACCATAGGAGGGTACATGTCTTGTATCCTCAGGATCAGAAATCTTGGGCCTGTTTTAAATTACACAGCCCATAGGTCTGTCCTTACCATGACCATCAGTGACCATATTTACCAGCTGTCCCATATTTTCCACCTCTCCCTGTGATACACCTCATTCACTCTGTAAGCCTCCCTTGTAAGTAATTTTCTACACCCTATGATTCAAACCTAAGAAATGGCTAGCTTGTACACCAGGTTAAGACAAAGTGGTTAAGGGTCTCCTTTTCAGAGTACCATTGTTGAACAGCATTATTTTTTTTCATATCACAGAGTCACAAAATGTTTGCGATAGAAAGGCCATTAATTATCATATAGTTCAGACACCTCATTTTAGAGAGGAGGAAACTGAGACCAAGAAATGTTAACATACTCAAGGACAGAGATAACTAACAAAATTCAGAATTAAATAATCAATCAACAAACAAACACTTGTGCCAGGGTATACAAAGAAATAAATGAACATGTACAACATGCAAAATTAATATAAATAAACATATGTATTTGTAAGATAAATACAAGGTTTATTTATTTTTGGTGGGGGAGGTGGAGGTACTAGTAGCTGGAGGGATCAGGAAAGGTCTCACGTGTGAATGTCATTTGAGCTCAGTTTTAAAAGAAATTGGGGTTCTATACTCATCTCTTAACTTTTAAACCATGCTAGGCTTTTTCCTGCCTCTTGTTTCACCATCCATAATACTAAAGAAGAACTTATTTACTGTTTTATACTTACTAACTATATGACTCTGGGTAAGTCACTTAACCTCTGTCTGCTTTAGTTTCCTCAGGTCTAAAATGGGAATAATTATAGCACCTAGCTCCCAGGGTAATTTTCAGGATCACATGAGATAACACATGTGAGGTGTTATATAAATATAGCTTTTTTGTCATTGCTGTTTACCACTGAGCAAATTATGTAAGGTGTTTGAGTTTCAGTTTCCTCATCTATAAAATGGGGGATAATACCCTGACTCTCTCTCTACAAAAGAAATGGAAAAAAAAGGAATAATTGCTCATATTTGTATACTGTTTTAAGGTTTGTGAAGCACTTTCCTCACAAGAACTCTGTGAGGCAGATAGAAACTTCAGGTATTATCCCCATGTTATAGATGAGGAAACTAAGCTCAGACATCCTAAGTAATTTGCCAGAGGTAAACAGTGACCATGACAGGACTTTAACCTGGGTCTTTAGACCCCAACTTTAATACTCTTTCCAATGTACCTTAGTGCCTGACATAAGAGAGTCTCTAACCTCATGGATGTTACAATCTAAGGGGGGAGAGGGGTAGTGGTGGACAAGGAGAACATCTCTAACAATCATATATCAAAAATTAGAGCCTAGAAAGGAATTTAGAGGCCATCTATTTTAATTCCCTTGTTCTACAGATGAGGAAACTGAGACCTAGAGAGCTAAGGGATGGATAGACAGATAGATAGACAGACAGACAGACAGACAGATAGATAGATAGAGATAGAGATATATCTATTTTTAGCTGGAAGAAATTTCAGAGGTCATCTACACCACCTCATGATGAGGAAACTAAGGCCCAGAGAAATTAAATAATATGTCCAAGGTCATAATAGTAATGAGTGGCAGGGCCAGCATGTGAACTCACTTCCACTGACTCCCAAAACCATAAGGTAACAGTGTAAGGAAAAGTAAACTTTAGAGTTAGAGTCTGAGTTCCTAAAGTAACTCTGATACAATGGCCCTTTTAGCTCCACATCACAGGCTTTCAGCCAATTTGGTGTAGAAATCTCACCTGTGGGCCTACTTGCTTAAAGCAGCACCCCAAGGGGATACAAAGAAGCCATTAGTATCCTCCAGCCCCACCCACCTCAGGCTCCCAGGCAACCCAGCTAGGCCTAGGTTCTTGGGTTTCATCGTTTTCTGCATTTATTTCCATGCCCGGGACCAAATAGGTAAAACTTAACACCCCCTGTGCCCCCTTCTCCCAGCTCGGTCCCAAGGAAAGGGCGCCTGAGGCTTGTGCAGCCAGGGCCATCCCTGGGCGCTGACCGCGAGGCCTCTGCTGTGCCCAGCCCCCGCCCACCTCCGATCTTTCGTTTCTTCGCGAGCCTTGCCCGCTCAGGGCGTCCCCCCCATCTCCCCCAGCCCCCGAACCCCAGTCCTATCGCTAGGTTTCGTTTCTGGGTCGGTTTCCTTTCCTATTTCTGATCTCGCCCTTCGGGGCGGGGCCAGCGGCCCCTCGCTATGGCTTTTGTCCCTCGCCTGGGCGACTTCGTTCTCAGATTCTTGGAGAGGATGGGGCAGCCGCAGGTACCAGCTGTCTGCCGCCGGATCAGCGTTCAGTACTCGCCTGACCTGGTCCTGGACCGCTTCTTCGTACTGGAGCTGCCAGACTCCCGTCTGGTTCATTTCACCCTCAGCAGTGAGACGGGTGACAACGCAGACAGGCGCGCCCTGGCCCGCAGAGATCCCAGGCTAGAGTCGTTCCTCCTGGCGCCGGGGCGCAGCTACTCCCTGTGCGTGCCCATAGCGCCAGGGTCGGGCTACAAGGGGCGGATCCGCGCTGCGCGCCTGCACCACCAACTGCTACAGCAGCTTAGCCGGGACCCTTTCCAGAAGTGCCAGCTGCGGCGCCTGCTCTCCTACTCCCCCAACAACTCGGAGGGGAGCCCGGAGAAGGGCTTCATCCTGTGGGATCCCCAAGACTGCCTGCAGATACAGCGCGCCTTGGAGGGTCTGCTGGTCGCCTGCGAGCCTCCACGCCCACATCTGGGCATGTTCGATGCTGACCACAGTGGCCTGCTGTGGCAGAAGCTGTGGGAGCTGCCAGAAAGATTAGGAGAGGAAAGGGTGAAGTTCCGAGTGGTGCCCGCTGTGGAGCCTCCGCTGCACCCTTTAGTGCCAGACCTGCCCATGTCTGTGGTGTTTCCCAGCCTTGAAAAAACCCGAAAGGTTTTTGAGGAGGTAAGAATTCAGCATCAACCTAGAATGGACTGTCCTAACAATAATAATAATAATAATAATAATAAGGTTTAAGGCATCATAAATTTAAAACTGGAGAGGACTGCAAGAAAAACCCTCTCATTTTACATATAAGGAACACAGGTTTCTTTATATGTAAAGTTTTGTTTTGTTTTTTTTTAACATAAAAGGTTAAATGACTTCTCCAAGGT
Organism: Notamacropus eugenii; assembly: GCF_028372415.1. Classification (NCBI taxonomy): domain Eukaryota; kingdom Metazoa; phylum Chordata; class Mammalia; order Diprotodontia; family Macropodidae; genus Notamacropus; species Notamacropus eugenii. Next base: position 553,685,607 of record NC_092872.1, read on the forward strand.
CACACTGGTTTTTGTGAGCCCAACCTTGGGATTCAAACCTAGAACCTCTGATGCCAAATTCATTGATCTTTTCTAGTTTTTTAGAAATCTTCCAATCCAGCCTCCTCATTTTACAGGTGAGAAAACCTAGGTCAGGAGAGGTTGTAGTTGTCCTTGCTGTTATCCAGTACCATCCAACTCTGTTTGCAATTTTCAACTCATTTGCAATTTTCTTGGCAAAGATCCTGGAGTGGTTTGCCATTTCCTTCTCCAACTTATTTTCGAGATAAGGAAACTGATGCGAACAGGGATAATGACTTGACCAGGGTCACACAACCAGAGAGTATATGAGATCAGAGTTACCAGAGTTGAACTCAGGTCTTCCTGACTTACTACCTGACACTCTTATCTACTTTGCCACCTGGCCGCCCTAGAGATCCTAAGAGAGTAAATTTAAATATAGAAAGGACTTTGTAGATAAACTAGTCAGCAAGCATCCCTTCCCCCTTTTTTCTGGAGAAAGAAATTGAGGCCCAAAGAGATAAAATGAATTGTCCAGGATCATACACATAGCAAGTTGCAGAGGTGGAATTTCAACCCAGATCCCCGACTCTAAATCTGGTATCTTTTCTCCCTTAACTAGATTTGACAGCCATTTGACGTTTTACCCCAGAAACTTGTTGCTTCTTACTATTTTTTGTTTTAGTTTTGATTTTGGTTACCTTACCTGTAACTGATTCTGGCCAGGTAGAATTCATTCAAAAGAAGGCTATACTTTGGGAGATTGAGACCGTTTTGCTGGCCACATCTATGAGAAATGAAGTTTCTGGAGTCCTGGGTTCTAAACAGTGATCTGGTGGTAATTGATTTTTTTTTTATTTTTTTGATAATTGATTTTGTGACATTAGGCCAGTCCCAAGATCTCTATACATTACTATGGGGCAGCTAGGTGGTGCAGTAGATAAAGCACTAGTGCAGAAGTCAGGAGCACCTGAGCTCATAGCTCACCTCAGACACTTGACACTCACTAGCTGTATGACCTTGGGCAAGTCACTTAACCCCAATTGCCTTATCCTGGATCATCTCCAGTCATCCTAATGGATATCTGGTCACTGGATTCAGATGGCTCTGGAGGAGAAGTAAGGCTAATGACCTACATAGCCCTCCCCCACTTAAAACAAAGTCAAGTGCAAGTCATGTCATCATTTCTCTGATGGCATGGTCCTCAAATACATGAACATTACTAGGAGGGATGATGAAATTTCAAAGGACCACAGGGTAAAAAACATGGAACTGGATGTAACTTTAAAGAAGAATTAGTCCACTACCCCAAACTGAAAACCACTGAGAAAAAATGACTTTCTGAAAGTCTGCTCCTTCCCTCTATACTCCTGTCATTGAGGCACTGTGAGAAGTGAACAGAGGTAGCATGGAAAGGTATTCATGAAAAAAGATGTTCTGCTGTTATGATAACAATATTCATGTTACTGTTCTGGGTATCATGACATTAAGAGAAGATCCATATTCATCTCTCAAGATACTTACTATAATAGGTTACAGCACTGACTGATCACCAAACATTTTGTGTATGTACCAAATATAGGCCACAGTTAGTTATGCTTTGTGTTTATTATGATCTTGGTCAATTCATTTCACTTTTTTTGAGCTTCAATTAATTACTTTATCTGTAAAATACTGTAAGTAAAACTAAGATGACAGGGACATTTATGAGGATCAAATGGAGATAATTTAGAAAGAATATTTTATGTAACTAAAGTCCTATGACATCAGTCAACCACCTAATCAATCAGCAAGAGTTTATTAAATGCTTATTATGTGCATGTGGGCAGCTAGGCAGTGTAGTAGATAGAGTGCTGGATCTGGAGTCAGGAAGACCAGACTTCAAATCCAGCCTCAGACACTTAACTAGCTCTTTGACCCTGGGCAAGTCGCTTAACCCTGTTTACCTCAGTTTACTCATCTATAAAATGAGCTGGAGAAGAAAAAGGTAAACCACTCCAGTATCTTTGCCAAGAAAACCCCACAAGGGGTCATGAAGGGTTGCACGCAACTGAACTACTACAACAAATTATGTGCCCACACTGTGCTAGTTCCTGGGGATAGAAACACAAAGAATGAAACAGTACACTGATGTAGCTTGCGTTTGCATGGAGGGATCATTCCCTCTCCCCACACAGGGGTGCACGCGCACACACACACACTCACACGTGTTTATATATTTATGTATATATATATATATATATATGCAAAATATACTGAATAAATATAAAGAAAATAAGTGCAAATAAATAATAGGTAGTTAGTAGTTAAATACAATTTAAATAAAACATCAAAGGATCGAGAGGTGGAAATAACCTTAACTATCATCTCATCCAAGCCCCTGATTTAGCAGAGGAAGAAACTGAGGCCTAGAGATGTTAAGTAACTCACCCAGAGTTGCATAGATAGAAAGATTGGTATGGGATTTGAATGCTAGTTATCTTACTCCAGAACTACTAACCAATCTTTTGCCTGTCCCATGCTGATACTGTGGCTACACAAATGTGACTTGTTAGTATTTTTATTGTCTGTAGTTGTTCATTCTTTATTTTCAAGGATTAACAGGTTCCATTAGCGAGGAAGGTAACAATGCTAACCTTAGGAGGAATATGTCCCTCCACAGGGAGAACCATTTCAAGATGAAGCATAAATCTGGAGGACATTGAAGAAACCTGCCCATTCTAGTCATAATTTTTGCCTAGTTTTGGGATAGTAAACTTCAAAGTAGGCCTTTTCCTCTTGAAGGATCTTCCTAGAAAGTTGATATATTCAGTGATACAGATTTGATCAACAAGAATTCTCAATATTATGCAATCTCAGTTTTCATTTCAAAGGCTATATTCCTCATGTAGATAGTGCAAGTGCTGTTGCTTCTATTTTTCAGATGGGAACACCTGAAGCACATACAGATGGGAAGTATTTACCAAAGCCACAGTCAGTGAGCACCATAACCTAAGAATCCTGAACCGAATTCAGGACTCTATCCAGTATTCCATTGTTAACACCTAAATTTTTTATGTGTGTTTGGGTTTGTTTTATAATAATTGCTGAAAGTAAAGGCCAGGGTATTTGTTAAAAAATGGAGCTAAACAACCCTAAGGAGAAGTTAGGAAAGACAAAAAAATAAAAAAAGAAATTAGAAAAAGGAAGAGAGGGAGTTTTTATACAGGAGTAACCTATAAAGCTGAGATTTTTCTCAATCTCTTTTTTTCTTACAAGGGTGAAAGCCTAGTAACTGATAATAATAATTAAATAGCAGGAGTTTTAGATTCATTCCTAGAAAAAGCTTTCTTTTAAAGCTTTCAATAGCCAGAGTTATAATTATAGCTCTTAGTGCCCAGTTTGAGTATTCTCCTAAAGCATCGATATGGTGTGACTATACAGTAAGGAACTGTCTTAATGATAACAGCACTAATGATAATTTAGACAGACCAGAACTCTAAATGTATTTTGTGCTTCAAAGTTATACATCTTTAAGGCTACACATAGAATATTTTGAAACTCCTAAATAGTAGTTTCCTTTTTAAAACCTCCATTTGTAGCAATGAAAAAGCCCCTTCATTTAAAAAAAACAAGTTATGAATGTAATATCAACAAACATGAACTAAGAAGAATGAAAAAGGAAAAATTGTATATGAAAATATCTTCTTGTATATATAATATATGTATATATATTTTAAAATGTATATTAAATTAGCATGATAGTAACAGAATTTCTCCACTTTATTTTAATTACTTAGTGAACTCATTGGTTTTGCCAAGTCTTTTTCAGGAGTGTTCATTTACCTTCAGTGTCCAACTCTCACCTATGGCTCCAAGAGGCTATAATAATGTAGTGGTGACACCCAGGTGAAACTTTCTTGACAGATGGGCTAAATCAAGTAAGAGGTAACTGAGGCCTCAAACTAGTCAGTGAGTTAGGGGGATATCTACCCCAAGTATGAGAAGACTTGCTCCCAGTGGATTGCACAACAGTTTGTTACAATGGCAGTGAAGGTGGCTGAAGTAGGTACTGTAGAACATTTAGAGCCAGGTCAGACATCGAAGATTCCATGGTCACTGGAACAAATGGTTGCCCACTAGGGGACCTCAGACAAGTCAACTAACTTCTCTGGGCCTCAGCTTTCTTGTCTTTCAAACAAAGGGGGTGGATTAGATTGCTTCTGAGATCCCTTATAGCTCTAGATCTATGAACCTAAGGAGTGAGAGAAGCATGCAAGGTTGGGGAGGTAACATAATAGTCAAAGGGAGATTTTCTCAGGGTACAGCCAGCGTAAGAGAAGGCTGGAGTTTTTACAGCCTGTGTCTGTTGTCTGATAACACTTAGGCAGTTGAGAGACTTATCACAGTAAGGTTGCCTTCTGAGTGATGAATGTATTTGGCCAAAACAATTCTCCAAATTCACTACTCACATACATGTATACTGTGTATACATATAAGGCATGGAATATTTTCTTTGAAGTATTAGTGTTTTAAAAGTGTTGATTTGTTTGTATGACCTTTATTTATTTTTTGAATTATTTATTTTTTATTTTAAATTATTTTGTTTTCAGTTTTCTACAATCACTTCCATATATCTTAGATGTTTTTTCCCTCCCTCTTCTTCCTTTTCCCTCCCTCCCCACTCCCTCCCCAAGACAGCATGCAATCTTATATAGGTTCTACACGCACATTCCTATTAAATACATTTTCACCTTAGTCATGTTGCATAGAAGAATTAAAATGAATGGGAGAAACCATAAAATAAAACAAAACATTAACACAAGAGAAAGGTCTGCTTCATTCTGTGATCCAATTCCATCCAATTCTGGATGTGGAAGGTGTTTTGCCTCAAGAGTTCATTGGGCATTTTTTAGGTTCTTGCATTGCTGTGAAGGACTAAGTCTACTAGAAAAATTCCTCATACATTGTGGTTGTTGCTATGTACAAAGTTCCCTTGGTTCTGCTCTTTTCACACAGCATCAGTTCAGATAAGTCCTTCTAGGCCTCTCTGAAGTCTTCCTGTTCATCATTTCTTATAGCACAATAGTATTCCATTGTATTCATATGCCAGAACATGTTCAGCCATTCCCCAGTTGATGGACATCCTCTCGATTTCCAGTTATTGGCCACCACAAAGAGAGTTGCTATAAATATTTTTGTACATGTGGGACCCTTTCCCATTTTTATGATCTCTTTGGGATACAGTCCTAGAAGCGATATTACTGGGTCAAAGGGTATGTATGCACATTTTTGTAGCCCTTTGGGCATAGTTCCAAATTGTTCTCCAGAATGGTTGGATCAGCTCCCTGCTCCACCAACAATGAATTAATGTTCCAACTCTCCCACATCTTCTCCATTATTTATCATCTTCCTGTTTTGTCACATTAGCCAATCTGATAGGTGTGATGTGGTACTTCAGAGCTGTTTTGATTTGCACCTCTCTAATCAATAGTGATTTAGAGCATTTTTTCATATGACCTTACATAGCTTTAATTTCTTTCTCTGAAAACTAACTGCCTCTTCATATCCGTTGACCATTTATCAGTTGGGGAATGAATTGTAGGTTTAGACATTTGACTCAGTTCTTTATATATATTTTAGAAATCAGGCCTATACCACACTTAATAGTTGCAGAAATTCCCAGTTTTCTGCATCCCTCCTAATCTTGATTGCATTGGGTTTTTGTGAAAAAAACTTTTCAATTTAAGGTAATCAAAATTATCCACTTTGCACTTTATAATGTTCTCTGTCTCTTGTGTGGTCAAAAATTTCTCCATTCTCCATAAATCTGACAAATACACTACTCCTTGCTCCCCTAATTTGTTTATAGTATCAGTCTTTATACCTAGATCATATATCCATTTGGACTTCATTCTTGTGTATGGTGTCAGGGATTGGTCTATGCCCAGTTTCTATCACACTGTTATCCAGTTTTCCCAGCAATTTTTGTCAAACAGTGAGTTCTCCTCATAGAAGCTGGGGTCCATGGGTTTATCAAACAGTAGATTGCTATATTCATTGACTGCTGTGTGTTGAGTACCTAACCTATTCCACTGGTCTACCCTTCTATTTCTTAGCCAGTACCAAGTGGTTTTGATGATTGCTGCTTTATAATACAATTTGAGATCTGGTAGGGCTAGGCCACCTTCCCTCACATTTCTTTTTATTAGTTTCCTTGATATTGTGGACCTTTTGTTCTTCCAGATGAATTTTGATATTATTTTTTCTAGCTCTAGAAAATGATTATCTGGTAATTTGATTGATATGGCACTGAATAGGTAAATTAATTTAGCTAGAATTGTCATTTTTATTATATTGGGTCAGCCTAGTCTCGAGCAACTGATGTTTTTCCACTTACTTAGATCTGACTTTATTTGTGTGAAAAGTGTTTTGTAATTGTGTTCATATAGTCCCTGGGTTTGTTTTGGCAGGTAGACCCCCAGATATTTTATAATGTCTACTGTAACTTTAAATGGGATTTTTTTTTCCTATCTCTTGCTATTAGGCTTCATTAGTAATATATAGAAATGCAGATGATTTATCTAGGTTTATTTTGTAACCTGCAACTTTACCAAAGTTATTTATTATTTCAAGTAGCTTTTTACTTGAATCTCTGGGATTCTCTAAGTATATCATCATATCATCTGCAAAGAGTGATAACTTTCTTCTTTGCCTATTCTAATTCCTTCAATTTCTTTTTCTTCTGTTGCTACAGCTAGCATTTCTAGTACCATATTGAGTAACAGTGGTGATAATGGACATCCTAGTTTCACCTCTGATCTTATTGGAAATGCATCTAGCCTTTCCCCATTGCATATAATGCTTAATGATGGTTTTAGGTACATATTGCTTATTATTTTATGGAAAGTTCCATTACTATGCTCTCCACTGTTTTCAATATGAATGGGTGTTGTATTTTGTCAAAAACTTTTTCTGCTTCTATTGAGATAATCTTGTGGTTTCTATTAGTTTTGTTGTTGATATGATCAATAATGCTGATAGTTTTCCTAATATTGAACCAACTCTGCATTCCTGGTACAAATCCTACCTGATCATAATGTATTATTATCATGATAAATTGCTGTATTCTTTTCACTAATATCTTTCTTAAAATTTTTGCATCTATATTCATTAGAGAAATTGGTCTATAATTTTTTTTCTCTGTTTTGGCTCTTTCTGGTTTAGGTATCAGAACAATATTTATATCATAAAAAGAATTTGGTAGGACTCCTTTCCCAGTTTTCCCAAACAGTCTATATAGTATTGGAATTAACTGTTCTTTAAAGGTTTGAAAGAATTCACTTGTCAGTCCATCTGGCCCTAGAGATTTTTTCCTAAGGAGTTTCTTGATGACTTGATCAATTTCTTTTTCTGAGATGGGGTTATTTAAGTATTCAACTTCCTCTTCTGTTAATCTGGGCAATTTATATTTTTTTAAATATTGATCCATTTCATTTAGATTGTAGGATTTATGGGCATACAGTTGGGCTGTATGACTTTTAAAAACAAATTTTATTAATATCTTTTGTTTTTACTTCTCCTATCTTCCAATGTGTCCCTTCTTTCTCTCCTTCCCAGAGATCCATCCATCCATTTAAATAAAAATAAGGTGAAAAAAGTCAACATAACAAAATATATTGAATATGATCAATAAAGAGCACATGATTTCTCCCACTTATGCAAAGGAGTCAGGGGAGGTTCTTCTCATAGTTCCTCTTTAGAGTTACTATAATTTTGTACCATTCATTTTCAGCCATTTTGTTGTTCTTTCCAGTCATGTCACTCTTGTCATTATGCATATAATTTTTTAGGTCTTTTCCACTCCGTATCATTTCATATCTCTTCCCATCCTGCTCTTTATTCATCATATTCTTTTCTTAACTGAAATATTCTGTATTGTCCATGAACCACAGTTTGTTTAGCCAATGTCAATCTATGGTTATCTACTTTGCTGACAATTCTTTACTTCTGGAAAAAAAAATGCTACTACAAATATTTTAGTTGTGCATATGGGACTTCTTTATAGTATCACTGATCTCTTTGAAGTAAATGCCTAGCAAAGAAATCTCTGAATTCAGGAACCTGAACATTTTATGTACTTTCTTTGTGTAATTCCCGCTTGCTTTCCAGAAAGGTTGAACCAGTTTTGTTTTTCTATACTTGTATATTCTTGGTCTTCATAGGTCTAAACAACATGGTCCTAATAGATCTAAAATATGTCTAATGGGGGTGTTTCAAGGAAGGAGGGAGTTTCAAGAATTCATGAATGAAAATTGTCATTACAGTGTACATCTCTAATTCCTGAGGCCCAAGAAGTCCTTAATTTGGTGGATAAATGCCCGAAGAATGTCCAGAAAGGAAAGTTCCCTGTCATTGTTATTGAGGGTTTGGATGCCACTGGTAAGACACTATTTTGTCATTCATAAGTTACAATAATAATTATGGAATTTGAGTTTATTTTCAAGTCAGCAAATGCTCATTAAGTAATTCTGTGCAAGGCACCATAGGTAGTCTCTGGGATGATGAATTACATAGGCCATATTAATTTTTGTGCTTTATCTGATTTTAGTGAACAAGACAGTTTTTTTTGTCTTGTGTATGAAATACAGGCAAAACTACAGTGACCCAGAAAGTCTCAAAAGCACTGAATGCTGTCTTCTTAAAGTCACCTCCAAACTGTGTCACCCAGTGGAGAAAAATATTTGATGATCAGCCAACAATCATCAGGCGAGCATATTACTCTTTGGGAAACTATATCGTTGCTTCTGAAATAGCTAAAGCATCTACCCAGACTCCTGTGATTATAGACAGGTAAGTATAAAGGTATATTTACATCACATATCTTCTTTATTTTTATGAATTTTGTTTATAGGTAATATTTTTAATGAAATAAAAATGCAGTTCACAGAAACATAGGAGTTTAAGGTTTATAAATCCCTCTCCAATAAATAACCCAATGAGGTCTAAGGAGTACAAGAAATAGCAAGAAATATTGGGAGATTTTGACTAAGTGACTTTGAGGTCCTTTCCCACTCTCAGTCTATGAATTATTATTCCCTTTATACAGATAAAGGAAACTGAGGTTTACAGTGAAATAAAATGAAATGGCCTGTCAGTCTAGTTCATATAGTTCCTAAGTGTCAGAACTAAGATTCAGTCTCCGTATCCCTAAATTCAAGTCCTTCTTAGCACTATACAAAATAGTAATATTGTTATCACTGCTAGCAATTAAGGTTTACAGAAAACTTTATAAATGCTATCTTTCTTGATCCTTACAACAACCCTGTGACATACATGCTGTTATCGTATTCATTTTACAGATGAGGAAATTGAGGCAAAGTGAACTTGAGCAATTCACCCAAGGTCCAATAGCTAGTAAACAACTGAGGCTGAATTTTAAATCAGATCTTTCTGACTCCAGGTTCAGTTACTTTATGTATTGTTCTAACTAACTTCCTTTACACTCTAAGGGTTGATGATGTAAGTTTTTAATAACCCATACTCTTGATGTAATGCAGAATTTGCTGTTGAGGGAGATATTTAATCAGAGTAGGCCCCAAGCAATGAAAGCTTTATTTTTCCTAAAAGGTACTGAGATTGAGAAAAGAATGAGGCACCATTAGGCTTTAGACTTGAGGATTTGTTACATCATTTTCAATTCCCCAGAGTTTCTCAGTTCACTGGTTTGTATAGACTGCATATTGTGATTGCACATTATATAGATTTGTACAGATTGTGTTTTTGCCTCAGATCTTTGCCATCTGCCAACGAACTAAGTATCTTCTATATGCCAGGGGATTCAAAGAAAGGAAAAATATAGTGCCTGCTCCCAAAAAGTTTTTAGTCTAATGGGAGAGACAACATCCAAATATGTACATACAAACAAAATATATCCAGGATAAAGTAGCGGCAGGGGTAATCTCAGAGGGAAGTCACTAAGATTAAGGAAGACTGAAAGCCATCTTAAAGAAGATGGAGTTTTAGGTGAGACTGAAATTGCTCTCTCCAAAGTTCCAAATACTCTCTTAGTTGACCCGTCTAATGGCCTTTTCTCAGTCTACATCCTTCTTGACCACTGTGCAGCCTTAGAAACTTTCACCCTCTTCTCTTTGGTACTCTCTCTTCTTTCTAGGTTTTTATGTTTTCATTCTCTCCTCATTCTCCTACTGCTCCTTCTAAGTCGCCTTTACTAGATCTTCATCTGGGTCGTGCCTTCTAGCCATGGGTGTTCCACAGGTTTCTGTACTAGACATTTTAAGTCTTCTCTCTCTATACTGTTGCACTTGGTGACCTCATCAGATTTCACAGATTCAGTTATCATCTCTACACTGATGATTCTCAAAAGTGCTTATCTAGCCCTGACTTCTCTGCTGACCTTTCAGTTTTGCATCTGTAGCTGGCTATGGGACATCTGGAAATAGATGTCTCAGAGACTTCTTAAACTCAACATGTCCAAATCTGAACTCATCATCTTTCCCTCCAAACCCTTCCCCTTTCCAAATGCCCATATTTCTCTTGAGGGCACCGTTATCCTCCCATTTATCCAGACTCAAAACTTAAGTATCATCCTTGACCTTTCAGTCTCTCTTCCCTCTCATATCCAATATGTTGGGTAGGCTTTTGGATTTTACCTTTGTAACTTCTTTTGAATATTTTCCCTTTTCTCATCTTATGCTGCCACCCTCCTGGTGCAGGCCCTCATTTCCTCACACCTGGACTATATTTTGTTTGGTCTTCTTTCCATGTTTTTCTCCACTTAAGTCCTTCCTCCACTCAGCTACCAAAGTGATCTTAAAGTATAGATTTGAACATATCACCTTTCTACCCAAGAAATTCAAGGGGCTCTTGTTACCTACAGAATCAAATATAAAATCCTTTGTTTGAAGTTCAACGCTCTTTATAACCTGAAACCTTTTCACCTTTCTAGTCTTCTTATACCTTATACCCTTCTGTGTACTTTTTGATTCAATGACTATGACTATTGCTCAAAGAAGACACTCCATCTTTCAACTCCAAATGCTTTCATTGTCTTTCTCCCATTCTTAGAATACTCTTCCCAAGTCTGCCTCCTGGCTTTCTTTCAGGTCCCAGATAAAATCCCACCTTCTGCATCAATAGAAATAGGGGCTACTAATCTCCACATAAGGATCCTTGTGGGCTACATATTGACTTTGCTTTAAAATGTAATGTTGTCTATGTTTAAATATATAATTTTATTTATTTTGTTAACTATTTCCTAATTACATTTTAATCTGTTTTGGTAGTATCTGGGAGTGTTTTGGGTAGCATGAGTCACCAAGTTTTTCACTTATTAATCTGTTCAGTTTTCATTTTTGGAGTCCTGACTTCCTGATAATTTAATTCTTTAAAGAGATAAAAATGTCACCTTAAAGAGGAAGTACTTACTATTGTTGTCTGTGTAGTTTGGGTTCATATTCAGAGAGTCTAATGAAATCCATTTTGTTCTTCCAACATTGAGGAGGACACTGTGACCTAGCTGAAAAACAAGGGAGGCAAATTTGATCTTCCACATAGAAGTGGTTAAGGTGCACAATTGAAAAACGTCAATTTTTAAACCAACAGTTCCTGCCAAAGGATTGAAATGAAAGTGTATTAAAATCAGGCATTCATAGTACCTGTTCCAGGTGGCTTAGAATCCCCTTCAGCAAATGCTTATCAAACACCTGTCACATGCATCATCATCATCATCATCATCGTCGATAATCTATGTAAAATGCTCTCTAAACATCAAAGTGCTCTAAATTGTGAGCTATTAACATCATCGTTGTCACCACAACTTGCGTTTAGTACTTTATGATCACAGAGGGCTTCACATACGTTATTGGATGCCTTGTCGTAGGGTGGGGGAAGAGATTCAGGTTTGTACCTTAGTTTTGCTACTTTACAACTTGAATGAACTTAGATATGTCACCATCTATGTTGGCCTTAGTTTCTTCATCAGTAAAATGAAGAATGGGGACAATACGGTGATCCCTAAGACCTCTTCTAACTATAATTCTTTGATGCTGTGATAACCTAGGCTCATATTGCTCATAAATATCAGTGTTGAGATTTGAACCCAGGTTTCCTCTTCTTCTCCTATTGATAATATTGACCTTGGAAGTAATCTAGTTGAGCTTCCCATTGAGTCCAGTATTTCACCCCAGGTCCATTTCTTATAGCACTCCCCACAGAAGATCATTTAGCCTTTGCTACTTAAATACTTCATGTAACAAGAAACTCACTACTTCTTGCATCCTTGCAGGTACTGGCACAGCACAGCTGCTTATGCTATTGCCACTGAGATAAGTGGCCTTCCCCACTACCTACCTCCAGCCCACCACTCAGTGTATCAGTGGCCCAAGGATTTGCTCAAACCTGATCTTGTACTGTTGCTAACTGTGAATCCCGAGGCAAGGATACAGCGGATCCAGGGGCGTGGGATGCATAAAACAAAGGAAGAAACTGAGCTGGAGATCAACAAGTTATTTCGTGAGAAGTATGTCCCAGTTTCATGGCACAACTAATTGAGGCTGGGAGCTAGGAATGGGAGAAATCTATTTTTTCCAAGGTCAGGAGTCCTTGGAAGCTTCATTGATCAGGATAAAGCGATACCAATGGGTTAGAAAAGCCAGGTAGAGGGAAAGGCAGAAGAAAAATTTGAAATGAGGAGTCCAGGTATTACAAGAGTCAAGCTATTTTAGTACAATTCACTTCAACAAAACTATATTAAGGACATAATAATAATAATAATAATAATAGCTATTGTTATCATTTATATAACATTTTAAGGTTTATAAAACACTTTATAAATATTATTTCATTTGATCCTCGCAAGAATGGGAAGTAGATTCTTTTTTTAAAATTTCCATTTTATAGATAAGTGAGCTGAGACAGGCATAGGCTAGGTGACTTGCCCAATATCACACAACTAGTAAGTGTCAGAGGTCAAATTTGAACTCAGGTCTTCTTGACGCCAGACCTGTCACCCCATTCACTGCACCACCTAGCTGCATCTACTGTCCAGTAGGCACTGGGCTAAGCACTGAATGAGGAGAATGAAATAGTCACTGCTCCATGGAGATTACACCCCATTGGGAATGCAACATTCCCAAATAATTTGATGGGGGGAACGGGGGGGATGGAGGGAAGAAGGGTGGTTTCAAGGAGGGTGGAATACTTGAGCTGATAACTGAATAAAAAATTCTGGGAAGAGGAACAGAGGAGGGAAAAGGCATTCTGGGAATGGGAGCCAGTGGCTTATACAAAAGCACTGAAGTGAGAGATTGAATGGGGAAATCCAGAAAATGGCTACCAGTATATAGTGTGTATGGACTGCAGAGTACATAGAGCGGGGTCATTTGAAATAAATCTGTAAAGGTGAACTGGAGCTCGATCATGGACAACTTTAAAGTTGAGGTCAAGGTGTTTGCATTTTATTCTTGAGGCAAGCATATGTGTTAGAATTCAGCTGAGATATGGAGGGGCGGAAGAAGCACAAAATCAGACATGGAGTGCAAGAAAGAAATGATTAAGTACAAGATTATTCTGAAGCCCAAGTCTCCGGTTATCTTCATGTCATTCCCCTCCCTCCTACTGAAGGAGCTCCTGCCCTGGGTCCCTGAGAGTTCTGCAAAGCTAGCCTAGTCAGGATCCTCCATGATGATGCTTTTCAGCTTGGCCCACATTCTCTTTCTGCATCGTGCCTTTTCCTGCCCTCTGTCCCCCACATCCCTCCACGGCAGTCACCCTCTATCTCTAATTTTTGGAGCACTAATTAAAACACCACTCCAGTTTCTTAGAGCTAGCTAAAAGGTTTTACAGATATCTTAAATGATCTTCACCACAACCCTTGGAGATAGGAAATAGATACTAGTGGAATTTGTCCAGAATACAGATGAGGAAGCTGAGTTAAACAAAGGTTTATTGACTTGGTCAGGGTCACACAGCTAGTATAATGTCTGAGACTGAATTTAAACTCATGCCTTGCTGACGCCATGTCCAACGCTATCCACTGTAGCACCTAGAAAGGTTATCACTAACCATTCCTATGACTTTCCAGTTTAAAATTCTCTTTTCTGGCCATCACTCCCAAATATATGTTATCTTCCCTTTTTTAGAATATAAACTTCTTGTTGGGAGGAATGTTTTGTATTTTTATCTTCAGAGCTTTGCTCAGTTCCTGGCACATCCTTTTCATTCAATGCTTTTTCATTCATAGATCAGAATTAGGGCATTGAAGAGTTGTAGCAAACTTTGTGCAAGCTACTTGAACTGTATGTATGTCCTCAGTTATGTAGAAACATGGATTTAGAACTGAAATCTAGTCCACCTCGTCCAATCCCTTCATTTTATACATGAGGAAAATGAGGCCTAGAGAATTTGAATGACTTTTCTTAGATCACAGAATATGTAGCAGAACTGGAATTCACACTCAGATCTGACTCTAAATCCAGTATACTTTTCATTGTACTGTACTTCCTTAAATATTTCTACAGCTGTAAAATAGGGAATTGAATTTGGTGGTTCTTTAAATTTTCTTCTGTCTCTATATGCTATGAGCCTGTGAACAGGGACAAGACAACAAGGAAGAAAAAAAGAATGATAACCACTGAAACTCTTCCAGCTTCAGTATTCCAGGATTTATATATTACTCCCAGATACTGTTGCCTGTGCCCTACAGGGAAATATAGAAAATTGCCTTTGAGGAAGTTCTATTGTATCCCATTCTCCCCCACCCTCCTATGAGGGATGGAAGGATAGACAGTCCTGGCTAGTGTATATGTTCAGGAGCCCTCTACTATAGGGGTGAGGCAACAGATAAAGAAAGAGAAGAACAGATTATCAAAAACATTTTAAGGCACCTAACATATGCTGGGGCATGTGCTAAGGAGATCCAAAGACAGAAAGAATTTCTGTTTTTGAGGACTTTTCAGTCTGCCAAAGGAATACAACCTGTTTACAAATAAGTAAACACAAAATGATTTTGGTAGGTGAAAAATCAGCTACTGCTCCACCAATTTTTTTTTTTTTTTTTTTGCTCCACCAATTGAGAGGAGAAAAGGAAAGGCTCATATATGAGGTGGCATTTGAGCCAAGCTTTGAAAGGAAGTAGAAGTGAGCAAATAGAAGTGAGAAAGGAACTTCCAGGTAAGGGAGACAGCCTATGGAAAGATAGTAAAAAGGGGAACTTCAGGCAACATCAAGTTACCCGGTTTTGTTGGAATATAGAGAATAATGTCATCTTTGAAAGACATGATGGAGCCATATCGTGAATATGCCAGGTAAAGAAATTACTATTTTATCCTAGGAGTAATAAGAAATTACTGAAGCTTCTTGAGGAGGAAACTGATGAGGTCAGAAAATCTATAGAATTATAGATTATGCACGGCAGGGAATGTGGATCAGAAAGGGAGAATCTGCACAGTTAGGAGAGAGCCATTGTGTTCTAGAATCAGGAGGTGATGAAAATTTGAACTACAATGTATAAGATAAGATGAGGAAACAGGATGAATATGAACTACTATGGCAGGAGATTCAACAAGATGAGGTAAATGGTTACATATGGCAGGTGACTATGAAGAATCAAAGACCAATCAATCAACATTTAACAAGCACCTCCTACTATGTGTCAGGCACTGTGCTAAACTTTGGGGATGTAAAAGAAAAAGACCAAAGGCAGTCCCTTCATTCAAGGAGTTCAAAATCAAACGGAGGAACTCATAACTCCTAGTTTGCATGTCTGTATGACTGGAGGAATTATAGTACTCTCTAAAGAAGTAGAAAGTTAGGAGACAAGATGTATTTAGGGAGAAATATAATGAATTCTGTTCTGGTTGATTTTTAGGTACCTATGGGACAGCCAAGTGGGGATGTCAAGCAGTTAGAGATGAAGGACTGGAACTTTTATAATTACTTTTAGTAAAATTTGTCTTGGAATAGGGAGGTCAAAATAATGGATAGAGAGAGTTATTTTTAATAATGTGTGGGTTTTATTCATTCAGTCTCTTGCTGTCTTGATGAAGACATATTATTTAGAATTAGACAGTCTGTCAACACAAGCCAATTAAAATACGAAGGTGTAATAAAATACAAAGGTGACCAATGCCCCATCCTGGCATGGAGGTGATAGTGGGTACTCAAAAAAGTTATATTATTGGAACATGCACTTTTCTACTTCTAGATTCCTAAAGAATATCCCCCTCTTGATTCCCCCAATCCCCAACAAACAAACATTAATTTATAACCTGCCCAAGTTTGTAGAGGTTTCTTACCATAAAATTTAGCACCAAATGATGACATTTTTCAACCATACAAGTCACAATGGACAGCAAGGTATGGTGAATTGGGTACCGTGCTTGAAGTTAGGGAGTCCTGTCGCTGAATATTGACACTTGTTGTCTGATCATTGGCAAGTCATGCAACCTGAGATCACAGTTACCTTAGACATATAGTGGAGTAAGTAATACCCTGCTGTACTTACCTTCTGGAGTCACTGTAACTCTAAAATGAGAGAATGTATGTAAGGTACTTTACAAGCCTGAAAGATGTGTGTGTGTGTGTGTGTGTGTGTGTGTGTGTGTGTACATTTATTTATATCTATACACAAGGCAGCTAGATGGCACAGTGGATAGAGTACAGGACCTAGAATCAGAGGATTCATCTTCCTGAGTTCAAATCTGGCCTGAGACACTAGCTGTGTAATCCTGGGCAAGTCACCTAAGCCTGTTTGTTTCAGTTTCTTCATCTGCAAAATGAGCTAGAGAAGGACATGGCAGTATCTTTGCCAAGAAAACCCCAAATGGGGTCATGAAGAGTCAGACATGACTGAGTGAACAACAATATACAGGTATAAACATACAAATATAGATATGCATATGTGTACACATGTGTGTGCATCTACATAAATGTATACACACATATGTTCATATATATGTGGGGGAGTATATAAATCTCATAAACCTTTTGTATTAAAGTGTGTAGCAATCATGACATGCATTGGTAGAAAGGGCACTGTGGCCACTAAAATGATGGATCTCTGAAGTATTGAAATAGGTGATTATTGAAGTTTGGAATAGGGAGTGATGTAAAAGTGAGACAGAAGTAATGCTGCCCAGAATTGTGTGGTTTCCAGTTCTTGGTCAAAACAAACCATATTCAGTCTTGTCCAGATTACTCACTTTTCCTCTTTCTGCTTTTCAGGGTGGAGATAGCATATCAGAGGATGGAGAATCCTACATGTCACATAGTGGATGCCAACGCAGACAGAGAAGAAGTCATCCAGAATGTTTTAGGTTTAATTAAAAAGTATTGTACCTCGTTGTAGTCACTCCTGGAAGGTGACAGATTTTTACCTAATTATACATTAATAAACCTCACCCCAGAATGTATCCCACTATTTTTCTAGATTCCTGTTAGATAATTAGTGTGGGAGGAAAAGAAGGAAATTAATATGCATAATACATACATGGCCATGGGCTTAGAAGACTAGGTTCAGTCCTACCTCTGATTCCACGACCTATGGGACTCTAGGCAAGTCACTTAACTATGTTGGGCCTCAGTTTCCTTATTTATAGAATGAAAGGTTGGGACTCAGCCTCAGATGTCCATTTAAGCTTTAGACTTGTGATCCTGTGATCTATGTGGCAGGCACAAGAGCACTGCATTTATAGTGAGAGAACCTAGGTCAGGATTCAGACTCTGCTGCCTATTAGCTGTGACCATAAGCAAATTGTTCCCACCACTCTATTCTCTAAGTTACCTTCCAGCTCTGTATCTTGTGATCCTGTTTTATGAATGTGTACACAAATACACACATATGTGTATATATATATATATAATATGTCCACATACATGCATGCATCTATGCACATATATTCTATAACATTCCCCTCTGGATAATGCTTGCATTATAGCTTATCTTTTGTCCAGATATTCTCTTCCATGATGTCATGATATGATATTCTCCAGCAGTGGGTCAATCAAAGAACTACTTTCCTATTTATTAAAAAAAATTCTGGAACAAACTGCAACTCTAAACTCCAAACAATCCTGGAACTATTTTCTTATCTTCTTTTAAAAAAAACAAATCCTGAAACAATAAGTTTGTATGACCTTGCACGTCCTCCTGAATGCTCATTACTTCACTCCTCTATCACCTTTAGCATCCCTTTGAATATTGATACTTTTTCTGGGAGATAGCAGGCATGTAGCAGCAGCCCTGAGAGTTTTTTTTTTCTTCACTGAGAGCATAGTTATATTCTGCCAGCCCTCGGACTCTGTATTATAATTACTGACATGCTTCAGATATGCCTGTGAAGATGGACTATTTCCTCAACTGGATGTCTCTCCTGAGGGTGGCCTCCTCCATCTAATGCCATGACCTATCAAGAATGGCTCCCTTGCCCAGTGGGCTTAAGACTCCTGACTGGGTAAAGTACCAGACTATATATGGCAGAAAGCAGCAAAAGACATAGTTCTCCTTGTAGCTACATTTTGGAACCTCTTGACTGGCCCTGGACTTGCATTTTAAAATTGACAAGGTAAGATTTTAATGCAAAATGCCCTGAGAAATGAACATTAGCATTTTAACAACTGCACAAAACCCTTCAATATCTCCTAGGGGCTTTCAGAATAAAGTACAACTTCTGAGCCTGGGATCCTTGTCCCTCCTTACACTCCCAAACATGAGCAGTCTGTTTGACACTTGCCTATTAGTATTTGTTGAGTATCTATGTCATCTGGATTTTTGTCTCTACCCATGCCAGGCCCTTTGCCAAAGATGCCAATCTTTCCCATCCCACAAGGCCACATTCTACCTTTCTTATTCATCCATTATGGCTCAGCTCCCTTATCCCTTCTAAATCTCCTCTGGATTCATCTTTGAACTCATGGCCATTATTGGCTATGTTTCACTGAACCTTGATTGTGTATTATGACACTAAATGTCCCCGGGATCTGAAATCAGAAGACTTGGACTTAAATTCCTTCTCTGCATATTATTGCATATATTACCCCAAGCAAGTCATTTCATCTCTCCAGGGCCGCAGCTTGTTTGTTTGTTTTTGTTGTTTTTTTATCTTTAAATGAGGGAGTTGGACTGGGAATTGCAGAAGGCTCTTCCAGCTCTAAATCCTCTGATGGAATAAGCTATTTAAATATTGTGGCTATATGACTTTTCCTAGGTCTCGTCTCTAACTATTGTAGATTTAATTTCCTTGATCGGAAGGACTTGGCAGTCCTTCACAACAATACTCTGCATGCAATAGAAGCTTAAGACATATTAGATGAATCATGAATAGTTGACTTTTGTAGACTTCCTTCCAATCATGTTGTTGTTGAGTCACGATCTTCTCCCCCTGCCAAAAAAAAGTGTGGCACTGAAAACATAAACCTATTGCACTGAATTGGGAATATCCAACTTAAATGTTTCAACACTTTATTTATGTGGGTGTTTATATGGTTTTTTCCCCATGTAGCGATTATGATAAATTAATTAAAATTCAAGCTTGATGAAATGCTGGTTGTCTATCATTGTAATATGAATTTAATTCATCTTGTAAACAGAGTTGTTTGACAAATGTGATTTGTCAGGAATTCTACTTGAGTATTTTATAATTTTATGTCAGTCACCTAACACTGCCTTAGTTTTCTCATCTGTAAAATGATCTGGAGAAGGAAATGACAAACTACTCTAAGATCTTGGTCAAGAAAACCCCAAAATGGGGTCATGAAGAATTGGACATGACTGAAACAACTAACCAACAAAATTATTGTTATTCCTATTTCTACGAATATTCAGTACTTCAAGAAACCTGCTTCTTCTAATGCAGATGATGGCTTATCTCTAAATTATACTTCTGAGTGTTGCCTAAGGCTCAGAGAAGGAACTGAAACCCAAGTCTTACTGACTCCAAGTGTAGCACACTATGTACTAGACCTCTTTTCTTCTCTATAATACCTCTGTGTGTATAAAAACACATCTTTGTGTGAGCACACACATGAACGTACACAAATACATACATGCGCATATACATACACACATACATGTATATATACACATATGAACACATGCATATACACATATGTATATGCACATGCATACATACTTATCAACATGGGAAATAGGATCGTACAATTAGAACTAGAAGGAACCTTGGCAAGGTCCTCTGGTTCAATATCTTCTTTTTTCAGATGAGGAATTGAGGCTCAGGGACATTAAATGAGTTACTCAAGATCATGCAGTCAGTAAGTGGTAAAGGCAAAATTTCACCCCAGGTCCATTGACTATAAATCCAGTGATTTTCTGGGATTTTCCTTCTGTAATTTGAAGTGAGTGTGTGTGTGTGTGTGTGTGTGTGTGTGTGTTCATCTGTGTATATGTATTTCTATTTGATGTTCTTTAGTTGAAACCATATTTCCTTTGAAAGAGCTGACACATGGCAAGAGGGTATTTTGTTAATGGGATGCCTAATTATATTTTTTACTTTGTTTACTTTAAACATTTTGACAAGCTTAAGATAATAGCATATAAGAACAATTAAACTTTGAATATCTTTTTATTTTTAATATAATCAAATAAATATGTTCTTGCTTGTCAGTTTCAGATGAATATAGACTTTCCTAATAAAAACTTTTTCTAGTTCCTGATATGCCATTGATGCAATCTTTAAATATAATGCTGTTTTTAAACTGAAGTGGAAATTTATGGGCCTAAAAGATAGAGAATACTCTTCAAATTAAATTGGGTTTTAAAATCCAAACAATACATGGAAAAGATGAAGTTTTAAAGTAAATACTGTGATTTAAGAAAAGTGTATTTATTCTCTATATGGGTTATCATAGGATTTGGAGCTGCAGAAATTACAGGATAGTAGATTTAGAAGTGGAAGGGCCTTTGTGGTCATTACGTCCAAACACACATTTTGCAGATGAACAAAGTTTCAGATTTCCATACCCTTCCCCTCTCTCCTTATTTTGTGGATGGGAAACTGAAGCCCAAAGAAGTTACGAGATTTGTTAAAGTCACAAAGAAAGTAAGTAGCATACTATAAATTTGAACTTAGGTCGTCTGACTTCCAGTCCTTTGCTTAATCAGGAGATTTCTCTGTACTTTCTGGGGATTCCACTGATACGTAGGCAGTGTCCACACTGGCATAGGAAGTACATATTTTGTAAAATATCATAGAATAGGATGGCGTCAACTCAGCAATGAAATATTATGTTTGAAGGTATAGTTCCCAGCCAAGGTCAATTTAGGCATATTGTCTAAGCAGAAATATCGGCAGTTTGACTCTGCAGAAATTATGAATGCCTCATGTTCAGATAGAGTAATGAAGGTATGGATTAAAAAATACTAACTAACATTTATATAAGACCTTAAGGTTTGCAAAGTGTTTTACATGTTATTTTACCTGAACCTCACACCAGCTTTGTGAGGGAGGTACTGTTATTATTTCTGTTTCACAGATGAGGAAACTGAGACCAAGAGAGATTAATTGACTTGCCTGGGGTCAAATATCCAGTAAATATCTGAGGCAGGAATTGAACACATAATGTATTAATTATAGGTAAATAATAACTGTAAAAATTAAGATACATTTATCATTGTGTTCAAACTAAGTGGTCTCAACAATAACTCACCTTTATATGGTGTTTTATGGCTACAAGGCATTATCTCCTTAGGTCTTTAAGTAACACTTTGAAGTGGGCAGTGTATGTGTTATACCCATTTTACAGATGAAGATACTGAAGTTCATATAAATTGCTTAAGGAAGGATGATGTAGGGGAAAGAATTTTGGACTTGGATTGAAAAGAGCTGGGTTCAAGTCCTAGCTCTGCCATACACTAGCTGTGTTAACTTTTGGCTACTGCCTCCCATCCATGCGCTTCAGTTTAATCATCTGAAAAAACTGGTAGAGTAGAAGTAGATGACTCCTAAGGTTCTTTCCACTTCTGATAGATGAGTGACATAGGCAAGTCAAAAATCAAGTCTGCCCAGTCCAATGTTGTTTTTTTTTTTTGGTTTTTTTTTTTTTTTTTGTCATTGCAGGCTGCGCACTGAAATACAATTGTTTCTATTTCACATTTCGAGTTCCTCACAACCTTACCCCTTCATATCTTTTCAGTCTTACAATTTCCTCTTCCTCCCACCCCATGCACTTTGTGAGCCACCTACACTTGGTTACTTTAATTCCTCACACATAGGCTACTCTCTTTCCCAGCTCCATACCAGGCAGACCCCATGTCTGAGTCTCCTTACTGTTGCTGCGTCCTGGGCTACCTGCATTCCTGCAAGACTCAGCTCGACGCCCAAATTCTACAAGAAGTCTTTCTAACAACCCCCTACCCGCTTCATGCAAACAGCGTTGCTGATTCTTTCCCTCCAAGATTAGCCCAATTACTCTGTATATCTTGTATATACGTTGTTATTTGTACATTGTCTGCACCAATAAAATGTGGACTCCTTGACATCAGGAAGCATGTTTGCCTTTCTTTGTATCCTTAGAGCTCAGCATGATACCTTGAGCAAGTTTTTTTTTAATTCTATGAACAGTACACTTAGAACTGCCATTTTTATTATCAAATTCTTTTGTCTGGTATTACCATGACCTTAACCTTCAGCTGCATTGTGAATATATTCTAGTATTCTGTTGTTTCCTTCGCTGGAGTGTAAGGGGGGGGGACAAATCAATTAAATACTTATTTCATTATATTATCCAAACAAATTTTTCAGTATTTCAAAATATGATGCCAAATTTTATGTTCTCTCCTTTTGGAACTACTTACATTTTAGGTTGTGACTTACAAATATTGATTTTTATTTTGTCCCTAGCTCAAATCATTTCCTTTGAAATCGGGACCCCTGACAATTTAGAGGAAGACATTTTTAAACAATGAGTAAATCCATATGTTTCAAAAAATGCGTGACATTCTCAGCTGCACTCAGAGCTCATGAGGCAGAGGATTCTGTCTGCTTTGATGTTTTAAGTGGAAAAGTATAGCTACCTTCAAAATCATGGCTTTGGTAAGGGTTCACCCCCCTGGCTTTATTTTCTGAGACAGATGTTGAATTTATTTCAAAGTATCCTGAATACAAAATTAGGAAAATGTGAAAAATATGAAAATGTGTAAAGGAGCTATTAATAGATCTAAAAATTCCAATATTGTTTTTCATCTTTGAAGTGAAACACACACATATTATAATGAAACAGTGTATTACCCACGTTTATTATATAGACTTCTTCTTAGATACCTTGTTGAGGCTGTAATTGAGTTGCTGTGCCATGTTCTCTCTCCCAGTGCAGAGGATAGGCACCTCATTCATGAAATTCTCGTCTAGATTTTACATAAATCTTCCAAAGATAAACCTCCCAACTCACTGGAACCATTCCTATAGGTCTTTTACTATCGTGCAGACGCTAGTGTGTTACTTGGAGAGGGAGGAGCATTTTTTGTCTCAAACAAAAAGCTAGGTCAATTGATTTTTTGATTACACATACTTGATTCCTCATGTCATTTTACATTCATATGCTATTATTAATAATACCTAAGTAGGTACATCCTACTTAGATCTGTTAAGCACTTTGTCAACAGTTCTTGGATCATCTATAGTGTGAATCATTCAAAAATAATAAAATAATGAAAATAATCCATGATTCATGACCATACAGTAGTACTAGAGAAATAGTGACATAAGCAACAGCTTGCACTCTATGACTTCATTGTTTTGGTAAGTCTCCTCAATAAATTCTCTGCATTAAAGAGAAAATGGTGTGTGTGTGTGTGTGTGTGTGTGTGTGTGTGTGTGCGTGCGCGTGCTGGATTTATTCATTCATTTGTTTCTTTCTTGGTGATGGCAAGATATTTGTGATCATGGGAAACTTTATGTAACTTTCCAAATGTGACCTAGTTTACCTCCTTGGAACTTTCTACATTTTGTTTTCTAACATAATAAAGACTCCTGATAGATTTTTGACTTGAATTTTCAATTTATTTGTTTATATTTGCTGTCCTTCCATTTTGCATCTCACCTTCTAGTTCCCAGGGAAGGATTGTACTTTCTGTCTTTGGCTGTTTCTGTCTCTCTATCTCTCTCCTTTTTCCTTGTTCCCTCTAATCATCTCTCCCTTCTCCTTCTCCTCCTTCTCCTTCTCCTTCTCCTCCTCCTCCTCTTCCTCCTCCTCCTCCTCCTACTTCTCCCTCTTTCTCTCTTTCTCTTTCTCTCTCTTTCTCCTTCTCTCCTTTCAATGCCTCTCCCACCTTCCTTTCCCCTACCCCTGGGCTTATGAACTGAAAACCCATACTGACCTTGCCTCAGGGCATTGCTGTTTCCTTCTCTTGATACAGGGATCATGGTATTTTGAATTTTTGAATCATCTTGAAATTCAAATCCTAAGTGCCTTTAAGAGTATGAAGTTTCCATATGGATTTCCTTTGTATTTGGTCAGTCCCAGTCTATCTCCCTTATGTCATCTTTGTAAGTGATATTTCCTCATTGGATATTGAGGTGGTAGAGTTCAAATGTAGTGGTTCTACTACTATGAGTGGAACTTTTTCATCTTTGAATAATATACACACACCCACATCCATCAATTATATTTTATCTCTATGTTTTACACTTATTTTCACTTTCCATGTTTTGTTGTACTTGTACTTCCTTTATCAATAAAGATCATAGACTATATATACTTTCTCATTTACTGCATGCAATTCTTGTCCATACTTTTCCATATACCATTGGGACCCAATGGATTTCTTTTTATGACTCCTCCTCCCCATTATTTCAAAGTTATTAAATAGGCATCGCTAAAATGCCTGAAGGTCTTTTCCATTTTCCCTCTGTTAGTTGTCCTTCTTCTGGTTTCATCTATAAATGTTCTTGGTACAATCTAAATTAGTTAGGTCTCATGCCAAGATCTTTGCAGGATTGTTTTCACTTCAATTTCTTTTTATGATTCTGTAAAAGAGTACTATTTTTCTTTTTTAAAAATATGCTTCTTATTTTATTTAATGTTTGATTGATATTCTTGTACTCTGAACTGATGTTGCATTTGGCTGCTATGTCAGCTGTTTTGGCAAGAAAATTATTATTTTTTGACTGAGTTGTATCCTCTGTTATTTTGGACCTCTCTAGTATGATATTTTAATACTGATTACCCTTGTCCAAGTACTAATAATAGTACTTTTACCTAGTTCCCACTTTCAAGCTGAAAACATATTTAAACAGATTGAATGGGAACAGAAAAATCATACAAGATGTTTTATTTTTATCTTTGTCCTATCTACTAATTTGATATTTACTTTGACTTGATCTAAGTACATGGAAAGCCAATTCAAAAATAGCTGTTATTTCTGTGACCAGTTGTTTCCTGTGATTTTTACTTGGTGTTGCTGTTTGGTGCTTATCCAGTGCTTTTCTACTCTCCTCTTGAAAAAAAAGTCTCCATGACATATAGTTATGATAAAGCTTTTGAGTAAATTTCAACCCATTTGTTAATAGTAATAGAGCACATGGACATTTGGGAAGATACTACCCATATCTTTCTACCACAAATCTCTTAAGACTTCAATGTCCTAAATCTGTGAAGAGTTACTATTCTATCCTCCTAGGGAATTTTTGGGGGAATGATTATATTATATGTTTGGCAGTATGAAACTGTGAGAGAGAAAAAGAGAGAGACAGAGGAGATTGGGGTAAGAAACAGAAAAAGGCAGGAGAAAGAGAAAGAAAGAGAGAGAGAGAGAGAGAGAGAGAGAGAGAGAGAGAGAGAGAGAGAGAATCCATATAATCTTTTAAATAGACTATCATATTTTAAATATGTAGAGAGCCAGAGCTCTCAGGATCTTCCAAATCACTTGACAATGGATTAGAGAAGGACAATATTTCATGAAGACTAATAT
Organism: Notamacropus eugenii; assembly: GCF_028372415.1. Taxonomy (NCBI): domain Eukaryota; kingdom Metazoa; phylum Chordata; class Mammalia; order Diprotodontia; family Macropodidae; genus Notamacropus; species Notamacropus eugenii. The sequence goes on from NC_092872.1 coordinate 553,711,531, forward strand.
GCACATACCTCCCCCACCACCATTCCAAACAACTACAAGATACCACCATTATGTCATTGCCATTATGATATTTTTAGGGATGGCTAAGCAGGGGAATTTCATGTTTAATAACAACATACAAATCCTTCAAAATGACTTCTATACATTGACAATACAATCTTTAACATTAACCCTAAACTATAAGATATAATCCTTCCTGCAAAAAGAATGGATATTTAGTACCAGTTGTAACTTATTCTAATTGCAGAATGGGCTTCCTTGCAGCCACCAGAGGAAAACAGAAAAGCCAGAAAGATCTACTTTTCCCTTAGAAGGGGAAAACATCTTTGCCTACTCTGTTCAACAAGAAGAAAGTGAATGCAGAACACTATTCTTCTGCACAACAGGGAAAGAAAGAGTAAGACTGAAAGAACATATCTGAAACCCCCATCCAGCCAAGGTGGTGAAGTGGAGAACTACTCAGTCAAGCTCTTTGAAATATCCCTCCAAAGAACTCTAAAATAATGCCTCAAATTGAATTCTGGAGCAGCAGAAGCAACAAAAGGTCTTGTGAAACAACTTTCCAGCCCAAGACAACTTAGAGAGCTAGCAGTAAAGGTTTGTCTTACCAGAGTGGTGATGAGCTTGGGCAATGCAACACACTCTGTGCCATGGGGGCAGCAGCATTGACTGCAGCAGCAGCTTTGAGAGCTCTCAGCCACAGATGATAGGGAGATGGCTTTCAATCAAGAAAATAGATTGAAAGAAGATTGCAGGGGAACATCTGCAAGATCTAGGTTTAGGACCCTGTTACATTGCCTACATGCAGCTCCATGTCAAAGGAGGGATTTGTGGCACAGGGGAGTAGGTCATGGTTCCAGGGCAGAAAGGAATGCTTGTGGTCACTCATTGGAGAATAGAGACACAAGTCTCAATTCCAAGTCAGAGAGAAGCACTAGCAATAGTTGCTTCAAGAGTTATTGCTGGTGGCTACAGGGAAACAAGGTCCCTTCCTGGAAAAAGACCAGAGCACAGACCAGAAAAATAGTGACCGTGCTTCTTCACACATCATACCACCTTGAAACCTATAGACCTCCAGAGCTATCCTGAAGCTGGGGAACAGTGCCCCTTCCATCCCAGGAAGTGAGCTAAAATTTAATAAAATAAAAAGTCAATAAGTAGGCTAGAAAAGTGAGGAAACAACAAAAATAACCTGATCATGGAAAGTTACTATGGTGACAGAGACAATTAAGACACAATGCCAGAAGAAGACAACCACGTCCATGCACCTACAAGAAAATCCTCGAAGAAAAATGTGAAGTAGGTAAAAACCCAACAAGAATTCCTGGAAGAACTCAAAAAGGATTGTAACAATAAAATAAGAGAGGTAAAGAAGAAAATGGGAAAATAAATGAGAATGATGAAAGAAAATTATCAAAAAAGAGTCAACAGCTCGATAAAAGGCACAAAAATCCACTGAAGAGAATGTTTTAAAAAGCAGAATTGACCAAATGGAAAAGGAGGTACAGAGGAAAATAATTCCTTAAAAATTAGAACTGAGCAAGTAGAAGATAATGAATTCATGAGACATATAAAAACAATAAAACCATCAAAAGGATGAAAAAGTAGAAGAAAATGTGAATTGGAAAGACAATTGACCCAGAATATAGTCCGAAGAGAGATAATTTAAAAATTATTGGACTACCTCAAAGCCATTATCAAAGAAATAGCATAGATATCATATTTCAATAAAGTATCAAGGAAAATTGCATTGATATTCCAAAATTAGAAGGTAACATAGAAATTGAAAAAGAATCCACTGGTCACTCCCTGAGATTCCAAAATGAAAATTCCAAGAAATATTAAAACCAGGTTCCAGAACTATCAGATCAAGGAGAAAATATTCCAAGCAGCCAGAAAGAAATGATTCAACAGTGATGGAGCCACAGTCAGGATCACACAAGATTTAGCAGCTTCCAGATACAAGACTTGGAAGGCTAAGAATATATTCTGGAAGGCAAGGGAGCTAAGATTACAACCAGGAATAACCCATCCAGCAAAACTGAGTATAATACTTCAGGGGACAAAATAGATTTTTAATGGAATGGAGGACTTTCAAGAATTCCTGATTTAAAAAAAACACAACTGAATAGAAACTTATAAGACTTACAAGAGAAGCATAAGAAGGTAAATGTGAAAAAGATACCATAAAGGAATCAGCAAGGCTAAAATGTTTACATTTGTATATGGAGATATGATAATTGTAACTCCTAAGTATTTTATCATCATTAGAGGAGTTCAGGAGTATATACTACTAATGGAGATGAAATTAAAGCAATTATTAGGGGGCATCTTACCCAATTATATGTATGTGAAACAGATAAATATTTGCAAAAATATAAATTGCCCAAATTAGCAGGAGAGGAAATGAATATTTAAATAACCCTACTTTAGAAAAAGAAAGTGAACCAGTCATAAATGAGTTCCCTAAGAAAAAATCCTCAGAAGCAGATGGATTAACAAGTAAATTCTACCAAATATTTAAGGATAAATTAATTCCAATACTATACAAACTATTTGGGGAAAAAGGCAAATAAGGAGTCCTATCAGATTCATTTTACAACACAAATATGGTGCTGAAATCTAACCCAGCAAGAGCAAAAACAGAAAAAAAAAACTATACAACAATTTCTTTAATGAATATTGATGCAAACACTTTAAATAAAATACTAGCAAAGAAATCACAATATAGCACAAAGATCATGACCAAATGGGATTTATACTAGGAATGCAGGGTTGGTTCAATATTAGGAAAACTAGAACCATAATTGACAATATAAATAACCAAACCAACAGAAATCATATAATTACCTTAATGAATGTAGAAAAAAGCCTTTAACAAAATACATTTCTATTAAAAAAACAAACTAGAGAGCATAGGAATAAATGGAGCTTTCCTTAAATTGATAAATATCATCTAACTAAAACTGTCAGCAAATCCTATCTGTAATAGGGATAAACTATAGGCCTTTCCAATAAGATGAGGGGTGAAGTAAGGATGCCCATTATCACCATTATTATTCAATATTGTACTAGAAATTCTAGCTATAGCAATAAGAGAAGAAAAAGGGATTGAAGGAATTAGAACATACAACAAGGAAATAAAACCATAACTTTTGCAGACAATATGATAGTATAATCATCAAATCCTAGAGAGTCAACTAAAAAAACTAACTGAAATAATTAACAACTTCAGCAAAGTTGTAGAATTAAAAAAAATGCACAAGCCATCAGAATTTACATATGTTACCAACAAAATCCAGCAGGAAGAGACAAAGAAAAGTCCCATTTAAAATAACTTCAGATAATAGAAAATACTTGAGCACCTATCTGCCAAAACAAACCCCAGAATTATGTGAACATAATTACAAAGCACTTTTCACGCAACTAAAGTCAATTCTAAACAATTGGGGTAATTGTTCATGAGTAGGCCAAGCCAATAAAATAAAAATTACCATTCTACGTAAATTAATTTACTTGTTTTAGTGCAATACCAATAAATTTATTTTTTAAAAGCTAGAAAAATAACGATTCATCTGGAAGAACAAAAGGTCAAGAATATTAAGGGAATCAATAAAAAAAAATGTGAAGGGAGGTGACAGTGGCATCATTACAAAATAGTAATCATCAAAACATTCTGGTTAAGAAAATGAAGTGCTAGATACACAGCATAGATTAGATATCTATACACAGTAAAAAATTACCCGAACCAAAGATCCAAGGTTTCAAGACAAAAAAATTGCTGGGAAACATGGAAAGTGATTTGGCAGAAACTAAATATAGATAAACATCTCACACTATTTACTGAGATAAGATCAAAATAGAAACATGATTTAAACATAAATGGTGATATTATATGTAAATTAGGGGAGCATGGAATATTTTACCTGTTAGGTTTGTGAATAAGAGAAGAATTTATAACCAAAGAAGAGATAGAGAGCAATATAGGATATAAAATGGATAATTTTGATTACATAAAATTAAAAAGGTTTTGCACCAACAAAACCAGTGGAGTCAAGATTAGAAGAAAAACAGGAAATGGGGATGATAGTAAGTTTCTCTGATGAAAGACTCATTTCCCAAATATATATATATATGTATATAACTGAATCAAATTTATAAGAATACAAGTCATTCCCCATTTGATAAATGGTGAAAGGAAATGAATAGGCAGTTTTCAGAAGAAGAAATCAAAGATCTGTATGGCCATATAAAAAAATGATCTAAGTTCCTATTGATTAGAGAAATGCAAGTTAAAACAACTCTGAACTACTACTTCACACCTACCTATCTATCAGATTGGCAAATATGACAGAAAAGTAAAATGACCAATGTTGGAGGAGATGTGGAAAAATTGGAACACTAATGTACTGTTGTGCACGGTTGTAAACTGATCTAGTTGTCCGGGAGAGCAATTTGGAACTATGCCCAAGGGGCTATAAAATTGTGCATACCCTTTGACTCAGCACTACCATTACTAGATCTGTATTCCAAAGAGATCAAATGAAAAAGAAAAGGATCTTTATGTACAAAAAGTATTTATAGCATGTCTTCTCGTGGTGGCAAAAAATTGGCAATTGAGGGATTGCCCATCAATCGGGGAATTGCTGAACAAGTTGTAAAATATGATTATGATGGAGTACTGTTGTACTATAAGACATGATGAGAAGGATGCTTTCAGAAAAACCTGGGAAGACTTGCATGAACTGATGCAAAACGAAATGAGCAGAACTAGGAGAACCTTGCACATAGTAACAGAAATATTACACAACGATCAGTTCAGATTGACCTAGTTATTCTCAGCAATATAGTGATTCAAAACAATTCCAAAAGATTCATGACAAAAAATGCTGTCCACCTCCAGAGAAAGAACTGATGGTTTATGAATGCAGATTGAAGCATACTTTTTTGTTTTTTGTTTTCATTTATTATTCTTTTTTTTTTGCTCTGTGCTTTCTTTTGCAGCAAGGCTAATATGGCAATGTTTTGCATGATTACGCATGTATAATTTATATCAAAATTCTTGCTGACAGGAGGAAGTGAAAGAATTTGGAACTCAAATTTTTTTAAATGTTAAAATTTTTTTTTTATTTACACATGTATATCCATAAAGCCTATGCTCTTCTTGCATTAGGGATGGAATGATATTGTAAAAACAAAGTCTAGATTTTAAGAAAGTCCATATTTAAGTTCCATCTATCTAGTCAGGTCCTAGTCCTCCTTTTTGTTGGAATAGAATTCTGCTTAGCTCTGTCTTCATGACAACTGAAGTTGGTAACATATCTTCTTCATTCCCAGTTTTATCATACTTAATGATTAGTGGAGGTATCACTTTTTGAAAATAAGATTTGAGTTGAGGGGGTTTTGCCTTGTTAACAAACAGAAAGGTATGACCCCAATCATATCATAGAATTTGTCCTGTGGTCCAGTTTCTTGTGGCCTATGGTTCTGGCTGGAGCAAAAGAAGCATGAACAATTCTACTTTCACCTCCTTCCCAGTCCTATTTTGAATAGTTAGAGATTATAATGTGGTATATTTGTATATTTCAGGACAGTGGCAAAGATGGCTAATCAGGGAGTCTCTAGCACTCTGATCTCTTTCTCTTCTGGATCCTGAGTCATATTTTCTGATACGTATATATATAATATATATGTAATATATATGTATATATATGATATACATATATAAATACATATACACACACATACATACATGCATATATATATACATATTATTATATATATATCTTCTCCTTTTGCCCACCTTTATACTGAAGTCATTTGTTATGGTGCAAATTTATTTTAGAGGATCTTCATAGATTTCTTCATAGGACCTACTTACTTTACCATCCTCTGTGATGGATGCTAGTAAATAACCTACCACTATATATGGTAGTTATTTTGTTTATGTTTCATATGAGTGCTATAAAGAGAAATGACAGAGTGTCCTATGGAATCGGCTTCTTATTGCCTTTGGAAACAAAATAAAACCAACTCCATCTTTTTTGTAAAAAGAATTTGTGAAACAACTTCCTAACAGGCCACAACTTCTTTATGTCTATTGGTTTCACAGAATCTCGATATTGTCAGAGACCTCAGAAACCACCTAGTCTAATTCAAAACAGGAAAATGTCATCTCTAGAATATGTCTGGCAACTATTCATCCAATCTTTTCTTGAAAATCATCAATGGATGGGAAGCCACTGCCACAGAAGGCCCATTCAGCTTTTGGACAGTTCTAGAACAATGGGGTCAAACTCAAATAGAAGTGGGGCCATGACTCCATGAATAAGGATCCCTGTGGGCTGCCTTTTGACTTAGAAAATCATGTTTTAATATTACCTATGTTTTGTTGTATTTTTGTCTATTTTGCTAAATATTTTCCAACTACATTTTAATCTTATTCAGCCTACACTTAGTAATGGGCTGCATGTTTGACACCTCAGTTCAAAAGAGTCACTTTGAAGTTAAATGACATAGCTCTTAACCAGATTTATGTAAACTACTTTGTCAACCAGTCAGCTGGTCAGTAAACATTTATTAAGCACTTACTATGTGGCAGACAGTATTAAGTGCTAAGGATATAAAAAAGGACAAAAGATAGTCTCTGTTCTAACAGTTCACAGTTTAAGGGAGACAAGTAAATAACTGTGTACAAATAAATTATATGCGGGATACGTAGTAAATAGAAGAAGGCATTAGAACTAAGAGGTATTAGTTGGCTCCTGAAGAGGACCAAAATGACATCAGGGTACTAGAATTAAGTTTCAGTGTGTCTGACTGTGACTGATCAGACCAATATGAGCTCAGAATGCTCTACCACAGGTGGAGCACAAAGAGTCTGTGTGAACGTTTGGGGTGGATACTTTAAATCTGCGCATCCTGCACTTCGTTTGAGCTGTTTCTGCTCTGTTTTGCCCATAGAGTAGAATACCTTCTCTGATATGGGCACACCATGCTGAGCGGTCCTTTACCAGTGTCTTCCATGTCACATAATCAGTTCCAAGCTTCTTAAGCGAGACTTTGAGAGTGTCCTTGTATCACTTCTTTTTGGCAAGCATACATTTTGCATTAAAACAATGAGACCAGCTCATAGGAGTTGTGGTCTCTGAAGCAGAGTGTGAATACTTGGCAGTTTAGTTCAAGTAAGGACCTCAGTGTCTGGTACCTTATCCTGACAGGCAATCTATGGAATCTTACTAAGACAATTCAGATGGAAGTAATTCAGTTTCCTGGCATGGTGCTGGTAGACTTGTCCAGGTTTCACAGGCATACCACAATAAGATCCGCACACCGGCTCTGTAGACCTTCAGTCTGGTAGTCAGTCTAATACTTCTCTCCCATATTTTCCTTTGGAATCTCCCAAACACTGAGCTAGCTCTGGCAATGCATGCATCAACTTCATTATCAATGTGTACATCCCTGGAAAGTACACTACCAAGGTAAGTGAACTTAACCACAGAATTCAAAACTTCTCTATTTGCTGTAACCAATGGGTCCACATATGGATGGTGCGATGGTGACTGATATAGTACCTGTGCTTTCTTGGTGTTAATTGTTAGGCCAAAATTAGCACAAGCAGCAGAGAACGAATCCATACTTTGACAATACTCAATTGTCAACTGAGAGAACATTAGTAACTTTGGAGAGAGAAGATTCAGTCTCATCTACATTCCTATCTTCTTCAAGAAGCCTCAGAAAGATTAAGAAGGATAAGGACTGATAAAAGATTTTTGGATTTGCCCTTTCAGTGGTCCCTGGAAACTTTAGAAAGAATAATTTCACTTTGCTGATGACCAGAAATCAATCTGTAGAGATTTAAAACAGAGGAGAGGATCTGAAGGCACCTAGAGTAGATAGATATTAAGCAAGATTTGTTTCATGGAGGTGCTGGTGGCCATAACTAAAGAAAGAGCTGGGACTTTCCACAGTTTGCCATCATGGCCCCTCTGTATGTTCTTTTTGGCCTTTCTTTGTAACACCTCAGGGCATAACAGAGTGCCACATACATAGTAAATGCTTCATAAATGCTTGTTGACTGATTGACTTAAGAGTACTAATAGTGAAATTAAGTCTTAACACCCTGTTACCTTACTAACTTTCCCATGGAATCATAAGGGGGGGGCATACAAAATTGAAGTAATTATTTGCTTTTCCTTTTGTAGGTCTGCACATCGCCCTAGAATAAATTATCACCCAGCAGTGGATAAATCACATTTCTCATACCTCCTCTGTAAAAGTTGGGGATTGAACTTTAAAATCTTGAAGGTCTCTAAGAGTCTATAGTTCTCCTTTTCCTGTCATTCAAGGTCTTCCATGATTTGACCTCAAACTGTCTTTTGAGATATCTCTCACTATACTTTTTTTTTTACTCCATGCTTCCGTAAAACAAGACTATTGTCCAGCTACTCCATCTCTCATCTCACCCCTCCTGCCACTTCATGACTGTTCTGCCAATCAGTATTTACTCAAGGGATTTCTTTCATCTGGAATGTTCAACCTTTACCCTCCCCTGCCCCCACTAGCTTTATCCAGCTGAATTGTCCCTGCTCACCTCTCTTTCATGATACAATGCACATGGTATTTTATCCCTGTGACTTTTCTTTCCCCCCAAAGCTGGAAATGATTCTTCTCTCCATTGAACATCCATCACAGTTTGGCTGCTACCATTCTTAGGATTAGATCATCATAGTATTTAGAACTGGAAAAGACCTTGGAGATCATCTAGTCTAATCCCTTCATATTATAGAGGAAATGAGGCCCAGGGTCATGGGGAGTGGGGAGTAACTTGCTCAAGGTCAGACAGCCAGTCATGGTAATTAAACTCTCTGCTCTTTGGCTGGGGGAAGAGAATTAGCATTTATTTGTTGTAGTTCAATCATTCAGTCATGCCTGGACTCTTCCTGGTCCTATGGACCATGCTGCCCATGGATTCTTCTTTGCAAAGATACTAGAGTGTTTTGCTGTTTTCTTCTCCAGTGGATTAAGGCAAATAGAGGTTAAGTGACTTGACTATGGTCACACAGCTACTTAGGGTCTGAGGCCAGATCTGAACTCAGGTCTTCCTAACTCTACATCTGATGTTCTATCTACTGTGCCATCTAGTTGCCTTAGCATTTTGTCAGGCACTGTACTAAGCATTTTACAGCTATCTTATTTGATCATCACAAGAACACTAAGAGGTAGGTGCTCTTATGACTCCCACTTTACAGTTGAGGAAACTGGGGCAGTGAGAGGTTAAGTGACTTGCCAAGGGGTCATATAGCCATTTGTCTGAGACCAATCTAAGTGAAATGGATAAATAACTACAAGAATATTAATTGCTTTAGATTAACATAAGAGGAAATAGAATACTTAAATAACCCAATCTTAGAAAAAGAAGTTAAACAAGCCATCAATGAGCTCCCTAAGGAAAAAAAATACCCAGCACAAGATAGATTTATAAGCAGATTCTAACAAATATTTAAGGAAGAACTAATCCTAATACTGTGTAAAATATTTGAAAAAATAAGCAAAGAAGTCTTACCAAATTCTTTTTATGATACAAATATGGTTTTGATACTTAAAACAGGGAGAGTAAAAACAGAGAGGAAAACTATAAACCAATTTCCTTAATAAATATGGATGGAAAACATTTTAAGCAAAATACTAGCAAGGATATTACAGTAATTTATCACAAAGATCATACATTATAACTAGGTGGAATTTATACCAGGAAGGCAAGACTGGTGTGATATTAGAAAAATTATTAGTATAATTGACTATATCCAAAATAAAAATAGCAAAAACCATATGATTATATCATTGGATTCAGAAACAAAAGTCTTTGAAGGTATACAACACTCATTCCTATTAAAAATGCTAGAAAACACAGGACTAAATGAAGCTTTCCTTAAAAAGATAAGTGGTATCTCTCTAAAACCATAAGCAATCATTATCCATAATGGAGAGAAGCTAGAAGCCTTTCCAAAAAGATCAGGGGTGAGGTAAGGATGCTCATCATCATCACTTTTATTCAGTGTTGTACTAGAAATGCTAGCTATAGGAATAAGACAAGAAAAAAAAAAGAAATCGAAGGAATTAGAATGAACAATGAAGAAGCAAAGTTATCACTCTTTCCAGATGATAATGATGGTTTACTTTGAGAACCCTTGAGAATCAAATAAAAAACTAGTTGAAACAATGAGCAACTTCAGCAAATTTCAAGATATTAAACAAATCCAAATAAATCACTAGCATTTCTACATACTACTAACAGAACACAGCAGGAAGTATTAGAAAGAAAAATTCCACTTGAAATCACTGTGGACCATGTAAAATACTTGGGAGTCTATCTGCCAACACAAACCCAAAGATTATATGAGTACAATTACAAAACACTTTTCAGATGAATAAATTCAGATCTAAATAAACGAGAAATATGATTTGCTCATGGGTAGGTCAAGCCAATTCTATCAAAGTTAATGTATATATTCAGGGCCATACCAATCAAACTACCAAAGAATTATTTTACAGAGCTATAAAAGAAAATAACAAAATTAACCAGAAAGAACAAAAGGTCAAGAATATCCAGGGGATCACAAAAAATGTGAAGGAAGATGGTTTAGCAGTACCCGATTTCAAACTATATTACAAGATGGTAATAATCAAAACAATCTGTTACTAAGAAATAGAATGGTGGATTAGTGGACTAGATCAGGCATGAAACTTAGAGTAATAAGTGCCCACAGGAATCTAGTGTTTGATGAACCCTTTTGGGGCAAATACCATTTTACAAACATTTCTGGGAAAACTGAAAAGCAATTTGACTGGAATGAATTATAGCGTAAAATCTCACACCATATACCCAGACAAGGTCAAGATGGATAAATTATTTAGAAATAAAGGGTGATATCATAAGCAAATTAGGGGAGCATGAAAAACTGTACCTATTTGATCTATTGATAAGGGAAGAGTTTATGACCAAACAAGAGATAGAGAGCTTCACAAGAAGTAAAATGGATAATTTTGATTCCATGAATTTAAAAGTTTTTTTCCCTAATAAATCTAATGAGGCAAACTTAGAAGGCAAACATGAAACTGGGGAACAGTTTTGATAGCATGTTTTTTTTTTTTCTGACAAAGGCCTCATTTCTCAAATATATTGCAAATTGAGCCAACTTTATAAAAAAAAATGCCATTTCCTAGTTGACAAATGGTCAAAGATATGAACAGACAATTTTTAGAAGAAAAAATCAGAGCTATCAATAGACACATGAAAGAATGCTCTAACTCATTACTGATTAGAGAAATGCAAATTACAACTACTCTGAGATACCATCTCATACCTATCAGATTGACTAATATAACAGAAAAGGAAAATGATAAATTTTGGAGTGGGCATAGAAAAATTAAGAGACTAGTGCATTATGGAGTTGCAACTAGTGGAGTTGTGAACTAGTTCAACCATTATTGAGAACAATTTGGAACTATACCGAAGGAGCTATAAAACTGTGTTCACTCTTTGACCCAACAACACCACTACAAGGTTTGTTTACCAAAGGGATCAAAGAAAAGGGAAAAGGATCTGTTTGCATAAAAATATTTATATTGTCTTCCTGTGTTGGCAAAGAATTGGAAATCAAAGGAATGGCCATCAATTGGGAATGGCTGAACGATTTGTGGTATGATTGTAATGGAACATTATTGTGTTATAAGAAATGATGAGCAGGATGCTTTCAGCAAAATCTAGCAAGACTTCTATGAACTGATGCAAAGTGAAGTGAGCAAGACCAGGAGAGCATTTTATGAAGTAACAGCAATATGGTAAGTATAGTCAGCAGTGAAAGACTTAGCTACTTGTAGTGTTAATGGGAAGATCTTCCCTGCCCATTCATAAGCCTCCTGTGGAGCCCATTAAGGGAAGCTTACTTAGGGGAGGCTTGCTGGTAGGAAGGCTGTCACACCTTTTGCTGATTTCTAATTAGGCACTGAGTCATGAGGGCTGTGATGCCTTCTGGCTCTGGGAAGTGTATATATAATCCAAGGTGAGGTTTTGCTTTGGGGACTTGCTTAGGAGAAGGACCTTACAATTCCTGAGTCGAGACTCTGAGTAGCCAAATGTTCAGACTCCCTCCCCACTGCTCAGTGGTAAAGGCCCTCTTGATCCAGGGATATTGCTTTGATTCAGGCCTTTATTTCTCTGCTTATATTTTCTCTGTATTTTTTCTGAAGTTCAGGGTGATGACTTTTCCCCTGAACTAGTGAATGTAATTAAGAAAAGGTTGTTGACCCCTTAAACAGCTATCTTTCCTCGTAAAGCAGATCTAAGAATCTGTACTAGCAGGTTGTCCTGAGTGTGCTAGAGTGTTTGCTGTTACACTACTCTGATCAAGACAATGATCAAAGACAATTCCAAGGGATACATGATGAAAAATGTTGTTCACCTCCAGAGAGAACTGATAAACTCCGAATACAGAATGAAGAATGCTTTATTTTTTTACTTTTTTATTTTTTTCTTTTTTGCCTGTGCCTTCTTTAGCAACATAGCTAATATGGAAATGTTTTGCATGTTTATACATGTATAATCTATATCAAATTGCTTGCCTTCTCAAGGTAGGGGTTGAGGTAGGAGAGAAATGGAGAATTTGAAACTCAAAATATTAATGAAATGATTGCAAAATGTTTAAAATATACGATTGGGAAATATTTAACAAAATAAAAATATATTTAATAAAAATAAAGAATGAAATGGGCTTGAAATTACTTTTTGAAAAGTGCTAACTGATTTCCCTGAGCTGGTAGCATTTGCTTTCTTGTAGATCAATGTTCACAGTGGGTAGATACTTAGTTTTCTGGTTGAGGTATAAGGGATAAATGTTTTCTTCGTGGGAAGATAACTTGTCAATACAGGTGGTCAATTTATGGCCTTGGTATGATTAATTCCGCAGTGTGAGCAACTAAGTTATGTAGGATTTAAAAAAAAATTATAAAGTAACAAAGTTACGAAGCAGGTAATCCCCACCCCATCCACCTCTCAGAATAGCAGTATGCAACAGTGTAAAAAAGCTCAGATTTGGAATCAGGAGACTTGTATTTTATTTCTGATGCTAACAGAACTCATTATGTGACCTTGAGCAAGTCATTGCCTTTTTCAAACTTCAGTTTCTTCATATGTAAAGTGAATAAACTTAATTAGATAGTAATTTCTTCCACTTCTGACAATCTTGATTGTCCCCTTGACTTTTCCCCTGATCCTCTACTGGATCATCATGTGTACTCTGCCCTCTAACCTACTCCAAGGTTTTATCCTAGGCTCTTTTCCCTCTTTCTACTCTCTCTCAGTTACAATTATCACCTCAATGCAAATGGCTCCCTGGATCTATCTATCTATCTATCTATCTATCTATCTATCTATCTATCTATCTATCTATCTATCTAAATCTATCCTTCTACTCTAGTTTTTTATCTCCAGCTATCTTTGGACATTTGCAGCTGGATATTCTATAGGTATCTCTAATTTAATGTTTATGAACCAGAACTCATTCTCTTTCCCCCTAAATCAAGCTTCCTTCCTAACTTCCCTATTTGTACTGTGGATACCACCATGCTGGTAGTCATCAGATTTCAATCTTAGAGTCAGCTTTAACTCTACGCTTTCTTACCTTTCATAGATAACAACTAACATTTATGTAGAGCTTTAAGGTTTGCCAATCACTTTACAAATATCATGTGTTATCCCCATTTTATATATGAAGAAATGGAGGCAGATAGAGGTAAACTGGACTAGTGTCAGTTAATAAATGTTTGAGGTGAGATTCAGTCAGATCTTCCTATCTCTAGGTCTACCACCCTAGCCCTTGAGACCCCTAGTTGCCCCTCCCTCCCTATCCAAACAGTTGCCAAGTGTTGCTGATTCTGACTAAGCTATGACCCTTACCTGACTCCTCTCTATTCTCATTACAACCACTCTAGTTCAAGCCCTCATCACATCAGTTGTGTCCAAAATGCCCTCCTGAGGGACAGTGGTGTGATCCTAAGGATATGATTGCCCACTAAGAGGGTGAGAAGTATCACTTCCCAGCCCACAGTAACCAATAATGGGAGGGCTGTTTCTATTATAACCATAATACTCCCCTACTGTGTTCCTACCACTGCTGCTTTCCTATAGCCGCGCAAGTCCCCACCTTTTCCCTTTAGTACCAACTTAACCCTATCTAGCATCAACTGCTGTGCAAGGAAAATTCATCCTTTCCCCCAGTTTACCCACATTTTGTCCCTCAGATTTCCTCATGAGTATGTCAAACAGGCTGTAAAAGGTAAACTTTTTGCTCATGGCAGGGAGAGGAGGAGTTGGGGCACTGGTCAGTTAGTAATACCTGATTCTTTTGTTTTTTATTTTCCTTCAGTCAGTCAGTCAACAAATCCTAAGTGTTTACAGTAGGCGGCTAGGTGGTACAGTGAATAGAGAGCAGGGCCTTGGAGTCAGCTGTGTGATTCTTGGTAAGTTACTTCTTTGAATTGCTTCAGTTTCCTCTTTTGTAAAATGAACTAGAGGAGGCAATGGCAAACCACTACAGTATCCTTGCCAAGGAAATGCCAAATGGGGTCATGAGGAGTCATACATGACTGAAGAACAACAATCCTATATTCCAGACACTATGCTAAATAAGTAAAGAATAGGAAAAACATATTCTCGGTCCTCAAGGAACTCACCTTCTAATGAGGGAGACAGGACATAAACAGCCAGGTACACAGAAGATTTATACTGTACAGTGGAAATGATAAGTAATTGTAGAGGAAGGCATTAGCACCTAGAGGCTAGTGGAGAGAGAGGTTGAGGGACGGGAAAGATCTTTGCAGAAGGTAAGACTTGACCTGAGTCTTGAAAGACAAAACTTTGGTGGGACCGAATGAATACTGTAGGATGAACAGGCATAGATGTATTATAATCAGCATTACAAATCTCATTATATGATCTTTATTCTACCAGTTCCCTAAACTTATTTATTTCTCTAGAGAAAACAGGATATCACCATCCTTCTAGTTACTCAGCTTCAAAATCTTAGTGTTATCCTTGCTTTTTCATCTTTACTCATTCCACATATCCAATTATTTGCCAAATTCTGCCATTATTACCTCCATAATATCTTAGTATGAACCTTCTTTCTACTCATCTAGCCAACACCTTAAACTCAAGCATATGGTGCCTCTTCCTTTGACAATAATCACCTAATTAGTCTACCTGTCTCTAGTTTCAGCCCTCTCTAATCCATTTTCCATATAACTGCCAAAGTGATATTCACAAAACATAAGTCTGACCGTATCACTACCCTGATCAAAAGATAATCTGTTATCCATAGGACAAAATATATGCCTATCTTAAGTTCATTTTAAGTCCTTGACAATCTGGCTCCAGCCTATTTTTCTGAGCTTTTCATACAGTACTGTGACTGGCACATAATAAGTGCTTAACATTCTTGAATGAGTGATTCATTTAGGCATTCCATATTCTTTGAAACAGGGCTCTCTGTAATTCCTCACAATATCCCAAGTCTTGCTCTTTGTCCTTGCTCACTGTTCTCCTAGGCCTGGAATGTATTCTTCCTTCACTTTGCCACGAAGAATCCTCAGATTCTTTCAGAGCTCAGCAATCATTTTGCCTCCTATACTGTTTCTGATCTCCCTGGTTTCTTGTTAATTTTTCCATCAAATTACTTAATATATATTTTGTGTTGACTTATTCTTATTGTCTCCCCTGATATAATGTAAGCTACTTGAGGGTAGGGACTGTTTATTTTCATCTTGGTATTAATTTTAACCCCATTAAATGTTTTTGATGATTGCTGCCTTGGAATATATTTTGAGATATGGAAGGCTCACTCCTGCCTCAATCTGTACACATTATTTTCCACCAAATACACATGTGTATCCAATAGTATATTAAAAGTCTCTGATTCTAATGTATCATTGATAGTTCTAGAAATGTAAGATTTTGAATATTTATATACAAGTAAAGAAAAAAATGTAATGAATCTAAAATACTTTGAGAGTGGGGTAGAACACGAATAACTAGGGGAATAAAAACAAAAAAAAGCCTTGAAGGAGATTATATTTTAGATATGCCTTCAAAAAGCTTGATGTGAGAAAGTTTTATATTTTTGACTGTTAGATTTAGTGTGAATTTAAAAATCTACAGCTTGAACATGTAACACTCTAAAGACCAGAAAAAAAATAACCTTATAGGGTACAAAATTATTTAATTAGCAGAATCCTAGTATGTTAATTTAGATGGTATATCTGTTCCTAAAGGGGTGGTGAAAAATGGGGAACTGGGTTCTAAACTCCATTAGCTTTGTCACTAATTCTCTATGAGACTTGAGGAAATCACCATTTCCCCACTTAGGCTGTTTCCTCCTCCATTAAATGATGGGAGTTTCCTGGGCAGTGGTTCCTAATTTTTTTTTCTTCCTCCTCACAGCATAGTATTATTCTTTGCTATGAGGAATTATAGTTGACTCATGAGAATGGAAAAGACCCAGACTTGTGAAAGCAAGTGTGATTTTGGTGGAAAGTGCAAGGTCAATACATTACTGAAAAAAATGAATTAGAGAATGAGGAGAAAATAAGCATGGGTCAACATGGATATCTATAATAGTGTTTCTGCAAGGGAGCAAAGAAGGAAGAAAAGAAGGAAGAAAGGAAAGAAGGAAGGAAGGGAGAGTGAAAGAAAGGAGGAAGGAAGAAAGAGAGGTAGGACAGAAAGAAGAGAGGGAAGAAGGCAGAAAGCAAGGGAGGAAGGTAGGAAGAGAAGAAGGATTGAAGGGTAAGAAGAAAGGAGGAAAGAAGGAAGGGAGGGTAGAAGGAAACAAGGAGGGAAGGAGGGAGACACAATTTCCTTTTTCTAAGAACTAATGCTTCTTTTTTTAAAAAAAGTCTGTTTTTGGAAGAAAAATAAAATTGGAAAGATGAGGAAACAATAGCAAAATGCTTAGTACAAAAAAATAACTTGGATATATGCAACACGCCATGCTCCTGGATCTCTTTTCATAGTTCTTTGGAGCCAAGCTTTTTCTTTATAATTTTGCAAGATTCAGTTTCATTAGTTTTGTACTAGTTGTTCTTTCCAATTTACACTGTTATAGTTTCTGTTTATGTTGTTCGCTTTTCTCTGCTTACCTCACTTTGCATCAGTTCATAGAAGTTCTTTATTTCTTTCTAGGAAGCATGGAGCTTCAGCATTTATTTTGCTTTGAGATAAGGGAAAATTGGTCTTCTAGCATCACGTTACAGGCAGAAAGTATATATGGACTAAAATAACTTTTTGGTTCTGTTGTAAATGGCAATCCTATGTTGGATCCACTCAAACAACAGTTACTAAGCATTTACTATGTTGGTGCTGGAGACAGACTGACCTCAAGAAGTTTAAAGACTAACAGAGGAAGAAAGATTATACATAGAGGTAAATACATTGCACGGTATAAAGGATTAGAGGTGGGGGTAAAGTAAGGTCCAGACGAGGCAATTCTAAGAAAACTTGAAAAGGGAGAGCTCAGTTTTTCCCCTATTATAGTTGACCCTTGATAGACTAAGAGGTTTGAATTTGATGTAAGAGACAAGTGTTTACCAAGACCCAGACACAGAACTAGCTATTCCCTGGCTACAGTCAATCAAGGTGATGATCTCTAGCCCCAAGTTATGTATGAGAGGATCAAGAGGATGTAGGGCTGAAGGAACTAGGACTAGACAGCCTGAATCATACAAGGGACAGTAGGGGCGGGAGGTCTAGCTGAGCTGATGTTCTAAGCAATAAAAAAAACTCTCAGGGCTTTTAGATAATCAGCTTAGCTGGTGCTAGCTGTCTGCCTTTACAGACCCCTCAGGCTACAGCTGATTTATGGCATCTCTTCCTTCTCTTCAAGGTTTCCCCCGATGTTCATTTTGTTGACTTATGTTGTGGATCAAGCTTGAGATGAAAGGAGGATGGGGAATCTGACTGACAGGGGAGACAATTGGTCTGAAGTAGATAACAAATTTTCAAGAGAAGCAAGGGAGGCTATGGAAGAGGAAGTCTCAAGGATAGGTTGGCTACAGATAAACATAACTGAAAGCTAGAGCTGTAAATGACCTCAGATTTGGTTGCGTCTGACCTCCTTATTTCATCGTCGAAGAAACTGAAGTGCAGAGCCTGGGACTGAACTTCCCATGGTCACACAAATGCTAAGTATTAAGCCTGGGACTCAAATCCTGGTTTTCAGAGTCCAAATCCTTTGTTCTCTCCCCTAAGACAAGCTTCCTCTAGCTACACCACATTTCCAAGTGATTAACTAGA
Organism: Notamacropus eugenii; assembly: GCF_028372415.1. Taxonomy (NCBI): domain Eukaryota; kingdom Metazoa; phylum Chordata; class Mammalia; order Diprotodontia; family Macropodidae; genus Notamacropus; species Notamacropus eugenii. The sequence goes on from NC_092872.1 coordinate 553,729,880, forward strand.
TTAGCTAATTAATATTTGGGGTAATAATTTGCTCGATGATATAAGAAAGCAAATTGCTAAAGAATGCATAAGGTATTTTGGATATCTAGTTGAAGACATGCATTAGAAGGGGAAAATTCTGTGTGAACCTTGTATTTCTAATCAATTCTTGTATGAACAAATGGTTTGTTGTTGTTCGTTCATTTCAGTCATGTCTGACTCTTCCTGAACCCATTTGGGGTTTTCTTGACAAATATAGTGAAGTGATTTGCCATTTCCTTCTCCAACTCATTTTAGGGATGAGGAAACTGAGGCAAGCAGGGTTAAGTGACTTGCCCAGGATCACATAGCTAGTAAGTATCTGACACCAGAGTTTAACTCAGGTCTTCCTGACTCCAGGCCTGGCACTCTATCCATTGTGTCAGCTAGCTGCACCTTATACCCTAATTGTTTGTCTCTATTTTTTTTAAATGTCTTGAAATATGTTGTTTAGAATGTTTTACAACTTCAACCTGCCAGTTTTCTGCAGTCCTGCCTCTACCTTCACTCCAGCACTTAAAATCCTGCCACTCAATTCCAATTCCAACGACTCCTCGCACTGTGGGAGTAATTCTGAGTTCTCTAAGCATACGTGAATGGAGCATGAGATTGGACATGTCTACCAAGCCAACCTTGAAAGATCTTGAGCACTGGTTCAGTGATGGGATAATATATTTTCTAACTAGGGACCAGTTTAACTAAGTTTTGAAAGGCTCATTAACATGTTGGATTCAAGAAGATGATTTTTATTTTTGGTCACAGATGCTGATGAATACCATTTACTAAATCATAGATGGACTGTGATTGAGAAAAGAAAACCTCTTATCCAATCATAAGTTAATTTTGAGGAGAAGTGTCAGCAGTCAGGGGGATAGAGAAAGGCTACCTTCCAAAAGGTAGCATTTAAAACTGACTCTTGAGGAGAATCAGAAAAACTAGGAGAAAGAGGTGAGGATGGACAATGCTGTAGGCATGGAAAACAGCTAGTGCAAAGGCATGGTTTTGGGAGATGGTTATGTCTGAGGAAAAGCAAATGGGTCAGTGTAGCTGGGTCATAAAGTACATGGAGAAAAATAAAGTATGAAAAGACTGAAAAGGTAGGAAAGAAAAAAGGGCTGTAGAGGACTTTAATGACAATGGATTTTATAGGTGATACTGGAGGGAATAGGAAGCCATAGGAAGTTACTGAGTGAGAAAGGGGGGAGATAAGATAATCAGACTTGTGCTTCAGCAAAGTCCTTCTATCAGGTAAGAGACTTGATCAAAGGAAAGCAGTTAGAAGGCTATTTCAATATGTAATGACCTATTTTAGGGTATTGACTGAGAGTATACAAAAAGAAACATATATAATAGATATTTTGAAGGAAGAAATAAGAACATATGATGGACTGGATATGTGGAATGATGATGAGTGAAGAATCAGGAATGATGAGGATGACATTGAGTCAATCTGATAGATATGATGTGATACCTCAGGGTTATTTTAATTTTCACTTCTCTAATCACTAATTATTTAGAGCATTTTTATGACTATAGATAGCTTTGATTTCTGCATCTGAAAACTGCCTGTTTCTATCCTTTGACCATTTATCATTTGAGGAATGACTTACATTATTACAAATTGACTCAGTTCTCTATATATTTGAGAAATGAGACCTTTATCAGACACACTGACTGAAAACATTGTTTCCCAGTTTTCTGCTTTCCTTCTGCTCATGGTTGTGTTAGTTTTGTTTGTGCGAAACCTTTTTAATTTAATGTCATCAAAATTATCCATTTTACATTTCATAATATTTTCTATCTCTTATTTGGTCATAAATTATTCCTCTGTCTATAGATCTGACAGGTAAACTATTCCTTGCTCTCCTAATTTGCTTATGGTATCACTCTTTATGTCTAAATCATGTGCTCATTTTGAACTTATCTGGGCATATGGTGTGAAATGTTGGTCTGTATCCAGTTTCTGCCACACTGTTTTCCAGTTTTCCCAGAAGCTTTTGTCAAATAGTGAGTTCTTGTCTCAGAAGCTAGAGTCTTTGGGTTTATCAGATGGTACATTACTGTAGTCAATTGACTACTATGTCTTGTGTACCTAATCTATTTCACTGATCCAACACTCTATTTCTTATCCAGTATCAAAAAATTTGATTATTGCTGTTTTAAAATATAGTTTTAAATTTGGTATGGCTAAGCCACCTTCTTTTGCATATTTTTCATTGATTCCCTTGATATTCTTTACCTTTTGCTATTCCAGATGAATTTTGATATTATTTTTATAGCTCTACAAAATAATTTTTGTTAATTTGTAATTTTTGTCATTATTTTTCTATCTCTATAAAACAAATTTTTGTAGTAGAATTGTCATTTTAATTTTATTAACTTGCTCTATCCAGGAGCAACTGATATTTTTCCAGTTGGTTAGATCTGACTTTATTTATGTGAAAAGTATTTTGTAACTATGTTCATATAGTTCCTGGGATTGTCTTGGCAAGGAGACTTCCAAATATTTTATATTTTCCACAGTCATTTTAAATGGAATTTCTCTTTTTATCTTTTGCTGCTGGTAATAAATAGAAATGCTGATGATTTATGTGGACTTATTTTATATCTGCAATTTTGCTAAAATTGTTCATTATTTCAAGTAGGTTTTTGATTCTCTAAATATACCATCATATCATCTGCAAAGAGTGATGGTTTTGTTTCCTCATCGTCTATTCTAATTCCCTGAATTTCTTTTTCATCTTTTATTGCTAAATCTAACATTTCTAGTGCAATATTGAATAATAGTGGTGATAATGGGCATCTTTGTTTCACCCCGATCATATTAGGAAGACTTCGAACTTATCCCCATTACAGATAATGCTTGCTGATGGTTTTAGATAGATACATGTATTACTTTGAAGAAAACTCCATTTATTCCAGTGCTTTCTATTATTTTTTAATGGGAAGGGGTGCTGCATTTTGTCAAAAGCTTTTTCAGTATCTGTTGAGGTAATCATATGATTTCTATTGGTCTTGTAATTGATATGGTTGATTATGTTAATAGTTTTCCTAATATTGAACCAGCTCTGCATTTCTGGTATAAATCCCACCTTGTCATAGTGTGTTAGTCTCATAATAAATTGCTAAAATCTCTTTGTTAATATTTTATTTAAAATTTTTCCATCAATATTCATTTGGGAAACTGGTCTATAATTTTCATTCTCTGTTTTGACTCTTCCTAGTTGTTGTATCAGCACCATATTTCTGCCACAAAAGGAATTTGGTAGGACACCTCCTTTGCCTATTTTTCCAAATAGCTTGTATAATATTGGAATTAATTGTTCTTTAAATGTTTGGTAGAATTCACTTTTAAATCCATCTGGCTCAGGAGATTTTTTTCTTAGGGAGTTCATTGATGGCTTTCTCAATTTCCTTTTCTGTGCTGGGGTTATTTAAGTATTTTATTTCTTCAGTTAATCAGGACAATTTACTTTTTCATAAATCACCATCCATTTCACATAGATTCAGATTTATTGGTATATAGTTGGACAAATTAGCTTCTAATTATTGCTTTTATTTTGTCTTCATTGGTAGTGAATTTACCCTTTTCATTTTTTTTACTGGTAATTTGGTTTTCTTCTTCTTTTTAAATTTATCTATTTTATTGTTTTCCCCCATAGAACTAGCTCTTAGTTTTACCTCAATAACTTTCTTACTTTATTTTTTTTTATTAATCTATCCTTTGATTTTTCAGGATTTCTAATATGGTGTTTAATTTGAGATTTTTAATTTGTTCTTTTTCTAGCTTTTTAAATTGCATACCCAATTCATTGATCTGCTCTTCCTCTATTTTACTCAAGTAAGTGTTTAGAGATATAAATTTTCCCTTAAGTACTTCTTTGGTTGTGTCCTAATTTTGGCATGTTCTCTCTTTATTGTCATTCTCTTTGAGGAAATTGTTGGGGTTTTTTATGACTTGTTGTTTGACCCACTCATTGTTTAGGATAAGTTTACTTAGTTTCCAATTAATTTTTAATCTATCTTTCCATGACCTTTTTAACATATAATTTTTATTATGTCATCATCTAAAAAGGATGCATTTAATATCTTTACCTTTCCATGTTTGATTGTGAGGTTTTTTTGCCCTAATACATGGCCAGTTTCTGTGGAGATACCATTTATTACTAAGAAAAATTTTAAATTTCTCCAGAGGTCTATTACTTCTAACTTAAAAAAAAATTCTATTCACCTCCTTAACTTATTTCTTTTTTTTATTTTGTGGTTAGATTTATTGAGTTCTGAGAGAGGTAGGTTGAGTTCTCCCACTAGTATTATTTTGCTGTTTCTTCTGGTAACTCACTTATCTTCTAAGAATTTGGGTCCTGTACCACTTTGTGCATATATGTTTAATACTGATACTACTTCATTGTCTCTTATACCTTTTTAGCAAGATGTAGTTTCCTTTCTTGTTTTTCTAATTAGATCTATTTTTGTTTTTTGCTTTGTTTGAGATCAGGATTGCTACCTCTGCTTTTTTTTCTTACTTCAGCTAAAGCATAATATGTTTTGTTCCTGCCTTTTACCTTTACTCAGCATGTGTATGTTTGTCTCTGCTTCAAATGTGTTTCCTCAAAAACAAAACAAAACAAAAAAAATGTTATAGGATTCTGATTTTTAGTCCCCTTTGCTGTCTGTTTCTGTTTTATGGGAGAGTTCATCCCATTCACATTCAAAGTTATAATGCTAACCGTGTATTTCCCTCCATCTTATTTTCCCCCTGTTTATACTTTTCTCTCTCTCATCTTTTACTCTGTCCCTCCTCACCAGTGTTTTGCTTCTATCACCTGCCTCAATCTACCTTCCCTTCTGTTCCTCCCCCCTTTCTTTTACCTTTACCCTCCTAATTCCCTATAGAGAAGATAGATTTCTTTACCCAAGTGTGCGTATGTTATTTCCTCTTTGAGCCAAATCCAATGAGAGTAAGGTTCAAACAATGCTCACTCCTCCCTTCTTTCCCTCTTCTGTACTATGGCTTTCACACCTTTAACTGTTATATTATTTACCCCATTCTGCCTCCCCCTTTCCTCTTCTCCCAATATAATTCTTTTTTCACCCCTTAATTGATTTTTTTATCATTATATCAAAGTCATTTTATACTCACACTCTCTGTCTATTTATACTCCATCTAACTGCCCTAATAGAGATAAAGTTTTAAGAATTACAAACATCATCTTCCCATGTAGGGATGTAAACAATTTAATGTTATTGAATATCATGTTTTCTTCTTTCCTTTTTATGTTTCTCTTGAGTCTTGTATATGAAGATGGAATTTTCTGTTCAGCTGAAGTCTTTTCTTCAGGAAAATTTGAAAGCCCTCTATTTCATTGAATTCCCATCTTTTCCTCTGAAAGATTATGCTCAGTTTTGCTAGGTAGTTGATTCCTAGTTGTTATCCAAGTTCCTTTTCCCTCCAGAATATCATATTCCAAGCCTTCTGATTCTTTAATGTAGAAAATATTCCTTGGAGTTTTAATTTTAGGATCTCTTTCAGGAGGTGATGTGTGGATTCTTTGAATGACTATTTTGTCCTCTGATCCTAGGATATCAGGACAGTTTTCCTTGATAATTTCTTCAAAGATGTTGTACAGGCTCTTTTTTGGATCATAGCTTTCAGGTAGTCCAGTAAATCTTAAATTCTCTCTCTTGGATCTGTTTTCCATGTCAGTTGTTTTTCCAATGAAGTATTTTACATTTTCCTCTATTTTCATCTTTCAAAAATTTCATTTGATTGATTCTTGCTGTCTCTTAGAATCACTGGCTTCCATTTGCTCAATTCTAATTATTAAGAAATTATTTTCTTCAGTTAGCTTTTGTACCACCTTTTCCAACAGGCCAGTTCTACCTTTTTAAGAAGTTGCTTTCTTCAGTGTTCCCCCTATTTGGAAAATTCTGCTTTTTAAGGAGTTGTTTTCTTTAGTCAATTTTTATGCTTCCTTTTCCAAGCTGTTGACTTTTTTGGTAATTCTCTTGCATATCTCTCATTTCTTTTCCCAGTGCTTCTTCTGCCTCTGTTACTTGATCTTTAAAAATCCTTTTTGAGCTCTTCCAAGTGGACTTTTTGGGTCTGAGACCAATTCATTTCCACTTTGAGGTTCTGAATTAGGCATTTTGACATTGTTGTCCTCTTCTGAGTTTATGTCTTGATCTTTCCTGTTGCTATAACAGCTTTCTGTGGTCAGGGCTCTTTTTTTTGCTCATTTTTAAAAGTTTGAGTTCTGCTCCTGGGGTACAGGGAGCAGGGTCCTAAACTTCTTTCACTGAGGGATAAGGGCCTGGACTTTCTGGGGTCTCTCTGACTGGCAATTTGGCCCCTTCTCTGGGGTGGCCCAGCCTAGTTGTGCCTCTTGTGCTCTGGATTGGGCTGTCAGTTAGCCTGCTGAGCTTGGGCTGGAGGCCTCACAGCCAGGCTGCTCTGACACTGGCCTGCTGAACCAGGACTGCAGGGCCTCAATTGCTGATTTGTGCTGTGGTTAAGAGACTCTCACTAACTTGCCCAGACACCACCAGTGTTGGGTTCTGCTTCCCTTTTACCCAAGTGAAACAGAACTTCACTGAAGTCCTTTTAAATTATCTTGGGCTGGAAAATTTTTCATTCTGTCTTTTTGTAGATTATGTCACTCCAGAATTATTTTACAGGATTGATTTAGCATTGTTTCTGAGGGAAACTAGGGAGAGCTCAGGCAAATTCTTGGCTTCTCTCTGCCATCTTTAGAAAGTATATTTTTTCAAGAAAAAGAATACAGGTTTCCCACAGATGAGATTTGGTACTCATTTAAGGTAGAATGAATTTTAAAATTACATAAAATATTTATGTTGAATACTGTAGGCAGTGGCTTTGTAATCATAATTGCCATGATTTGATTACTTTGCAGACATCAAAAATTCAATCACCTTATTTTATATCCAACCCTAATTGAAATCCCCTCTAGAAGATAATTTCCTTATTTGGCCCTGCACTCTTAGTTGGGAAACTCCAGGGACACAAAATGAAGCCTTTTGACTTAGGAAAACTGAAATAATGTTGTTATATTAGAATAGAATAATGTTGTATAGTGAAAAGATAGCTATACTTAGAATAACAGGTTTCATGCTCAAATTCTGATCCTGTCATTCATTTGTGTGACCTTGGCCAACTTTTCTGGCCTCAGTTTCATCATTTGTAAAATGAAGTGATTAGACTAGATGACCTCTGAGGCCAATTTGAGATATAGTTCTATGATTCTATGAAAAAAAGGAGGAAGGGAAATGACTGGAACTAGGAATGAGGTTTGTAGTTGTAACCTGCCTCTAGAGATGGGCAGTTTCCCATCACTGGAAGTCTTTTAATTTGAATGGTCAGTTGGTATCTGGGTGTATTGTAAATAGCATTTGTGCTCAGGTATAGCTTGGACTACAAGGCCTCTAAGGTTCCTTCCAGCTGTGACCTTCTATGGCCGCTCAGCAAAGTCTAAAGTCTGATTAGAAAGTAGGTTAGGTGTTTGCACTGTTTAATAGTGGCTGGCACATAGTAGCAGCATCATAAATATTCTTTGCCTGACTAACTGATCTCATATGTTATTGAAGCTCTGATACTTTTAGCACCTTTATTATCCTTGTTTTCTTCCAAAAGGCTGATTTACAATCATTTTAGTACAGAAAAATATTTTTTCTTGGGGTTGATAGGTTATCATTATTTTTTTCTGCCAAAAACTCCTGTGGTTTGGTGATGCACACTATTGCTACAGATTTGCTTTACCTTTCATTTTCTGCTAATTTTCCTGGCTAGTTCAAGTAATTTCATTTAACTGAACATCTATGAAGCACCTAATGTGTATAAGAAAGTTAGTGTGGAATAGTGGATAGAGTGCTGGATTGAGAGTCAGCATCTGGCTGATTTCATATGCTGTCTCTGGTACGTTAGCTCTATGATTTTAGGCAATTCACTTCATTCTCTCAGAGGCTCCTGTAAGTCTCTGAGACTTATCTACTAAGGTTATAAAGTACTTGACATCAATGTTGGCCTAAGGGAGGCCACACCCATACTCACAATATTACCAATCCTTAATGTAATGAAATATTAGCTCTGTGCAAGACTCTAAGATAGATGCCCAGAATATTAAAATGAGAAATAACATACTTGTTGTCTTAAGTCTAATATGAGATAGAATTTGATGGGAGCAAAAGTAGGACTTTGACTAATAACATTAAGGAAATTTGAGAAGAGATCTCTTTCTGTTGTGAAAGATCTAAGAAATGATAACCACCCTGCATTCACGTGATTGTTTGCACGAGTGAGTGAGCTGATTTCTAACTTACTCATGAGTGTCCATTGAGTCTGAAACTTGTAATTGGGATGCATATATTGCCTTTGGAAACTAAGCTCCACTCTAAACTGTTTTTTTCTCCCCATCCCCATCCCTGTCAACCTTGATTTAAAAAGAAAGAATTTAAGAGAGTGTAGAAAATCTGGGGCATTGCATTTGACCAAATCTATGGAAATGACTTGGCTATGCTGGATCTCAGCGTCTGACTTCAAGAGAAAACAAAACAAATATTATTCTTATCAACAGAGTAGAAGTAAAGGACAGTACCACTAGGGGGAGGAAAAGTGCTAATTTCTGAAATGGAGAGAGAACTTCACATTCAGTACAGAGATGGAAGGTAAAGAGAATACAAGCAAAGAAAAAGCAAAAGGAAATAATCCCCCCCCCTTTCCCCTTTCTTCCTCCATCCCTCCCACTACCTTTCCTCCCTTTCTTTTCTTCCTCCTTCCTTCCTTCTTCCTTAATTCCTTCCTTCTTTCTTTCCTTTCTTCCATATTAAAATATTAAAACCTCCGTGTTTTGATATGATGGCCTATAAACATTTCAGAGTTACTACTGAAAGTGGTAGTAAATCATAAAATCCATTGCTTTAAAATGAATAATTCAACTCCTTCTGTGGTTTGTAACTTGGGATAAAATACCAATGAGCATCCCTGGAATAACCTTCTCTTCATTTTTTTTTGCTTATTTAAATAAAATGAAGAAAAGAAAAAAAGAGAAAGCCACGAAAGTGAATTTTTGAATGTGAAATATCGAGAGTTTCCTCTGAAAAAGAAATGCTGTTGTGCAGCTGATTTAAAATGTAAGGTCTAAGGGAGCTGAATATAGAAATAGATTTACAAATACTCCTTGGGGATTACCAAAGTATTTTTTAAAATCTTATTCATGATTGAAATTCTCACATTCTGTTTACTATAATGAAATGTATCCAGTTTTCTTCCGTTCTTTTAGCTTTCAAGGAAGCTGTAGATGCTTCTTTTTGGCTAAATCTGGCAGAAATGAAGTTGCAGACATAAAGCACTGTACCATTATACTTGAGGTATCTCCCGTCCCTCCCTAAGAAGTATTTCTTGCCCTTCCCAAACTTGACCTAAAAATCATAGAATCGTGGAGCTGGAGACAACTTTAGACAAAGTCTAGTCTAGCTTAATGAAATCGAATCCTGTCATTTTGCAAAGGAGGAAATTGAGGTCTACTCTGTTTCAAATGACTTACCTAAATTTATACAACCAGTTCATGGCGTATAGGATTTGAGCCCATCTCCTTGATTCCAAGCCAGAGCTCTTTATGCTGTAGTTCCTTACTTTAGCTTACTACATTGTTTTTATTACTGGTTGTCACTTGTTTGAGTTGGATCATAGAATCATGGGATCACTAATGAGATATAATAGTAATAGCATTTATATAACACTTTGAGGCTTGCAAAGGATTTTACAAATATTATCTTATTTGATCCTACAAATCCCTGTGACACAATAGTATTTTTGTCATTCCTTTTTTCCAGAAGAAGAAACTAAAGTGGAGAAAGATTAGATGGTGTTCAGGGACACACAGCTAGTAAGTTTCTAAGTGGGGGATTTAACCTCAGGTCTCTCTGACTCCACATCCATTCCTCTATCTATTTATTGGGCAGCCTAGCTGCCTAGATGCTAATGAGTGTCACTAAGGCTTAAATGTGTCAGAAGTTCTCCAGGGCCACAACATCAGGCTAAAAGCTCCGGCTGGTCCTACCAAGCACAAAAGGAAAAGCACTTTCCGTTACCTCATTTGCTCTTCTCAACATTCCCTTGTTTTGATTAGTTTGTATTAGCAACTAGCTATGTGACTTTGGGTAAGTTATTTGATAGAGTGGGTACTGGTTTCCTCCTTTGCAAAGTGAGGGGGCTAGATTTTGTTAGGCTGGACTAGGTAGTGACTGTATCATTTCAGTTTTACAGATAAGAAAACCAAGACCGAGTTGCCTTGCTTAACAAAATCTAGTCCCATCATTTTGCAAAGGAGGAAATGGAGCCTTACTCTGCTTCAAATGACTGGACTACTAGATTTCATTATGCTCTCTGGAATCTCATCATCTTGCAAAATCAGACCAACATCCCAAATTGATAAATGGTCAAAGTATATGAACAGGCAGTTTTCCAATGAAGAAATCAAAAAAATTTATACTCATGTGAAAGATGCTCTAAATCATTATTGATTAGAGGAATCAAAATTAAAACAACTTTGAAATAGCATTTTACACCTACCAGATTGGCTAAAATGATTGAAGGGGAAAGCAACAAATGTTCAAGGGGATGTGGAAAAATTAGGACGCTAATTCATTGTTGGTGGAATTGCGAACTGATCCAACTATTTTGGAGAGCAATTTGGAATTATACCCAAAGAGTTATTAAATTGCCTATACTCTTTGCCAGTAATACCTTTACTAGATCTACTTCCAAAGATGGTTAATGAAAAAGAAAAAGAACCTATTTGTTCTAAAATGTTTATAGTAGCTCTCTTGGTGATGGCAAAGAACTAGAAATTGTCAACATGCCCATCAATCAGGGAATGGCTTCACAAGTCATGGTATGTGATTTTGATGGAATATTACTGTGCTATAAGAAATGATGAGCTTGATGATCTCGGAAAAACATGGACAGACTTGCATGAAATAATGAAGAATGAAGTGAGCCGAACCATGAGAACATTGTATACAATAACAGCAACATTGCTTCAAGAATGACTGAGTGACTAAGCCATTCTGACTATTATAAATACCTAAATTAACTGTAAAGGAAGACACTATCTGCATCCAGAGAAAGATCTGATAAATAGAGTGTATATATAAAATGATTATATACAAATAAATACGTGTGTGTATGTGTGTGTTTGTATGAACACACATTTGTATCTAAGGGTAGCTATCTCTAGGGTGGGGAAAGGGAAAAAAAAGAAATTTACATGATAACTTTATTATATATTTGAATGGGATAGCAAGTTGTATATAACAGATTTGCAGTTCCATGTACAAGCATTTAAAAAAAAAATTATACCATGTTATAGAAATGCTTGTTTTATCCCATAAGTTAAATACATACATACATATATATATTAAAAAACATCAGATTAGCAATGAAATTCTCACCTCCTCCATATCTCCTGTCCCTGGGATTCCTCCCTCTATTTTATGGGAGAGGGTGGAACATAGAGAGTGGAGACCTCTTCCCAGATGTTTCGTTTAAGGGCAGTCCCAAGCTGCACTCCTCTGGACTTCTAATTTGGTCATATCCCTGGCCCACATCTTCCACCTTCTTTTACCCCCAACTTCCAGTTTGTTTTTATGTATCATCTCCCCTGTTAGGTTGTGCGATCTTGAGGGGAACTTATACCTTTCTCTATATCTCCAGAATTTAGCACAGTGTCTGACATGTGGTAGACACTTAAATGTTTATTTTGACCAGGTCGCCTAACTGCTCATTAATGGTGGAGCTAGAGCTCAAGTCCAAGGTTTCTGACTCCAAGTCCAGTGCTCTGCCAACTACATTCAAATCATAATGTCTCTCTGAAATAAGCAAACTTTGGTAATCCCTTTTCCTCTCAAAGCCCTTGCTTCTATCAGCATTGGGAATGGTAGCAACGACTCTTCCTGAGTTCTCCCTTCTATGACTGTAAGACCTCAGCTTACCCTGATGGAGAGCTCATCTTTGGATCTTGCCTTAACAATTCTAATCACACTCAAGCTTCTTTTGAAGTCTTCCCATTTTTCTTTCTGAGGGATATCATGGGCCATATTTAATCAATTTAGTTAAAATAGGTTAAGACAGAGAGCTGTATCATTTGTTGTCCATACCCACACAAGCTGGGGTCCTCTCTCCTTTGGCCTCTGTCCCTTGCTCTAGCTTTACTTTTACCTCTTTTTTCCAAGTTTCTGGTCATTTCCCCCTTCTAGCACATATAACCAAAGACATAAATGGTTTTTGTTCCAATTCACCCACATCTCCTGTCCTGACTTTGGTAGGGATAGAGAATAAGTTTTAGAACAATAGATTCTGCTATTTGCACTTCTTTAAAGTATTAAGACGATCATTTCAAACTTCATTTCAGATTCTAAATTCCATTGTTCTAGGTCATTTCCTTTTTTTTTTTTTTTTTTTTTGAGTCAATGGGGGTTAAATGTCCAGGGTTTTACATAGTCAGTAAGTGTCCCGTGCCTTAGGTTAGGTTTGAAGTCAGGTCCTTCTGACTCCAGAAGGTTCTTTGTCCACTGTGCCACCTAGCTGCCCCTGTTCTAGGTCATTTCTCATTAGGAGGACTAGATTACTTGGGAGAAGGGGAGACTTCAAAGTACTACCCTCACCTTCTCATTGTGGTTTGAAATTTTCCCATAAGAATTTCACATTTCTTAAGTTTAAGGCTTTCATCCCTAAAAAGTGTGAAAGCCCCCAAGAAAGAAAACACATTAACTGTGTGAATACTCACTGGATATGAATTTCAGATAGGTTGGAATAGTCACAAGGAGCAGAAAGCTGGGTAGCTGAGAAAATAGGACAAGTGTCACAAAAGAAAGGTAAAGGGAAAAGTCTGGGCCTTTCCAATTTTTCTGGCCCTCTGGCCCTCTGGCCCCTTTTTGGCAGTGGCCCTCTGTACTTTAGAATATTAGGATGAAAAGATCCCTTAGAAAGCTTGTAGTTTAATTCCCTCATTTTGTAAAGACTGGAAAAGACAGAAGAGCAAAAGCAGGAACACTTAGGTTTAGTAAGTTCTAACTTTACCTTAATTTTTTCTTCTATTAAATGATGTTCAAATCATTTGAGCCTTACAGTGACCATAAAAGATAGGTGTTACAAGTGACATTATGTCTATTTCACAGATGGGGAAATCGGGACTCAATGAGGTTAAGTATCTCCCACATAATGAGGAAGCTAGTGATCATTAAAGGCAGGATTTGAATCCAGGTCATCCTGAGTCTGGGTCCAACACTTTATTCACACAGTGAGATAATAGCTAGCCTTTCCATACGTTTAGATACTATTTTACATACATACGCTGACCTTACAAAACCTCAAGATATAGATACTATAGAAGATCATATTATCCCCACTTTATAGAAAAGGAAGCTGAGACTCAGCGTTTGACCATGATTACACAGTCAACAAGTACTGAAGGTTGGAGATCTGAAAAAAAAAAGTAAAAAAAAAAATGAAGTTAATGGTAAAGCCAGAAGCAGAATTCATATCTTGATCTTTCTTTCCATAGTGCCATGCTTCTGATACGGCCAGACACTGTGGAATTATCAGAGTTGTAAGTGGCCTTTGCAGGTGAAGAAATAAGGGGAGGAGACCAAAGGTAAATCATGCTCAGTTGCTTATATCCTCAAATAAGATTGCTTCATTCTAAACTGGGGGAGATGCATTTTCAGGCATTCAGTTTGGTTGTCACTTTTAAATGAGCAAAACTAAAAGAATTCTTGCTGATTGAGCCTAATGAAGAGTACAAAACATGGGCTATTAAGGAAAAGAAAACAAAGGAGTTGACATGGAGTGGTTTCCACAGTGGAAAGCATTATCTGTTTGTTATGCATTGCATATGTTAAGTGTTCTTGAAAGAGTTAATTTTTCTTGAAGCCTTATCCTTCTTGTAGACAGTCTAAAATCTTCCTGACAGATATCACCCATTTCATATTCTTATTTCCCAGAAGACCTCTGCTTCCCTGGGTCCATATATGTGAATTATCTAGAGTGCAGCTAAGTGTCAGCAAGTCACACAAGCCTTTTGAATTAATGGAATTCCTAAGTGCTAACTGGAACTTAGTATTATGGAGCCCACGTCTTTTTACCTGGCATTTATATGATGCTTTTAACTTTTCAGTGTGGAATCGAATACATTATTCCATTTTATACCCCCAATGAACCTTGAGGAAGTTAGAATAGGTGTATTAGCACCATTATTTAAAACAAGGAAACTGAGGAATGGTGAAATTGGGAGCCTGATGCAATGAAAAGGACACAAGCCAGGAAATTATGACCACTGGATTCTGGGCCAGTCACTTACATGACATATGACCTGGGCAAGTAATTCCACCTCTGACCTTCATTTCCTCATCTCTTAAATAAGGGCATCCTAGAATTACTGAGCTTCAGAACTGCAAGCAAGGTTAGAGATCCCTCAATCCAGTACTCTAGTTTAACAATCCTCTTTGACAAGCTGGAGGGCCTCTAAATGAATGTAAAAAAATATGAAACTGTGGCAGAAGAGCACTGATCAAAGGAACCAGGCATATTTTGCCCTAAGGACCATGGAACTTTTCCATCTGATTTATGGCTGAAAGCTTCCAAATACGTCATCTCCCCCATTAGAGTGTGATCTCTTTGAACTTTACTGTGTGCAGTGCTAGCACTTAACACAGTACTATGTACGTAATAAACACAAATGCTTTATTCCTTCATTCATATTTTTGTGGTGATTGTTTAGTAATTTCAATTGTGTCAGAATCTTTGAAACCCCATTTAGGATTTTCTTGGCCAAGATACTTCAGTGGTTTGCCTTTCCTTCTCTAGTCCATTTTACAGATGAGGAAATTGAGGGAAAAAAAGAGTTAAGTGCCTTGCCCTAGGTCATGTAGCTAATAAGTATTTTGGTCTAGGTGTGAATTCAGGTCTTCCTGACCCCAGGCTCAGTACTCTATTTACTGCCCCACTGAGCTGCCATAAATCAGTTTTGTTGTTCACTTGTTTTCATTCATGTCTGACTCTTCACAACCCCATTTAGAATTTTCTTGGAGGAAACCACAGGAGTGGTTTGCCATTTCCTTCTCCTGCTCATGTTTCAGATGAAGAGACTGTGGCAAACAGGGTTAAGTGACTTGCCCAGGGTCACACAGCTAAGTGTCCAAGGCCAGATTTGAACTCATGAAAATGACTCTTCCTTACTTCAGGCATGGTGCTCTATCCACTATGCCTCCTAGGTGCCCATTTATTCACTGAAGGTGGAGAAGATTATTAGGGCCCCAGAAGGAAAACTTGGAGAAACTAGTTGATGTTGAAGTAAGATTTCAGCTTGTTATAACATCAAATTTCCTTTTAATTGAAACCATTCCAGAAGTAGAATGGGATAGCTTGAGAGGTAGCAGTTTTCTTATCCCTATAAACTTTTAAGTGAAGGTTGAAGGATTACTTAGGGAGGCTAACAAGGAAATTCCTGTTCAAGCATGGGTTGACCTAGAGTATGCCTGAAGTGCCTTAGTCAACTTAAATTCAATATAATCAAAAAGAACAAATAACCCACCCCTCATCTCAGCTAACCCAAATATCAGGGTTCTAGTTTGTTTGTCCAGGCCACTACTCTCCTTTAATAATATAGGTTCACAACCTTCAGAGCATCTTCAACTTTTCACACTTCCTCATGTCTGAAATCCTATATTTAATAGTAAGTTTTGTGGCTTTTTTTCTCCACAGCCTCTCTTGCAGCTATGGTTCCTAGCTCTGCACTTTGCCAGCATTCCTTATCTGCCTTCTCACCCTGTAATATCCCCCAGTACCTGAGACCTTCTTACCCTGTAACATTCCTTTAAACTTTGTGGGCCCCTTCTCTCACTGGTGAATTTCTCCATAATGGGGAGGAACCAAGACCAGATAAGTTTCTTTCTCTCCTGGATTTGTTTCTGTCTTGGATTTTACCACCATGCCCTCCTGTGGTTCTACCCTCCTCCCCAAACCTTCCCAAACTTTTCACTTTCTTTTTATATGCTATGTTCCCAGTTGGAAATTGGAAATTCCTGGAGAGCAGGGACTGTTTTTCTTTTTGTTTGTATTTATATCTCCAGCACTTAGCATAGTTCCTGGAACATACTAAGCACTTAATAAATGTTTTTGGACTGACTCTTCACTTCTTTCTATTCACATGACCAGGACCCTAGTTCAGGAGCTAATTATCTCTCTCTTGGACTATTATCTCTCCAATTTGTACTCCCTATAGCTGCCAAAATAATCTTCCCAAATATTAGTACGACCCTGTTACTCTGCCTGCTTCAGTGAATTTTTCCATCTTTGACTCTGTGATAAAATATACCAACTCCTTTATTTGGCATTTAAAGTCCTTCGCAACCTTGTTCTAGGCTACCTTTATAGAATTACTAGGCATTACTCCCCTCATATACTATATTTCAGTCAAACTAGCTTATTTGCTGTTCCCCAGACTTGTCTTTCAGTCTTCCCTGATGCTGTACCTTTCCACAGGCTGCCTCCCATGACTAGAATTGATGGCCTCCTTACTTTTTGCTCTTAGAATCAATCATTTCTTCAAGCTTTACTTCTTGTTCTATCTCCTGAGGAAGCTTTGCTTCATCCTTCTAGTTGTTAGTGCTACTTCCCTCCAGTCTCTGAGTATATGCCTTCTTCCATGTTTGATCGACCAAAGGCTGCTGCTGACCACTAGCCTGATTCCATTTAACAATGAGGACCAAATTCTAAAGTCCTATATTCCCCCAAGCAGAGATGGCTTACAGAAAAGTACCAGTGTGGTTCTCAGAGAGCTAGTGACATCTTTTTTGCTAGCTGTGTTCCTTTCATAGATGTCAGTGTTTATCTCTTTAGTCTAGGGCAGTGGACTATATGGATTTAACCACATAGTCATTTATGCCACATTCCTTAACCCAAGAGAAAAGCTTCACTTTCCTCCCTTCAATGTTGCATTTCAATGCAATTTCAAATCTAATTCAGTTTCATATACATAAACATGGTTTAACTGTAAATAATATTTATGTGGACCCATAGGAAGCAAAAGGAAAAGATAAACTACATTAAAATAAGCAATGCCTGAGTTACATGGAATTGACCAGATTTTCAAACCTAGGCAGCCCATAGGGGTGTGCTGGAGCCAGCTCTACCTTCCTGTGAAAGTCAATCTATAAATTTTCATTGTGAACATTTACACCTCAAAAATGACTATCACTACAAATCAGGGATTGATGTATGTTTTTGTTGACTGTCTGGACTTAGGAAAGTGTTAATAATGCAGATTAAACTTCAAGTATTTATATATACATTTTTCTCCCAGAGAGTCTGGTTGTCAAACATTTTACCAGCACTCTCCTGTATTATTCTGTAAATATTTCTTGAGCTCAGCAGTAGGGCAGTGGAAGGCTCAGAGAATGAAGTCATCAGAATATTGGAGGCCTAGTGATAATAAACTAATAATCTTAGTAATAGAAAATCATAATGATTGTCAGTATTCTATACCACTTTGAAGTTTGCAAGGTATTTTATATCCATTATCTTGCTTGAGTCTCATAACACCCCGGGCCCTAATTAATCTATAGACATCTTCCAAACACAGTAGTTAAAGGAAAAAAGTATATAATTTTGGGACTGCAGTGAAACCTTAAGAACAGTGCCTGGCACATGGTAGGCACTTAATAAAGGTTTATTGACTAACGAATTGCACCAATTTCCAGCCAGAACTAGCATGCATCCCCAATGCTGAATATTAGCAGGAATCCCTCAATCATCTTTTCTACTTATGGCTTTCAGATGAGTCAATGTCTATCTAGTCAGCATTTAGGACAATTAGGGAAACTGACCTGGAGTGCAGAATCCTCTTCTGGATACTTTTTCTTGATCAGTACTGAGTTGCTGGTATAGGTCTTCATTCATTCTGACCCTCTGGCTTCATCTTGGTAAAACTGGGTCACTAGTTGGGTTCTGTAGGATTTATTTAATTCTTCATTTTTCTTTTTTGGTTCATGTTTTTTGTTTACATTTTGTTTTATTTTCCTAGCACTATGGTGTAATAAAGACAAGGGCAGACCTAGGCACAGAGACAGACTCTTCTAGTTGCAATTCCTTCCTTTGGAATCTTTATTCAAGCCACACTTGCCATTAATGACCCCGGGGCATTTCTAAACTGTTTTTGTATTGTCTCAGCCATACAGGGCTGCCCTGAGCCAGGGAGTATCTCGCTATAATTTTGGCTGCACAAGCATGCACACAAGGATAGATAGCACTCTGGGCACTTGAATACCCTGCTCTGCCCTGCTCGCTTTTCCTTGCTGAGCTTCAGTTTTCTCATCTATAAAGTAAGAGAATTGGATTAAATGATCTTTGAGATCATTTTTAATGCTAACATGTTAATCAGTACAACTGTGCTAATGTTTGTTTTTATGTTTGTTTGTTTGTTTTTTCAAATGCAACTAATGATTCCAGTGTCATGGTGGTGTAGTATAGACAGAGTTGGACTTATAGGCAGGAATTTTAGTTCAAGTCCAACATATAGCACATATTATCTGTATGACTATGAGAAAGATTTCACATCCCAATGTCCCTAAACAACTCCAAATCTATGAGTTACTGATAAATTATTGACCTGAACAATTGAGTGGACAGATTTTATGTACCATAAGTTCAGTTCCCCCTACATTCAATGTATCATAGGTCTGGACCTATTTCTTTAAATCTTAAAGACAGTAAAGACAGTACTTTAAAAGGCAGTATAGTATTATGTTTGGTTTGGGATCAGAAATATTTGGGATAAAATTCTATCCTTGACATGAGATTATTACCCTGGACAAGTAATATAGCCTGTAAGTACCTTAGGCAACTCCCTAGGGCTTTTTGTTAAATTGTAGATGGATTATGTATGGAGAGCATGTTTGCCCCTGATCAGGACATTTAATATCTTGTGTACATAGGCCAGGGTTCAAACTCCTTTGCATAAGGTTGTCCTCCTTGGTGTCTTACCACAGAACTGGTAAGAACTGGGGAAAGAAGAGATCCTAGTTCTTTTGGTTTCCAGCTTTTCCAGAAGAGACAATCTTTAAGAAGAGGACCCTAGAGAGAGAAAAAGCTAACATATAGAAGAGCCGGAACTTGGATCGTTTCTGTTCTCAGAGCTTTTCTCTTTCAGCCCAGTTACTTATATTTGTTGTATCTTTTAAGACCTAGTTCAGTCAGTCAAACAAACAATATGCATTTAAGTATCTACTATGCTAGGCCCTGTGGTTTCCAGGGTAAAAATGAAAGAGTTCATAGCCTCAAGGAACACACATTCTATTGGGAGAAATGACTTGGAACACATTTGAGAAAAGAAAAACAATACATATAATCTCTACAGTAGTTAAATTTGCAACTCCAATCTTGGAACACACTGTCGTGGTTGGAGAGTACAAATTCAACTATCTCACTATATCTGGTAGGCCCAAGACCACCAGGCTAGATTCTACTTCATTTCCCATCTGTCCATCTAAATCAACCATCTGATCTGCCTCCATTCTTTCCCTTTATCTTTCCACCTATTTCTCTGGGCTTAGTAATCAAGTAAATACTACTATGTTATCATTCTTCCTTGAAGAAGGATCTCAATTTGACTGCCCTATGACTTAACCCATAATCCTTGTATTTCTATGATTCCCATTCTCCCTTTGTCCTCTGGCTAACACTCCCATATATGTCCTTCCTTGCTTTTGAAAATTTGTATCCCTAGCAATTAGGACAATGCTTGACATGTAATACTATAAGTGTTTGATAAAAGTTTTTTTTCATTCATTCATTCCAAGTAAATTCAAGATAAGTACCACATTAATTTAGAAGGAGGCACCAGCAGCTGGGGACTCAGGTGGTACCTTAAGTGAGCTATAAAGGGAGAGAAAGCTCCTATGAGGCAGAGGTAAAGTGAGAATCCATTTCAGGGATGGGAATAATCTGTGCAAAGGCACAGAGCCTGAAGATGGATGGTCATGTGTAAAGGACAGCAAGTATGCTTGTTTTACTATAACACGGAGTGCATGACCTCATCCATGAAACCGTATGTAACTCTAGTCAGCTCTGATCTCTCTCCAATTTCTCTCAACTCCACTGTTCTTAGAATCAATATCAAAATAATCATCATTTATTAGCACCTGTTCTGTCCAGGGTCTTGTTCTAGGAGTCCAGCTTCATTCAAAAATTGTTCTCTACCTATTCCACAAGTAGCAATTTTGTCTTTTCATGACATTTGTAAATCTGAGAGCTGAACCAAGGTGTATGACTTTGAACATACCCTCACACTAACTCTACTTCTCCTGATATGTAGCATAGTCCAGGGACGTTTATGTAAAATAATAAATTACTTAATGATTGACTAATAAATAATGATTAAATACTTAATAATTTATTATAATCCAATAAGACCCTAATAAATGCTTAATGATTGATTTATATCCAGTAGGACAACTTTTGAGACCAAATAGTAAGCCCTAAAACAATTTAACACTGAGAGGCAGGACTAGCTTTGAATAATGCAAAAGTGACCTTTCTCTAGCATACCATCAGTAATTTATAGCCCTAAGAGTGTGCTCTTTACAGCAAATATTTCACTATTTTTGGTTCAAGTGTTTCTAGAATCTAGAGGATCTGATAAAATAAGACACAACAAATGTTCTGCTTTGACTTTTTCTTCTATATTTAGGCTCTTTACAAGGAGAATTCTCTCCTAATTTGTTGTAACTAATGCATTGCTATTAGAGAGTTTTTCACTTACTAAAATGTACCTTAACAAATGAGCCATGTTCTCCATCTAAATGTAAATGCATACATTTTAGAATAGTGAGTTGGTAAGTGGCCTTACTAGAAGAGGTTATGTGGCTTAAGAACTGACCGAGTGAACCAGTAGTTCCTCTGGTCTAGTAACTATTCTCTATTAATTTAGTTTGAGACAGGATGACATAGTGAAAAGAACCTGGGACTAGGAGTCAGGAGACCTAGGCTCACCTTCTAGCTCTGCCACTAACCAGCTGCTTGCCCTTAGAAAAGTCCCTTTAATTTTCTGGGTTCCATTCCCTTGTCTGTAAAATAAGGGTGGTGGACCAGGTGACTTTTAGATATCACAGTCTGAAGGATGCCCATTTATAGTTAAGTTTCTGGCATTGTGAGGCATTGAACTTATTTGTGAAAGATTGCATTTGTAACATTGAGGCAGAATGCATGATCCTTGATTAAATTCCATCTTCAATGTGTTCTGTGTACTGTACAGCATCAGATTATGCATTATACATATCCCATAGGGAATACAAATATCATATGAGCTCCTGACTGACTACTCTCTCCAAAGGGACAGCAGCCAAAGTCATATACATCACCACCAGGGAAAGCAGGTAGGGAAGATCCTGGGCAAAGCCAAGACACAACAAGCTTCTCAGAGGTTTCCCCTCTAGTTCCCATACCACTAAACAACTTGCTTAAGAATGTGGCTGGTCTGATCAGGATCTACCAACAGTGAAGGTAGTGATAGGCAGGCATACGAACCAGTTTTTGTCCAACTGGATATAGGTAATAGCTCTGATCCTCATCCCCAGTGAAAGGCCCCAGGTGATGTAGCTAAATAGCCCCTCTGGCCTGGCACTCTTTGCTGATGTGATGCTTGTCTCTGCTCTTGATTATCAGCTGAGCTCCTTTATCCCCCATACTTACACTAACCCCAAGGTTCGTTATAGCTCAAACATGAGTCCATCATAGCAGCATTTTAATTTTCAACTGCCACTAACACTAAATGACACAAAAACCCCACAGGGGCTCATCTGGGGGAAAATTGCCCTGGTGATGGGTTACCACTTGAAAAAGGGATTTGAATCCTCCTTATAATTTTCTAGGCTCTTCTCACTCCAGAACTGAGATAAAATGGGTGAGAAAGTTTGAAAGAAAAGAGACCCTTTGAAAAAGGCAATGATCTTGGCACTGCACAGTAGCAAATAAGGAAAACAACATCATAGCAGCCAGTCTTCATTGAAAGGAGCTAATGTAGCAGAGGATAACACAAGACATCTGTGTTCATCTGTGTAGCTTTCAGCTTTGGCAAGAGCTGATGACATGTGGAGCTCCCGCCTGACCCATCTGGCTGACTCGGGGCAACACTGATGGGAGCCATAGACAGCTTTGCTGGGTCCGAAACTCATCCAATTCGTTGGTGATGGGAGAAGGGGGCTGTTGGGGAGGGGGGAGTTGGCAAGAGATAAGACATATTGGGGCTTTGAGATGACAAGCATAAAGTGTCAGAGTCATCTTTTCCTTTCTTTTAACAAAAGACAACCAACAAATATTTTTTGCTTCTTCTGATTTCCTTCGTAGTGAGTCAAAATGGATTTTAGAATCATTTAGAGGTTCACAGAATTTTGATAGAAATGATTAAAGAATTTTTATCAAATATTTCCTATCTAGTAAAGTTCATTAATAATACTGGTTTTGGGTGACAGGACAGTAACCCATGAAGAATCTCATTTAAACTCAGAAGATAAGACATAAAATATGTGAATATATAAAATAACAAGATTCTACTCTTATTAGTATAGGAAATGGTCCATGGTGATCAGAGTGTAAGAGAATCCTGTGTGGGGATGGGGTGGGACAGGAGAGCAGAGAAGTAAAGGATTGATTTGCCTTAGTAAGGGGAAAAATGGTCTCTCAGTCTCTCATTTTCTTCTACTGGACATTTGCCTTTTCTATGGAACACTTATTATCAAAGCAATGAGGAGGTATAGATTGAAAATGAGGAGATAATTCAACTTAATTCAACAAACATTTATTAGTTACCTACTGTGCACAAAACAAGAAGAATTATGGTATAGTGTCGGAGGACCAACCTTGGAGTCACTAAAAGGTACATAGGTGGCACAAGCAGTATTAGCCTCATTTTATAAGTGAAGAAAGTGAGCCCCAGAAACGTGAGATAATACACCCAGAGTCACACATCTAGTACATGGCAGGGCTGAGAATCAAATCCAGGTTTCCTAGTTCCAATATCAGATTACATGCTCATATCATGTTCTAATCATATGTGTGTATGTGTGTACATATGTATGTATATATATATGCATGTATATATATATATATATATACATATATATACCACTTATCTCTCATGCTGAGTGTCTGCTTGGATGATAAGGTCCATTCTATAATGAGAAATTTAGCCTTTGGCTTAAATATTTGA
The DNA here is from genome assembly GCF_028372415.1 of Notamacropus eugenii. Lineage (NCBI taxonomy): Eukaryota > Metazoa > Chordata > Mammalia > Diprotodontia > Macropodidae > Notamacropus > Notamacropus eugenii. The sequence continues at coordinate 553,753,177 of NC_092872.1, forward strand.
TCTTTCTTAAAATACTAATTTCTGAGGAGGACTGACATTTCACGCTAAAAGTTATAATACCCATCACTGGAGGGTTTTTTGTTTTTTTTTTAATGAAGGCTGAATTACCATTTTGCCCGAGATTTTGATTTTACCAAGCACTTATTAATCACCTACTATGTGCTAGGCAATGTGCTGCTTGGGATTTTAAGACAGCATTTTAACAGGATAAATAGAATACACACATGTATACACAAATATGTGTCTGTATACATATATGTATATCTTTATGCATGCAGAGAGATGAGAGAGAGAGAGAGAGACAGAGAGAGAGACAGAGAGAGAGACAGAGAGAGAGACAGAGTGAGAGACAGAGAGAGAGAACTTTGGGGAGGGAGGAGGGTAGGGCACTAGAAACTCAAAAGATAAGCAAGATCCATATAGGAGACAGCAGTTACTGTGTTTTGAAGTATGCTAGGGATTCTATGAGATAGAGGTGAAGAGATAATTCATTTTTAGTATGGGGAATGTCTGTGCAAAGGTACCATGATGGGAGATAGAATGTCGTATGTGAGAAACAGCAAAAACTCTAAGTCCTAGGGAAGAAAAGTAAATTGACTGTTAATCAAGTAGTAAGTAGATTTGGGATTTGATCCTAGGCCCAATGACTCCAAAGCTAGTCTTCATTTCACTATATGGCTCAATTCAGCCTTATTTTGAAGCCTAGCCCATTTTTGATTCTGAATTGCCTTTACTGCAGGCTCCTCTGAATGCTCCATGCCTTTTACTTCACTTACTAAGGTCCACTTTCCTCTGGTTTTCTATTGCTAATTTTTTTGGGATCATAGGTGTCCCCCATGTTTGCTCCACGAACTGCCATACAGCATCTGGAAGTCCAGACCAATTTTCAGAGTTAGAATTTCCTAGCAAACAACATTCTGCCCCAGTATAATATCATCTAACCAGATTCCCCCAGTTGGCAGGCATTTAGATAATCTGCTTTCTAAATTTTTCCCCCTTCTGGAGGATTAATCCTTTGGGTCTATCCAGCCTGCTGTGGAGCTGCAGGGAGAGAGCCAAGTTTGAGGAAATGAAAGGGTGAAATGTGGTCTCTGCTGTTGTGCCAAGGACTGAGCATATGAGAAAGTGAAATTGGTTAATAGATGAGGACAGGTTGGGTGTACTCTAGTGATAAATTGTTTCTCTCTTCCAGACCAGGGAGCAGCAGTGCTGCACATATGGTACACTGACATATTTGTCCCTTCTGTGCTCCACGTTTGGGAGCTGAAAGTCAGGGATCTGATCGCTATTCATAATTTATAAGGTGAGGTCTGTTAATATAGGCTTTGGAAAAAACACACAAAACAACATGTCTTTGACCTACATTTGCTGAGGTCTCTGTTGAGTGGAGAGGAGGCTTCCGTTTTATATACAGTAGCACCTTTCAAACAGGAATATCCAAGCTGCTCCACAAGCATCTCAAAGAGTTCCAGGTGCTTCCCTATGCATGGAAACAAACCCAGAAGTCTTTTTTTTTTTTAAATAAAAATCTACTTGCTAAAAACTTCTCTGTGATCATGGGAGAAAAACCAGTTCTATTTCCTTCCTCCAGAACCATGAAAACCTCCTAAATTTGAAGCAATGGTATTTATAATTCATATCCCAGAGCTACAAGTTCTGGGCTTACGTGGACTAAGTCCAATCTTATGGGCAGCCCACCAAAACTCACTTTCTTTTCTGCTTATTGTGAACCCCACCTAGGTTGCCCTTTGGGAAATTTCTGGATATAGATGAGGAAAATAGGATTCCAAATTTTTTCTTAGATCCTGAACAAGCACTCAAGGTAACTAATACACGTATGGTATGTAAAGAGCAATCTTTGTTACATACAATAGAAATTTCAGAAAACACGCAAAGGGTTTATAATAAGCCAAAACATCCACCATCCTCAAGGACCATTCTCCTCAAACCTCTGGTGTTGTCCAGGTAATTCCCCTTCTCACAACAGAAAACTGGAATCTAAGAGTTCCTAACTTGCCATTGACTACAACAACGTAAACAAAAACAACAGAAAGGCAGTCAAACTGAGTAATTTTCATGATAAACCGTATGCTCAGAGAACAGATGATGAAGCAATCTTCCCTCCTCTTGGTAGAGAGATGGGGGAATGGGGATGGGGTGTGTGGGTAAAACTTTGGATATGATACAAAGAGTGAAGTATCAGGTACATTTACTTCATTGTGTGGTCGTTGGTTTGCTTAAATTTTTTTCTTTAATGTTACAGAGAGTTCAGTTGAGAGTGGGTTATAAAAGAAAGTAAACATAGTACAAAAATAAAGATAAAGGACAATAAAATTTACTCAAATTCTTAAATAGATTTGTGATCTCATTGATTTAGATATTCCTTCCAGTCATGTGGATTATGGCTTTCTTCTCTTTCTTATACAATTCTTCCCAAGAAATCCATTGCTTCCTACGAGATCACCACAGGGGCACTACCTAACATGCTGGGAGCCTCTCTTGACTTCTAACATTCCAAGGACAATAGTGAAGCTAAGGGCCTGGAAAGCAGCTGGTGGTTCAATGGATAGGGACTGGGGTCAGAAAGACCTTAGTTCAAATTTAAGTTCAAGTACAAGTTACTTAATCGCTGATGTAGTTTTTTTCAACTATAAAATGGAGATCACAATGGCACCTACCTTGCACAGTTGTGATGGGGATCAAATGAGATACCATCTGTGAAAAGTGCTTAGCACAGGGCCTGACACAGGCTCTGTGTTAGGCACTGAGGGAGGGAAGGAGCCTACAAAAAGAGACAAAAGAAGTTTGCAATCAGATGGTAGAGAGAGCATGCAAATGAATATATACAAAGTAAGCTATATACAGGATAAATAGGAAATAATTAATAGGAATTTAGAGGAGTTGAAGAAAGCTTCCTGTAGAAGGTACATTTTTAATTGGGACTTATAAGGTAGCCAAGGAGGTCAGTAGTCAGAGCTGAGGAGGGAGAGAATTTCAGGCATAGAGGATATCTTAGAGAGAATGCCAAAGCTGACAGATGGAGTGCCTTGTTCATGGAACAGCCAGGAGGCCAGCATCATTGGATCAGAGAGTATTGTATGGGGGAATAAGGTCTAAGAACACTGGATAGAATGGAAGTGGCTAGGTTATGAAGGTTTTTGAAAGCCAAACAGAACATTTTGTATTTGATCCTGGAGGCAAAATGAAGTTAATTGAGTTTATTGAGTAGGGGAGTAATATGATAGGATTTGCCCTTTAGGAAAATCACTTTAGTGGCTGAATGGAGAATGGATTGGAGCAAGGATTATAAGGCAGGTAGATTTGCCACCAGGCTATTATAATAATTCAGGTATGAGGTAATGAGGGCCTTCACTAGAAAGGGGACAGTGTCAGAGGAGAAAAGAGGGCATATTTGAAAGAAGTTGCAAAGTTGATAACAACAGACCTTGGCAACAGATTGGATGGGGTGGCAGTGGTGGTGAGAAACAGAGAGAAATCCAGGATGACTCCTAGGTTGGGAGTCTGAGGGAGTGTGAGGATGTAGTTGTCCTTTACAGTAAAAGGAAAGGTAGAGGGGAAAGGGTTTAGGGGAAAAGATAATGCTTAAAATAATAATACCTATTCCCTTCTCTTCCAACAGTCAACCAATCTTGCCATATGGCTGGCTCATCTTCTTCTTACCATATGGCTGGCCAAACTCTATATCCTTTGTACCACTTATCCTTCATATTTTTTGTTTGCAATACACCACAGCTTGGTCATACCCACTCATATACTTCTGCATTGCCCTTGAATGATTTTAGACTATATTTTTTTTTCAGTTAGTGTGAAACAAAATCATCCCAAGGCCATTTAAGAAGGAAAATGAAAATAGAACAATAGATAAAAGAAATACGGGAAAGATTTGTAAAAAAAAAAACTATAATAACAGATTGTTTTTGTTATCAAGGACTGCAGAATCACCATTCTTGGAACACCACATCATAATTCTAAATATACTTAAAGAAGAGGTAGAAATATCAGTAATGGAACAACAGGAAAACAACATCTGGGTTGGACCAGCTGTAAGTAGAGAGCATTTTTGTTGGAAGCAAAACAATTATGAAGACACCAAGGGATCAATTAAAGTACTTAAAGGAAAAGATTCAAAAGATGCCTTAAAAATTTCAGACCTTAGTAAAACTGAAAAGGTAACCAGGACAACCTCTGTAACTACCTACCTAAGAACTAGTTTTCCATCTATGCAAAATTTTTATGAGAATCACCCATACATGAATCAAGACCAACCATGAAGAAAATATTCATAGGAAACAGGGAGATTTTCTCAAGTGACATTTAATAAAAATGGATCACTTCATCATTTCACAATTGACTGAAAGAACAAGATCCCAGTGTGATTATTGTTTGATGTTTATGAACAAGCATGTGATTTGTCAGAACAAAATGCTACCGTAAAGGCTCACTTCAACAAGATTGAACCTTAACCATCCATCCATCCAAATCATCGATGATTTTGTGAAAGACATAACAGTGACGAATGACCCACTTTTCATAAACACCACAAGAAACACAAAATGGGGAGATATATGTATATTTAGCGAAGGTTTTGCTACTGTGATGGAGATTTAGTGCAGAATTCAAGTTTAATAAAGACTATCTCTGGATGATGAGCTCCTTCAGATGCTCCACTATGATGTTTGAGTGTTGAGCGTTGAGTATTTTCCCGTATCTGTATCTACATTTATATCTCTCTATATGTGTGTATGTATGCATATGTATATATGCATGTATAAACACACATAATGCACACATATATTTATGTATATGTACACATGCATGTACATCCATATATACATGTATGCAATATAGATGTATATATGCACATATGTGTGTGTATAACATCATAAAACCTTTTGGAATGAAATATAGTCATAGGTATTAATGTGTTGTGTTAATGGCTGAACTGAATCCCTTTCCTTTGAAATATTCCAAATATTCCATCAACACATTTCTTTATTACTCATTACAAACTTTTTTGAAGTCAGGTACCAGATTGTCTACTTTTCTATATAAAAAAAATTGACTTCTTTGAAGCCTGTAACCTCACAACAAACTTGTGAAGCAGGTAGTTCAGTTACTCCTTTTCCCCCATGGTAACAATAGTTAGCATTTGTATATAACTATCAGGTTTTATAAAACACTACAAATATTATCTCATTTTGTTTTCACAACCCTGAGAGGTAGGTGCTACTGTTATTATTATCATTTTACAGATAAGGAAACTGAAACAGAGGTTAAATGACTTGACCAGAGTCACACAGCTGGCAAGGTGTGGATGAGGGTGGATTCAAACTTAAGTCTTCTTGATTCCAGGTCTAGCATGCTATCTACTGTGCCACGTAGCTGTCTCTGAAGAGACAGAATTTCAGAGTGTTTGTTACTTGCCTAGGAACACACAACAGCTAGTATGTGTCAGATTAAATGAGTGTATTTCTCTAACTCCTTTTTTAGCTTCTTTTCACTTATTTCCTGGGTTACTTTGTGAGCTCCTTGAGAGCAGGAGCTAATTTTTGCCACTCTTGAATCCTAATACTAATCACAGTACCTGGAATATAATAGGCACTTATTATTTCTTTTTTTTTTCTTTTTTTAATGTTTAACAATCACTGCTATACAATTGCAATTTTATCCCTCCCCACCCACCCCCCACTACCTCCCTCCCTCCCCACGACTGCATACAATTCTGTATAGATTCTACATATACTTTCCTATTGAGTATATTTTCACTATAGTCATGCTATGTAGTCAGACTAAGATAAATGAAAGAATCCGTATAACAAATCAGAACATGATACACAAACAGATACACATACACAGACATGATCTGCTACATTATGTGAGTGACTTCCATATTTCTCTCTCTGAGTGTGGAAGGCATTTTGCCTTGAGGTCCACCATTGGGATTTTTTTTTTTTTTCAGAAGTTCTTGTGTTATTACAAAAATCTAAGTCTACCAGAAAAAACTCTCACACACTGTGGTTGTTGCTGTGCATAAAGTTCTCCTGGTTCTGCTCCTTTCACTCAGCATCAGGTCATATAAGTCCTTCCAGGCCTCTCTGAAGTCTTCTTGTTCATCATTTCTTATGGCACAATAGTACTCCATTACATTCATATACCATAATTTATTCAGCCATTCCCCAATTGATGGACATCCCCTTGACTTCCAGTTTTTGGCAACTACATAGAGTGCTGCTATAAATATTTTTGTACATGTGGGACCCTTTCCCATTTTTATGATCTCTTGGGGATATAGTCCTAGTAGCGATATTGCTGGGTCAAAGGGTATGCACATTTTTGTAGCCCTTTGGGCATAGTTCCAAATTGCTCTCCAGAATGGTTGGATGCGCTCACAGCTCCACCAACAATGAATTAGTGTTCCAACTCTCCCACATCTTCTCCAGCATTTATCATTTTCTTGTTCTGTCATGTTTGCCAATCTTATAGGTGTGACTTATTATTTCTTGAAAAAGGCAATGTTATTATATGTTCGAGAGTGTGAAAGGACCTTGAGATCTTATATTTCAGAGCAGCCAAGTGGTGAAGTGGATAGAGCACTGGACCTGGAGGCAGCAAGACCTGAGTTTAAATTTATTCTCAGATATTAACTGTATGATCATAGCAAAGTTACTTAATCCTGTTTCCCCCAATTCTTCATCTGTAAAATGAGTTAGAAAAGAAAATCGCAAAGCTCACCAGTACTTTTGCCAAGAAAACCTCAGAAACAAGGAGCCAGGCATAACTGAAATGAGTGACAACAGCAACAACCTGGTAAGATATTATCATAGGCCAAAAACATACATCGTCTGTGGCCAACCTCCTACTTATCCCTGTCTCTGAACTCTGCTCAGTTGATCTTTGGATGAAAGATATACCGACCATTGATGATCCATCTATCTGATGAAACACAGAACTTTTCACTGGCATATGTAGTAGGTAGGATTGTCTCTATGTGGTGAGGTTTCAGTGAAGTGGTTAAAATGCTGAATTTGTTTATATTTCTTTCCCTTGATTGAGCTGAGAAAATATCAGCCCACTGATTAAACAGGAAGGGGGTAGAATGCACCCATATTTTGCCATGTGGACTTTATGATTGGTTGATGATGAGTCTGGAATTATAAACGAACTTTTTTTATTATGCCTAGATAAGCAAATCCATAACCAGAGTGTAGAGTTTTGGGTGTAGAAAACTCCATTTTCTTCTGGGAATTGTTAGACAGTTGCTTAAGATTTAGAGAGAATTACTGACTGAGCAAAGCCTGAAAAATTTGGTTAGAAAACTTAAGTGATTGACTAGTTGTCTTTAGTATGTGTACCTTACCCTAGTATACTGTTTCTGAATTTGCAGATTTTCTAATTTCTTCTAAATAAGCCATAGGAAATACATTCTTGTAATCTGGAATGTGAGTTTGTAGAAACTGGAAGTAAAAAGGAAAGAGGGAACAGATAACATATTTATATATCCAGTTCTGGTAGAAAGGTGAAAGAATAGAAGAGGGTAACTAGAGATGTTTTGAAGCAAATTTTTGGCCCCAGGGAGCCAAACTAGTTTAGAATGTGAGAACAGAGGTCTCAATAGCTCAAGTTTCGATTTAGTGATCAGTAAAGGGTTCTGCTACAGTGGTGCCAAACTCAAATAGAATACCTCTGAGTCATATATTGACTTAGAAAACCACAAATTAACATTCTCTACATTGCACTGTAATTCTATTTATGTTAAACATTTCCCAATTACACTTTAATCTGATTAGGGCTGCACTCTGGAGTTTTGCTAGCTGCTGGCTGCCCAAAGGCTGTGAGTTTGACACAACTGTTCTACAGCATAGCAGATGCTGCAAATCTTGAACAGAAAGCAAAATATTCTAGACTGGCTTCAAAAAGTTGACAGAGATGAATAATCTCAAAGTCCTAAAGCTAGAACCATCACAGCACATCTTTCTGGAATGTATGGTCAACTCCATGCCACAATAAGGTTCTGGAGAAGAACTTTGAATACAAATATATGAATACTTATTTTAATTTCTTTCTTATAGCAGTTGACAGTGCATGTTCACATATATAGTAGAGTAGAGAGGTAAGAACTGAGGTTATATCCTGGTTCTGATATTTATTTAGCTTTGTGAACTTGGCCAGGTCTATGAACCTCTATCTTTATCTGTAAAATGGGGATAATGATATTTGTATTACGTTCTGCATGAGGTTTTGGGGAGGAAAATGCTCTGTAAATCCCAAAACACTATGCTTTTGCTGAGGTTTCTATCATCTTCATTATTTTGCTACTTGTGACAGAATTTTGCAATAAAAAACATTTTTTGCTTTTAAAGTAGTAAATATATAAATTATAAATTAATATGAAAAACACCAAAATACTAAATCAAAGTATTATTATAGTTACTATGTATAACTACATATAATATAGTTATATTAATATAATTGTTATCATATTTGAGCTTCACAGTAACTTTCTTGCAGTTTTATTTATATATGCATGTATGTATGCATGCATGTATACATATATGTATATATACTTATGTTTATATATACACATTATATATATATATATACATATAAATGCATACATGTACAGTGTATATGGAGGTAGCTAGGTGGCTCAGTGGAGAGACCTCCGAGCCTGGAGTCAGAAAGACTTGAGTTCAAATCCAGCCTCAGATATTCACTAACTGTGTGACCTTGGGCAAGTCACTTAACCTCGATTTTAATCCATTGGAGAAGAAAATGGCAAATCACTCCAGTATCTTTGCCAAGAAAATCACATATGCAGTCACAGAGTCAGACATGACTCAACAACAAAACGATGAGGAATGTATGCATTATGTATATATTAATGTGTATGTATATATATGCATACGTGTCTATATATGCATAGCACCCCTTCTGGGATATTCCCCTAACTTGTTCTCATGCTTGTGGGTTGGGTCCCCAAAAGGTAATTAAACTTAAAGTTTAAGCTCAGTCTATTCTGCAGGTCCTCATTCCCAACACCATAGCTCACAAGCCCCAGCCAACATGCTTCTCATTAGTAGATTCAATTAGATCTTAGTAAAGACATTTGCTCAAATGGCATTGAAAAAAGAGTAGTTCTAAGAGATCCCTGCTCCTCCTCTCCTCTCCCTTTCTTTGCAAGACACAAGTTCATACTGTGTCTAAATGAAGAGCAGGTAAAACTTAAAATAAAATGGTATTAAAGTGTATGTGTAGGGAATACACATGGCCAAAACAACTCAAAATTCTAAAACTGTAGAGCCTTGATATTCCTTAGACTCTTCTCATAAAGTTGTTATGAAGTTCAGTGCTGCATATGGCATCTATCCTAGATGGATGACTTCTTCTGACAGGATATGGCATCTCTGATGGACTGAAGGGATGAGGGTGCAGTAGTTGTGACCACATCTAGCTTCAGAATCAGTTTCAATCATCAGAAAGGGTACTGTTATGCTTTTTTTTTCCCCCAGAAAGACCAGATATCCTTAGCCTTGAACTGAAAGAAACCTGCCATTATTATCTCTTAGAGGTTTGTCTCCAAGGCTTGCCATGCCCCAAGCAGGTTGTAGAACAGAGAAGTACTTTTTCCTTTTAACAGTGCAGTACTAATTTAAGACTAGGTCCCTTGGGTGAGAGAGTTCACCCTAAGTTAGAATGACCATTTAGTAAATTTCCCAAATCTTCATCTCTGCAGGCTAGGCTGTGATTCATATGTGTAATTCATCTAATAATCAAACAGCTCTGGAGTTCACAGTCTCCCATTTTTTTTTAATTCTAAAGTTCTCTTGTTGGTCTGTGCAAATGAATGGTGGGTAAAAAGTATAGAGACTATACATGCTTTGGGGGCAAATTAATTGCATATTCTGGACACAGTTGATTTTCTGACCTTTTCATATATATATATATGCATATATATCTATACACACACATACACATTATATATATATGTATATATTTCTTTACATAATGTAGTAAAGATATTTGGATCAATAACTCCAGTTTTCCTCTTTTTCATAATCTTTTTCGTGTTAAGTGGGAATACAGGAACATAGCTTCTTGGAACTGGGAGGAACCTTTGATATTGTCATGTCTGACTTTCTCATTTTATAGAAGGAACTGTATTTACTTTTTATTACTTAAAATCCTTTGAAAGAAAATTTTAGCATGTCCTGGGCAAGTGGAACCCAATAGTACTGGCTACAAAGAAAGGAGCTACCCTAAATGTGTTTGGTATAGATCAATACCTTATAAGTATGTTAAAATATTGATCTATGTTAAACAAATTTAGGGGAGCTCATCTCCTTAGGAAAAAACCTACTCTTTCATTGGTATAGGGAACATTTAGATGAGAAAACTCCCTCTACCAATATGTCAGCACTTTTTCTGAAACTTATATAGGAGTCTGGGCTCCTAAGAGATGACATTTGCCCCAGGGTGACACAAATAGCATTGGTCAGAGGGGAGACTTGAACTCAAGTCTTCCTAATTTCAAGGTCAGTTCGTTACCCTCCAAATCACACTGCATTTCATTTGGGCTTGAGGAAAGGGATATTTTAATCTCTCTCACCCCAGGTGAGAAGCATCACTGTCAATTAATTACACTGCTAGTAACTTACCTTGAGGAGAGTGACCAAATGAAGCCAATTGTTTCTGTAGCTCTTCCCTCCCTCCAGTGCTCTCCAGTCCATCCCCTCCAGCCTGAGCAACCCCCTCAGTGTTTCTGCAGATGGACAAGGAGTGCTGTGCTTGCATGAGGAGGCTCGGGAACATCTGGCCCACTTGTGGTGGCTTTTGTCAGGGGTCCAAAGCAGCCAGAGGGAATTACCCACAGTTGGAACGGGAAAGGGAGCAGCATTAATAATGCTCTTCTACAACATTTGCAGAGCTGAGGCCAGCCCTATTTATTATTCTTTCATGGCTCTCCCAAATGAGGCATTAACAAATTCTTGGAGAGGTGGTTTGGCTGAGGAATGCACAGAGATGCGCGCAGGTAGAATCCAAGTCTATCCTTGGGGGTAAGGGAGATGGGAGGATGGGCCTGGAGAAAATCGTACCCAAACATACCATAGGGAAAGAGCCCTAAATCTGATGTCAGGGGACCTAGGTTTGGGTACTACTCTCTATCCTTTTATGAGGCAAAGCCCGTAATTAGACAAACTCTTCAGCTGGACAAGAATAAGTCCCATGTTGGGAGAAATTGGGCTTGAGTCCAGACTGGAAGCTGACAAAGTATAAACTAAAAGCCAGGTCAGGTTGTCCTCAGTGTCACTGAAGCACTAGCAGCTCCAAGAAGCTAGTATTCAAATTAGGAACTTCACCCCACATCTTGTCATAAGATACAGGGATTGCCTAGGTATCTCTAACTGCTTTTAGATCAGTTGCTTGGCTGTCTCGCCTTCCATCTTGTCCCAGTGCTGACTTACTAGAATGGTCCCATCACAGGTGAACTCTAATAAGCCTTCCCCTAACTCACCAGTCCCTCTTAATCTGTGGCTCAAAGAGTTCTCAGGGAAATGACTTTAAAATGGACATTTGAGGAAGCTCCGAAAGTGTTCAAGATCACCCTGTAAAACAGAGCTCAACACCTTTCTTTCTCCAAAATTTTCATACCTCCTCCAAAACATCTAATCAACAAGGCTTTTGATTGAAGCCATCCTTGACTTTTCTCTATCCCTCAATCAATCCATTCAGTCGCTTGCTATACCAGTCATCGGTACAACCTACCATACTGAAATTTCATCAGAAGCGGTCTCACTACTTCCAGACCCTCTGCTCTCTAATTTGTTTGCCTCACAACTACCAAAATATTTTTCCTAAGTCATAGGTCTGACCATGTCATTATCTTACTCAAAAGTATTCAGTAACTACCTTTGGCTTCTGGGATGAAATATCAACTCCTCAGTCTATTAGAGGAGGAAGCATGATGCAATGGAGAAGTACTGACTCAGGAATCTGAGGATGGAGGCTCACCTGAGCTGCTAGATGGCTCAATGGATAGACTGCTGGGCTTAAAGTTAGAATAGACCTGCATTCAAATCCAACCTCAGACACTTACTAGCTCTTTGACCTGAACAAGTCAACTAATCTATGTTTGCCTCCATGACCTCAATTGTAAAATGGGAATGATAATAGCACTTAGCTTGCAGGGTTGTTGTAAGGATCAGATGAGATAATATTTGTAAAGCATTTAGCACAGTGCCTGGTACATTATAGGCACTATATAAATGCTATTCCCATCTCTTCAAATCCTATCTGTCATGCTTACTACCTACACGATTTTAAATAAATCACATAATCTCCCTGTTTCTTTGTAGATAAAATGAGGGAATTAGACTTCATGAACTCTGTGATATCTTCAGCTCTAATGTTTAGGATCCCCCATCCCCACCCCATAATCTGGCTCTAACCTTTTTTCTAGTGTATCACCCTTTTTTTGTAATAATAAGCTCATTTAAAGCCTATGTAGGGCAATGTAATGGCTTGTAAGATTCAACTGATTTTTCTCTCCAGTCTTAAGTAGTTTATTTTCTAAGTTCAGTTAGAATTATTCTAGGCCCCCATGTATGAAAAAGTGCTAACACTTAGGCAGAGATAGGTTCTCTGCTTAACCTTACATTCGTATTTCTTTAATTAATACCTGGCTTCTTAATGATTGAGGAAAACTTTAGCTTACTGGAAATATCTGAATAACAAAATCACAACTTATATTACGAATGGATAGTAGACAAGCAGGAAGAGGGGAAGTCAAGTTACCAAACATTTACTAAGTGCTTATTCTGCGCTAGGCATTATGTTAAGTATTGTGAACACACACAAAAAAATAGTAGTTCCTTTCATGGACCTTATATTCCAATAGGAAAAGACATAAAAAAATCTAAAAACTATCAGGGATAATGGGGAAAGAGAAATAGAGGTACATGATTGGAAACATTGTGGAGAAATAGGTCTGATGAGTCAGGAGTGGAGCTGGGGGGAGAATAATGGAGCGAGCACATGGCTAGCCTAGACATTTTCTCAAAATAGGGATACCAGGAGGAAAAGATCCATAAGAGCAAAGGGCTAGAGGGAAAAAAAATAGTCCAGGGTTGAGAGGGCTGCTGACTCATGGTAGTGAAGAGAAATTCCAGGGTAAGAAGGATGCTGGGGAATGGTAGAGAAGGAATGTTAATTAAAAAGTTCACCTTTTCTTGGAACTTCCCTCAGCCCAGGTCTTCCCCCCTAAGATGCTCATAGAATCAAGAGGTTTCCTTAGTATCTATCTTCTCTGCCACATCTCAATCCTCCTTTACTCTGACTTCTCAAATTCAGATGCACAGAATCACCTCTTCTCCCAATCCTGAGATAACTTTTCTCTTTTATGCAAGTCTGTTAGGGTTTGATCCAACATTAATATAATGCTTTTGATTGATTCAAGGATATACATATATATATATATATATACATATATTTACAATCTATTGTGATGGCATAATTTAGTCAACAAGTATTTTCAATTGTCAAGGCAACAGAGCCATATGGGAAGGGTTTCAACCCTATCCTTAGCTAATGTCTACCTTTAAAAAAACCTTCAACTTTCAAGCCAAAGTGTAGTACTAACTATTTTTTAGAAATGAATGTTTCATATATGCCACCCAGCTTTTGTTTTGGATATCTCTGAAGTCTGAAATGAACTCCATTATCTTTGATAATTCTTTTCTTTCTTCAACATTCTGCTCAAGTACTACCACCTTTATGAAGTCTTCTTGAATTCCCCTCCACCATTAGCACCCTTTCCCTTATCAAATTACCTTGTATTTATTTGAATGAATGAATGATAATATTTGTAAATTATTAGACACTCATTATATACTGGGATTTGAATGGAAAAAGCAACCTCTCTGAAATATGAGTCAAAGGAATTGTGAGTGAACTTACAGAGAAGTGGACTGTCACATTCTTTCTAGTACCAATGGTAGTACTGATTTTATTACTGTTGTGAAAACAAAAGGCATAAGAGGGTAGAGAAGACAGAATAGGTCATATGCCAAGATCCCCATGTGTTTTGGTTATAGGTATGACCGAATTTATCATATTTCAATAAGGTTGCTTTTTCCTTTGAAATTCCAAACTATTTTATGTAAGATATACATGGGTCCATAGGTAGATCCATATGGTCTGTCTAAAGACCCAAACTTGGCTCATAGATTGTATGGATAAGTATATCTGGACTCTGGTCCTCCCTTCCCTAAGGGAAATTGTAATTTCTATCTCAAAGGAAGCAGGGAATAGAGGGGGTAATTTGGAGATTGTTCATTCCCTTGATTATCTCTAAGAGAGGTACTGGGTTAGATTTATACATCTATATACCTCCTGTTTTGGAAATCTAGGGACATGATTTGGGGAGGGATTAAGATGGAAATCTCTTCCCTAGTGGCTTCTCTAGTCACTTTTAAAGGGAATAGCAAACCTTATTTTATAGCCCCTACCTTAACTCCTTTACATCACAGACTGTCTACACAAAAGACTATCAAAAATAACTAATAGTGAATAAGCTCATTATCCAAGCAAATAGAAATTGCAGGTTACACAGAATAGAATAAGTCAGAAAATAAACAAGATCAAATGAGCTCTTTCCATGGCAGTGAGATGAAATCTTATCTCAAACTAAGAAAAAGAGCCTGATCTCACCCAATAAATTTCTCTCCAAAGTCACTATGGAAGTAAGATGGCAAGTGGGGTCATGTTTGCAGCTTCTAAAGATTTTCCATATATCTTTCTCCCAAGAAGCTCTAGCACCAACTCTGACTTCTGAGCTAGTACTTTTTCCATTGTGTCATGCTGCATCCTCCAACAGATAGGAGAGTTTGTATTTTATCTCCGAAACAATAGGCAGCCCTGAATATTTTTGAGTAGGTTACTGACATGGCCAGATTATTTTGGTAACTGGATGACAACCAGATTAGAGAGCAGAGGGGCTGGAAGCAAGATCAATTAGGATGAAATTATAACTTTTCAGGCAAGAGGTGATGAGGTTATGAAGTATATAAAACATAACCCCAGCATTCTCTTTCAAGTAAGGGTCAAGTGTCTCTCATATGCACCACAGGGCTGTCTCCCCCACCTTCTTTGGGTGGGACTCAGTTTTAGATAAGTTGTAGTAGGTGGAATGGGCTTGGGACTTTCTCCCCTCTGAGGCCATATAGTCTTGCAAAAAAGTCTTAATACTTGACCACTGCATTTGTAGGTGAAGGAATTAGAACGTCCAGTTTGTGAGTTGTGGTAGGTCAGGAGAGCACTCTGGTTTTCCAGAATTATGGAGTCTGAGTTTTCCAGCTAGCCCAGCAACCATATCCCAAGATGCAAGGTACAATACTTGCGAGTGATCTTGTGGACTCAAGCCAGTGGAGGTTGAAAGGAGGACTAATCCAGTAGTCATGCCGCCTTTTTACATGAATTTGGTGGGAAGCAATGTCGTGTAGAGACAGAGGTAAGAGTGAGCTTTCCATATCTCAAACTATATATCGCAAGGCAGCAATTATAAAAAACATTTGGTAGGGGTCAAAATAGAGAAAAGAAGATGAAAACTAAAGGCAAAAATTACTAATAATGCAACTCATGAGCCCAGTGTCTGATAAATTTGAAAACCTGACTTACCTGAATTTAGAAAAGGAAACTACAAAGTAGTATGGAAGAAATAAGGCTTATATCAACAACTAATAGCATATTCCACAACGGAATGAAAATGGAGAAGTGGCCTGAATATTAAAGACCATGCCATAAAAAATTAGAAGAGAAACAAAGCATATATTTTTCATAGATCTTGGTTGAGTATGAATTCTTGAATGAGTTAGAAGAAATAAAAAAGACAAAAATAGACGATTTTGATTACATAAAA
This sequence comes from Notamacropus eugenii, assembly GCF_028372415.1. Classification (NCBI taxonomy): domain Eukaryota; kingdom Metazoa; phylum Chordata; class Mammalia; order Diprotodontia; family Macropodidae; genus Notamacropus; species Notamacropus eugenii. The sequence continues at coordinate 553,769,111 of NC_092872.1, forward strand.
TTAAAAAACCTTGTGCATAAAGAAAATTAATGCATTTAGTAGAAGAGAAACAGTTTATTAGTAAAAAAAAATCTTCATATCATATATCTTTGATGAGGATTTCCTATCTAAGGCATATAGATAACAAACACAAATATATAAAACCAAAAGCTCTTCCCAGTCTAGGACTTCAAAGGACATGAACAAATAGTCCTCAAAAGAAAAGTTGCAAACTATTAACAAATGTGGAGAAGTGCTCCAAATCACTAATAATTAAAAAATGTACATCAAAGCAACCTTAAGGTTTCACTAACATTTAGCAAATTAGGAAAGAATTGACAAAGAGGAGAATAGTTAATGTTGTAAGAGGTGTGAGTAGATAGGCATATAAATGCATTGTTTTCAGAGCTGTGATTTGGTATAACTACACTGGAAATTAACTTGCAATTAAACAATTTTAGTCAGTAGTAGACTTAAAGGTCTATATCCTCTGACCCAGAGATTCCACTGCTAGACATATGCCTTGAGAATATAGTTGGCAATTTTGTATGTTCCAAAATATTCATAGCAGCACTTTTTTGTGATAGCAAAGATAGCAACGAAACAAAGTAAATTCCAGTCAAATGGGGAATGGCCAATCAAATTGTGGTACATGAATGAAATAATATTAACATGCTTTAAGAAATGATGAACATGGTGAATAGAGCAAGATGGAAAAATTTATGTGAACTATTGTAATTACGTGAGTAAAGGCAGAAAATCAACATAATGAAGATAACAATATAGATGGAATGAACAAAATGACAAAACAATCAAAACTGAATTTTGTGAAATTATTTTTTTAAATGAAACAAGCATGCCCCGCCCCCCACCAAAAAAAAAAAAAAAAAAGATGTAGGAGAAGAAACTTTCCACTCATGCCTTTATAGAGATCAGGATTCATGGTTACAGAATGCTGGATATAATGTTAATCTTTGCTGTAAGGTATAGCTCTCTTGAGAGGGTATGAACACATTTGTAAGAAAATATTTAAGTGATGCAAAAACAAATGATATTTAAAAATTCATTTTAAAGGACTGTTTTGATTGTATCCCATGAATCTTGGAATATTGTATCATCGCCATTTTCTTTGGTGAAATTACCCGTTTTTTATGATTTGTTTTTTGACCCACCTATTTCTTAGGATTAATCTCCATTTAAGTTTGTATTCATTCCTTAGTTGACGTTTAATTATAATACTAATTGTGTCATCATCATTAAAGAACGTGTTTAATGTTTTTACTTTTCAGGTATTGTTTATAAGATTTTTATGCCTTAGTATATGGGCAGCTTTCATAATGGTATAATGTAGAGAATATACATATTTTTTTTCAATTGTAATTCAGGAATTTCTACAGATGTTATATCTAACTTTTCTAAAATCCTTTTCATATGTTTAACTTCTTTCTTGTATCTTTAGTAGATTTGTCTTGTTCTGAAATGGACACAATTTAAGTTCCCAGCTATTACAGGTTTTCTATTTATATATTCCTATAAATTGATAAAATTTTCTTCTAAATACTGAATGCTATATCACTCAATAAATATATAATAACTCTCAATTATGTAGTATTTTAGGTTTTGCAGAGTGATTTTACACATGGTATTTCATTTGATCCTCCAAATAGCGGGGTCATATCGTCAGCCAGCGTCTGAAGCAAAATTCAAACTCAGGCCTTTCTAAGTCCAATACCCTATCCAGTAAGTACACATAAATGTTGATATTTTTTCATTGTTTATAATGGCTTTAAACATAATATATTTTCCATCTATTTTTCTAATCACTTTTATTTTTACTGTTTTCTTGACTGAGATCATGATTGCTATCCTTGTTTTTATGAGTTTTCTGAAACTTTAGTAAATCTTATGTTACAAGTATAATTCTGGTAAGTAAAATAAACTTATTGTGTCACCTTTTTCCATTTTATAGGTGGATTTATATCAGTGATGTTCACTGCTATAATTGATAATCACATATTTTCTTCCATTAAATACTCATTTTCCCCCCTTTTACCCTGAAACTATATGTTTTTAGAAATTCTGGGTCATGTTTTTACACATTGTGGTATTCTAATGCTTATAATCTCTGGTCTTACACAGACTGGATTCTACCTTTTGGGCAACTCCCAGAAATAAATCTCTCCTTGTATTAGATTATTCTCACCCAGAACAGCATCTGTGAAATTTTTAAACATATCATGTGACTAGATCCCTGGAGATGTTGATGAAAGTTTCCACAGATCCTGTTCAAATACTAAAACAACAACATACATATCAGGTATAGGATACTTTTTATTCCATGACCACTGTCACCACCACCTCCCAATTCAGAAGACATCTGAAAAGCCTGCAGTTGCCTATATGTAATCAATATAATTTTCCTCCCTCTTTTTTGAATCTCATTTTCCCACAGGACACTAACGACCCTCAATTTCACAGTTATGCATAGTGGTTTAGATACTCCTTAGAAGGAAAATGAATTTAAAATTTCCAGGGAAGTAAACCTCTTGTATTATGTTGAGTCTCTCACCCTAGAGATCCACACTCATCTCTATACTTACAATAAAACACTAAGAGACTTTATGCTCTCCCTTCAAGGATGTAACCTTAAGGGTTGCTGGAGAATCAGTCTCATTTACAGTTAGACACATTCTTTCCAAATAACCACAGTGATTGAGGAGGGTGAAGCTCAGGTCTTGTTCTGTTCAATATGATGACTTGGTCTCTTTAGTTCCTCCTCTAGCATCAGGGTGTGCACGCACGATCTTTTCTCTTTTCAAGGCTGGAACTGCCCAGAGATACCCCTTCTCTCAATAAAAAGCTGGATAACTGAATTCTTGAACTTGAATTTTCCTCCTTTCCATCTGTGATTAGGTAATGCTTCCTGCAGGCTATGAGTGTGTGTGTGTGCGTGTGTGTGCGCGCGCACGTGTAGGAGTGATGTCAAATTAAGTTGCTGCTTCCAGAGTTCAGGGCAGAGGCCACTCCAGGCCACTTTATCTGCGGTCTCTGGGTGGTCAGGGTAAATGGGAGTTTTGGACACTTTAATAATCCATTGTTATTTCAGAAAGTTTTGCATTGTCTACTAATGTTTCCATTTTCTCCTATTATTACTGCAATATTAATTGCTATGGTTGGGCATATTCCTGGCTGTTTTGAATTTGTGACTTTGGTAAGTTATTCTAAGCATACCTACACCACCATCATGCCAATCCCATTTTCCTAGTATCCTTTGTCCCAAGACATTGCACCTCTCTGGAACTCTTACCTTTCTTTATGAAGTATATTTTTAAAATGGGAGCTCAGATGTCATCCAGTCCATCTAATAACTGTATAGGATTTCTTTACAACATCCCTTTCAAGTGGGAATACAACCTGTGTTTAAAGACCTCCTGTGAGTCCAGTGCTGGGTATTTTGATTTATATCGACTTGCCCTACAGCCCATCAAACTTACTTCAAGGTTTTTCTCTTAACATTTCAAGCAGTAAATAATTCAAGGCTTGTTTGCCTAGGGAGTCACCTGTCACCATATGCCCATTGTAATAATTAGTGCAATAGGATCGATATGACAGGAACTGATGACATGGCAATAGCGGGGCAAAGAAAGTCTAAGGATTGCTCTTCCATGACCTTAACTGATATCTTGAGTTAGGACCCCAAATCCTGAAAAGTTTTTCTACAAGGCATAATATTTACAACTGGGTGGGACCTTGGGGTTCAATTCTCTCAGATTGCAGAGGAGGAGAATGAGACCTTGACAGGTGACCCATCCTTGTATCAGAGGAACTTTCATGAAATGAAGGAATCAGGCTTATTTTGAGGGATTTTCCCTCTTTTTATCACATGAATTCTACCCAAGAAGCCTCAGAAATGTACATATATTGTCATCCACTCCTCATGATACTTAGATCAAATACCCGCTTGTAAGTATGCAATTCTAAATTTCATAGAAGAAAGTTTTAATGAAAGAAGAAAAAAGCAAAATAGAAATCCTTGAATGAGCAACTATTAAAAATTCAAAGATGTATATGACTTCTGGACCAGCTATAGTCAATGTAGCTCCTCTGTCAGATGTCTCTTCCATCCCTCCCTTGACCTAGTCATTCAACAGAGTTATAGCTGGATCTGCTATCTTTCACAGAAAGGAGACACAGATAAAGACCCAGATACTAAGAGCAGTTCCAGCCTCTCAGAGGGAGGAAGAAAGGAACAACACATCTCTCTTTTTCCTTTCTATACCTAGGTCCTCCTATTACTCATGGTTCTGTAACATGAGCACCAGGTCTGTCCACCAATTTCTCTGAATGGGCAACGGCCAGTCTCTAGAATGCTGTGATCTTTTCATCTCATCCATCTCTGTCATGCAAGAAGAGTGTATCATCTTATAACTTATCTCATTTTCACACAGTGGTCACTAAACTCACTCTCTGTCTTTCCTTTTCTTTCTTCCATTCTCCAGAAGTTATCATTCCCACTTATTATCATGTACAGTTTCAGGCAGGGTATATCTAGGGCAAAATAAAGAGTTTTACCCTAGGGTAGAAATTTGCCCAAGATCAGGAAATTTGTTCCAAGGTGGAAAATTTAAAGGAGAATTAAATAGCACACATATTCCTCTGAGAAAAAAGGAGTCAGAACCTGTTGATAAGGCAGGTTAGAGCTGCAGCCTGTGAAATATGTGATGGGAGGCTAAGAGTGATAGCAAGAGTAAAAATGGGATTTTATGGAACCCAACAACAACTTGACTGTGTTGAGAGGTTAGTTGAACAAATGAAATAAGGCTTCAACTGCAAGGATTGGACCTCTGGCCTACTAATGGGATGTTGAGGGAGGTTTAGCCCCGGGCCAGAAAGCTATGGTTTGGGCTGTTGTTGTTCAGTAATTCCAGATACGTCTGACTCTTTTTGACCCTCATTTGGGATTTTCTTAGCAGAGATATTGTAGTAGTTTGCCATTTTTTTCTTCAACTCATTTTACAGATGATGAAACTGAGGCAAAGTTAAGTGACTTGCTCAGGGTCCCACAGCTAGTATGCATCCAAGGTCAGATTTGAACTCAAGAAGATGAGTCTGTCTGACTCCAGGAAGCACTCTACTATGGTGCCAGCTAGTTACTTCAGAAAGGATCTATCTATCTATCTATCTATCTATCTATCTATCTATCTATCTATCTATCTATCTAACATCTGTCTATAGAGATACAGATAGATAAATATATCTATATATATAGCTATGTCTATCTATATGTGTGGATATGTATTTATGTATATCTGTATATATACAGATACACATATAGCTAATAGTAGTAGCACCTTAGAGGTAATTTTATAGCATTTGACAGGAGGAATCAAACATTTATCCAGCTCGCAAAAGCTTCTCAAATATTATCTTATTTGATGCTCATAATAATTCTGAGAGGGAGGAGCTGTTATGATTCCTATTTTAAGACTGAGGAAATTGAAGCAGACAAGTTAAGTGACTTATCCAGGGTCATTCAGATAGTATGCATCTAAGGCTGGATTTCAACTCAGGTCTTCCTGATTTGAGGCCCAGGGCTCCATTCATTGCTCTAACTAGCTGCCTCTAAGGCAGCAGCAGCAGAGTGCTGACCAACTCGCCAGCAGAGAAGTCAGGAGGAATTCTACCCATGATTGATCTATGTTAAGAGACTAAGAGGGATACATTTCATCTTTTCCTGGACAACCATTCTTTCTTGGAGAGGTTTGTTTATTCAGTGTCAGATTTTTTCTTTTCTTGTCTGGGATTGGGGGTTTGAATTGGGCACAGGAAGATTAATTTGAAATTGTTCTGGGCTCCCCTGGAAATGTTGAGTGGGGTACATAAGAGCTTTAAGGCCCCTGTGTGGGAGAGAAGTTAGATTACTTGGGGTAGGGATTTCTCCCCAGCTCATCTTTCAGTACTAGTCATCCTTTAAGAGGGATGGAGTGGTGCCTCATGGGAGACAAGGGATGGAGAAATAAGGGGGAAGGGTGATAGATCATCACCCCTTCATCAAGGACAATGCCTCTCTATGGATTAGATTTCTTATTCAAGGGACCTTGTCTTTCTTTCAAAAATTTTCATTCTCATCTTGTTCAATTTCTCATAGAATGGCATAGCAGTATATGGTCATGAGCTTAGAATAAAGACATGGTTGAAAAGACTGAAAGTCCCCTTTCTTTGCTTAGCTGTTTGGTCTGAATCAGGAGACCAGGGTCAATTTCTCTGGAAGGGCTATCTAATGTAAGCAAGATTCCCACAACTTGGACGAAAGAGTGCTGGACTTGGGATTCAGAAGACACCTGTCCTAGGCTTTGCTCTGATTTTAACTTTGTATATCTATTGTCTCTAGTAAATTAGACAAGGTGGACATTATACCCCCTTATGAGGGGGTATAATGAGTCTATGAGATTTGTCTTCCAAATGACTCCACCTCAACTCAGTCTGCATTTTAGGAAGAGCTGAAAGAGTTTCCTCTTTGACTTTGGGCAAGTCACTTCTCCTTTTCCAGTATTATAGTTTTTTCCTCTGTAAAATAGAGTTGGATTAGGGAATCCTTAAAGTTCTTTACAACAATGCCAAGAGCATTGGCATCTTTACCACAAAACCCAAGAGCATCTTGTTTGTTTGTTTGTTTTTGGAGGAGGGGAGAGAAGTTGGCTTCAAGTCCTCAGCCCTCTTCCTTAAAGCAAAGGAATACCAGTTGGGAAACAATCAATAATCATTTCAATGTTTACCAGTGTTTGGCATAATACTAGGGGTTTGTTGGGAATGGGTGAAGATGAAACAGTTCCTGACATCAAGAGATTAACTAACATTATATCAGGGACTTACAATAATTAATTTTTATATTCTGTGTCAATATTAAAATTTCTGTAGCACTTGGCCAGCCCTGTGCTTAGCTCTCACAATAACTGTGCCAGGCAGGTGCTATTACTTACCTCATTTTATAGATGGGAAAACTAAGGCAAAAAAAGGTTAAGTGACCCACCCAGGATGACACAGATAGGAATATCTGAGGCCAGATTTGAACTCAGGTCGTCTTGACTCTAGGACTATGCCATCTAGCTGCCTCAAGAAACCAGGACCTCAGAACGAAGGTATCAAGAATAATTTGTTAAAGTAGGGGAGGGGCTGGTCAGCTTCCCAGCAGCCTTCTCATGATTGCAGTATGTTGGAATTTCAGTCTCATCACACCCCCTCCCCTCTTGTGATCTATCCTCAGTTCATTTTGGAAGCGATGGGAAAGTTAAAAGTTTTCAAGGGACTTGTAGAGTTCAGAAGCAGGATTCAAACCTGATCATTAAAAGAAGAGAACTGAAGGACTAAGATTAATGAATATTCCTAAGGAATGCTATTTTCAAATGCGGTGCATGGATTGAAAGTTTTCAGGGTTCATGGGAGCAGAACACATCGGGGATATTGAGTGCAAAGTTTGCCTTTCTCTCCCCACCTTTGAATATCCACAATCAAATTTATGGGTAGAGATTGTACTTATTCCTTGAAGTTACAAAACGATTTTGCCCTTTAGAAGGTATCATCTCAGTGGAAGAGGAAGATATCAGAGTGAGACTAAGGGAGGAATTTGTGTTTTTTCCCCTTTGTAACCAAGAGAATAGATTGTGTGGCAGGAACCCTTGAGTGAGAAAGACAGGACTGAGCTGTTTAATATCACAGTATTCAAAATGATGGACTTGTAATCAAGCTACCTGGATTTGAATCTAAGTTCTGTCAATATTCCTGTGATCTTGGGTAGGTCTTTTCACTTTTCTGGGTCTCATTTTCTTCATTTGTAAAACACAGAGTATAGACTAGATGATCATTGAGGTATTTTCCAGCTCTAAACTTGCCTATTCTGTACATTCCTTAGATGAACTCTAGGAGGATTCAATTCAATTCAATGAACTTTTAGTAATCACCTACTCTCTATAGGTTGTTCAGTCATTTTTCAGTTGTGTCCAACTCTTTGTGTGACCCCATTTGGAATTTTCTTGGCAAAATATTGGAGTGGTTTGCCAATTTCCTTCTCCAGCTCATTTTATAGATGATGAGGCAGACAGGGTTAAATTACTTAACCAGGGTCACACAGTTAGTTAATATCCGAGGCTGGACTTGAACTCAGGAAGATGATACTTCCTGACTCCAGGCCCAACACTCTATCCACTGTGCCACCTAGCGACTCGCTCTCTACAGATATCACTGCTAGGTACAAAACATATAAATGCGAGTAAGAAATTGTCCTGGTTTTCAAAAATCTTACTTTCTATTAAGAGTGTATATATATATATATATATATATATATATATATATATATATATATATATATATATATGTAAATCATAGATATAAATGATTATCACATAAATATGATAATTATAACATGTTTTACAACTAATAATGAAAGCTAACTTTTTTATAAGGCTTTAAGATTTGCAAAGTTCTTTAATATATTATCTCTTTTTTGTCCTGATAACTAACTTGGTAGGTAGTGGAATACTATTGTTATTATTCCCCTTTTACAAATGAGGAAACTGAGGCAGACATAGGGTTGAATGATTTGCCCAAGGTCTCACAGCTAGAACATGACCAAGATGAGATTTGAACCAAGATTTTTCTGACTACGGGTCCAGCACTCTATCCACTACAATTATCGTGAGGATCAAATGAGAGAATATTTATAAAATGCTTAACACAGTGCCTGGCACAGAGTAAGAGCTTGACAAATGGTTGTTCCTTTCCCTTTCCCTTTCCTTTCTCTCTATAGCATGTGTGGAAATGCAAACCATTTCCTACTGAGAGCATTGTGGAAAAAGGCTTCATGAAGCAGATCACATTTGAGAGGGGCCCTGAAGGATAAAAATTTCAGTGGGCATAGTTGCAGGGAAAAGGCATTTTAGTCATAGGGAATGACTAAGGTCAAAAACATAGGTGGGAAAGGAACACTGTCAGTTTTTACAGTATTACAGCACCCCTTAATGTTGTTATTATTCTTGACATTAATGAATAAAAATTTTCATTTACCTAATAACCTTTATCACCTACAAATATATTCTAGTACAATACAGATCTAACTAAAAACTTGCTATCCCTGCCTTCTGATGGTGAGTTTAGTGGAGAGACTACATTGAAGTATACAACTAGGGAACTGTGGCATGTAGTGTATAGCATTTGGGGAAAGAAAAAGTAAATTCTCATCAGTCAAGTGATTTTAAGTCACAGCCTACATCTCCAACCATTGCAGATTGCTATTTTTAGGGACTGCACAGATTCCTATATCTAAATGTCATAAATTGGTGGTTATTACTTTCTAGAACAGTTCCCAGTCTCAATGTGTTTTCAATTTGAGTGGGTCAGAAATAATATATTTATTAATACATTTAAAAGTCACCATACATTTATGAGAGTACAATTTAATTTAGATGTCACATGTTGGCCCACACCCATCTTGATTACATCTATTTTCTCTAGGGCATTACAATTTCTTTTGACATTCTCAGACAATCTTTATTTATAGAACCCCTAATATTGTAGTTTTGTGGATGTTTATCCTGGAAAAGAGACTTTCTCCTCCACCCCAAGGGGAATTTCTCTTCCATTCTGTAACTAGTAGATAAAAACAAAGATCAAGTCTAAAAACTAGTCTTCCTAAATAATCCGTTAGATAGTGGCTATAGAACTGATTTTATTCACAGGAGGGAAATCAAGATAGAGAGAGAGGGAAATTTCATTATGGCAGAGCACTCCAGGTCTGAGGAATCAGATTGCCTTAGAGAGCTTCCTTATAGGTCTATGGTCATGCACCATTATGCTCTTTGTACCTGGGCATGTATGTGCTGGACTGGGCCTCAAACTGTCTAAGGTCTCAGGCATAGGAGATAATAGAAACCTGAATAAGTATGACCAGGTCACAAGGTGCCCAATAGCTATATTCTTGTGTTTTCCTTTAGAGCCTTTCCTTATTCTCTCAGCTTGGCCTTAGTCAGAGGTCACAGGGCACTAGCAATCAGAGGATCTCGACACAGTGAAAGTTAAGATAACATGGATGAGTTGAATAAATCTTCCTGGGCCATCACCAATCATCTTGACTTATGTCTTGCCATAGGACCCTGATGACTCTGGAGGAGAGAATGAGACTGATAACCTTGCATAGCTGTGCCTCACTTAGATCCAATTCACTTGCAAGTCAAGACATCACCTTCATTACGTCTTTCGTCCCTTTCAAGAATGAATGTAAATCTTCATGTGGTATGAGAGTCTCCCAAAGGACATAGGAAAGGAAGGAGCAGCATCTACTGAGGATTCAATTTTGGTTTCTTTTTTCTTGATTCTAATTCTTATTAACGTTCTTTTCTCTTTCTCAAACACATCCACATTGGGTTAAAAAGTGATGAAAGTCATTTTCCTGGTCATGTTTATTAAAAAATGCATTGCAGTGAGAAGCAGGAGACTTAGATATTAGTTTCAGCTCTGTCATTAGCCAAGTAGGAATTTTACTTTCTGGGCCTCAATTTCACCACTTGTAAAAGGAAGAATTGGCACCATATGATATTAAAGACTGATCTAGCTTAATTTTACATGTCCACTAATTGTGGAGTTGACTTGAGTTTTAGATCTTCTTTTAAGCATAATCTAATACCTCATGAATAGTTGTTTTTGTCTTTGATTTTGACCCAAACCTATTTGTTTTGGGCTTGAGCTTAGCTTTTACTAAATGTCAGCAGAGAATTAAAGGAAGACACTGGAGAGTAACTAAAAGAACACTTAATTTGAGAGCCAAGAACATGATTTGAAATCCCAGTTTTGCTACTTAATGCATCCTTTCCCACTATTCCTCCACAATCTCCTAGCTAACTACTTTGCGACTCACATCTGAGACCAGACCTTAGGGGAACTCTCACCTTGGGGACCTCTCATTCTTGGTCAGTGCCTGCCTTTCCATGAACACTATTTAACTGAAGTGCTAGTTAAGCCTCACTCCATTGCTTTCTCTCTGGCCACCTCCTTCTCAACCTCCTTTACACCTGTTTCACTACCTTTTCTTTCCCTTTATCCTCATCCTTTCCAGTTTTGGAACTATGCATTTTGCAGTATGATTAAATCAACTGTGCCATACCTCCTGAATAGGACATGTCAATTCCTCTGGCCTTACTCGCCCTACCTATAACTTTCCAGACCAAAGTATCCCTTGCTGACCAGTACATACACATACATACACACTCACACACACACATACACACACACACATACTATCCTCCATTAATGTAAACTCTTTGAAGTCAGGAATCGCATTCTATTTTGTATTTTTATTTACAGCACTTAGCATAGTGTTTGGTATGTACGTAATCGCTTAATAATTTTTTTCATCTATCCATTTATTCATTCATTCTATCTCATTTAACCTTAGAAAGTGGGTTCACCTATTTGGTCTCCTGTTTCCTCAGCTGTAAAATGAAAGGGTTAGCCAAAGTAGTCTATCAGGTCCCTTCCAACTTTAAAGTCTAGAATCTATGATTTAAGGCCACCTACCAGACAAGGTTAGTCCAAATCCTTGATAATCTAGATCAAAACCCTCAGTCTATAACATATGAAGTAAATGTTGCATGCAGCTGCCAGGTGGTAAATGGTGGGGAAATTCTTGCTTTGGGAATAGCAAAGAACCAGTATAGTTCTTCCATTTTGTACTTACTTTCATTACGAGATCGATCACCAATTCTCTGATGGGACTTTCTGGCTGAGGACTAATTTCCAAATGAACTTTATTTATTTTTCATTAACTCTTACTCAAGCTGGCAGAGAGGAAAGAGAACTGCCCTTAAAGCCAGGAGGACCTAGATTAAAGTCCCACTTTTGGTATTTACTGGCTATGTGACCCCAGGAAAGCTGCATAAACTCTCTGTGCTCTAGGCAACTTTCTAAGACTATAGTTTGAAGGATAGTCAGGAATGTATGAAAGTACAAGGAATTCTTCACTTAGAGCTCTCTACCTACCTTCAAAATCACTGATTCAGTCGCTATCACTACCTCTTGTAGCATCCAGAGAGTGACAATATCACTTCAAACAGCTTAGTGATTGGGAGAATACTCATTTCATGTAATTTAAGAACAGAGAGAGACAGTCTGAATGGTTGGCTGATTTAATTACAGGATGTAAAAACTGGTGAGACACAGCATATTCTGACAGCTGATGGAGGTCTTGACTGTATAGCCTTGTTTTCATCTCCAGAGAGGATTTAGACAAATCTCAGGAGAAAACTTTGATGTGATCATAGTAAACAGACACTTTTCTTTAGCTGCCAGGGAAAATTACCAGGTGATTTTGATGGAAACTGGTGTCACTGTATCATGATCTCTTTTCTCTTCTTTCTTTTTCTTCTTTTTTTCTTTCCCCTCTTGAGGTGTGCAACCCACACTATTACCTAAGTGATGATAGGAGCATGGGCAAGTTCTCTTTTGAAATATAATTTCCAAGGTTGATAAATTCCTCATGTGTTGTCTATCTAACGTATTGACCCATAAAATGACTTCTTTCTGCACTTGCCTATTAATTGGAGGGGGAAAGAAATGATAAAAAAGGGTAAGATTTTCCTCTAGCTTGGGAAGAAATGGGTCTCACAACTGGAGTTGTTAAATGTGTCAGCCCATGGAGGGGAGGCTTATCAGGGATTTTGAAAATCAAAGGTGACCCTGAAGGTATCACCTTGGGTTCATTACTATGCCATCATTGTTATCATCTGTAACAGCCCATGGGAGAGACTAATCTTCATCCTCATATGAATACTGTGTGCCTGGCATTTAAGAGCCCTCAATATCCTGGATCACATTTATCTTTCCAGTGTTATTTCACATTATTTCCCTTCATTCTCCATTCAAATTAGATTGACCCACCAGCTCTTCCTGGTACATGACATTCCATCTCAGGTCTTTCTGCTTTTGTGCAAGGTTAGAGCATGCCCCCTTTATCTAGGGGGAGCAGTGGATAGAGTGTTGAACTTGGAGACAAGAAGACCTGAGTCCAAATCTGACCTTAAACACCTACTACTTATGTATTGTGTGACTCTTGCAAGTTACATAATAGCTCTCTGTCAGTTTCCTAATCTGCTAAATGGGGATAATAATAATGATAACAGCTCTCTTCCAGAGTTATTGTGAGGAAAAAATGAGATCACATTTATAAAGTGCAGACTTTGCAAACTTTACAGCACTATAGAAATGCTAGCCATGATTGTTATCATTATTGCAATAGTTTTAATGATAACCTGGGAGAATCTTTATGTTCTTTCAAAGTGCAACATGTGTGCCATCTTCCATAAGAGCCCTTTTTGGATCACATTGGTGAATAGTGCTCTCTCCCTCTTGAAACTGGTTTGCATTTACTTATTTTGCATGAGTTATAAATGTCCTTCCAGTAAAATGGAAGCTTCTTGAGGGTAGAGACTATTTAGTTTTTTTTCTTTGTATCTACAGAGCCTAGATGGTGATACACGCCCTTAAGCAAGGTGCCATAGTGTGGAACCCTCCTCAAAGAGCTAAAGTACACAAACTCCATGGGAATGGTTCCAATCCAGTGTCCCAGTACTTTGTGGTTATTGACTTCATCACATTTTTGCTACATAGCATCTGTGTCCAAAATGGGGAGCAAATAAGAGAACTGGGTCTCCATGTCAGGGAAGACAATAAACAGCAATCATCAGGGGTTCAAGTTTGGTCATTACCAAGAAAGAAATATTGAAACAGGAGTTAGGACTGGTGTGAACCATCAAAATAGATCAAAAAGTGCTTGGGTATGAATAGGAATGGGATCTAATGGAATCTAGTGGGGACCTTAGCATCATGAACTTTGACTGTCTACCTAATACAGTTCTCCACTGAGCCAAATAAAGCTAGAGTTCAGGAGTGTGATGCAACCAGCCAATATAAGGAAAGGGTGAATCATAGGAACATATATTTAGAGCTTAATGAGATCATCTTTAGCGATCATGTAGTCCAGCTCTCTTACTTTTATATACGAGAATACTGAGACCCAGAAAAGGGAAGCGGTCTGCCCAAAGCCACACAGCTAATATGCTGCAGACTTGGGATTCAAATCACCCAATTTCCTGACTCCAGTTCCAGTGGTCTATCTATCAGCTTTCCCTCTGGGAAGTACTCTGAGTTATGACAACACATATAAGAAATGTTGCGGATGTAGAATTGACAAGCCTTGGTAACCAATTGACTATGTGAAGTGAGGACCAGTGAGGAGATAAGAATGACTTCAAAAGTGTTGGTGCCTGGGAGGATGGTATTAGCTTAGAGAGAAATAAAGAAGTTTGAGAGTTGTGTGGGTTTGGGGGAAAAGATAATAGGCTCTGTTGTGAGCTTATTGAGTTTGGAATACCTATGTAATATCCAGTTTGAAAAGCCCAGTTATTAGGTGACAATCTAGGACTGGAGCTCAAGAGATGGAAAAAACCTGGATATACATACATATCTTATGACTCTTCAGCATAGAGCTGCTATTTAAACTCATGGGAGCTGATGACTGGACATCATAGAACGTATAGAGAAAAGAAAGCCCTGAAGACTCTTAGGTGATTCTCATAGCTAGTGGGTATTACTGACTTGAACAAAGAACAAGCGAAAGAAAGTGAAAGGATGGCTAAATAGGTAGGAGAACTGAGAGCAAACCGTCACAAAAGGACCAAAAGGAGATAATATCCCAGAGGAGAGGGGAGTCAATAGTGCAAACTGTTGCAGAGAGGTCCAAAAGGAAGAAGAGGATTGAGAAAAACTCATCAGATATAGTTGTTAAGAAATCACCGGTACCACTGGAGAGAAAAAGCAAATAAAGGCAGATTCCAAAGTTGACTAGAGAATGTTTTTTTAAAAGGTAGTTAACTTATACAACAATTTATCATATTTCATACTGGCTTAATTTTTGTAGCTGACATGTAAACCTACTTTGAGAAAACTGTAGCTTAAACTAATGCTATCTTTAACATCTCAATTTCCCAGTTAGGTTTTTTTTTTCCTTTCTTTTCTTCCCCTTTCCCAAGTCACTCTGACATACTTCAGTGCTTTAGAAATAGTCTAACACAAGTTGTGTAAGCTAATGATATGAAAATAAGGAGTAATGTATACTCAATTGTGCATAATAGGGTTGTAATTCCAGAGAGGGACGCTCCAGTGGCTTGCTAATGTTGCTAGGAATTCAGCTTGAAGTCGAGAGAGCTACGGTTTTTCATTTGTTTGACTGCATGACAGTCACACTCTACAGTGAGGTCTTTCCCTGGGCTGCTGCCCATAAAGAATGATCTCAAGATCACAGGATTTAAAGTTAAAATGGACCTCAGAGACCCTCTAGTCCAAGAGTGGGGAACCTGAATCCTCGAGGCCACATGTGGCCCTCGGGGTCCTCAAGTGCAACTCTTGGGCCACCCAATCTTAGTTAGGATTCAGTCAAAGGGTTACACTTGAGGACCTAGGTTCCCCACCTCTGCTCTAGTCCAACCTCATCTTTTCTCAGAAAAGGAAAGTTACTCACTCCAAATCATTTGATGGGAGGAAGTAGCAGATGCCGAATTTGAATCCAAGTTTTTCAAGTCTGGGGACCTTCGGAGTAGAAAGGGTGGAAAGCAGGCAAAGTTTGGCCGCACAGTGGATAGAGTGCTGGACTTGCCATCAGAAACATCTGAGTTCAAGTACTGCCTTAAGCACTTAGTAACTGTGAGATCCTGAGAAAGCCACTTTACCACCATCTGTCCCAGTTTCTTCATCTGTAAATAGGGAAAATTACTCATAATGCTGTGAAGAGCAAATAAGATAATAAAATGCAATGCTTTGTAAACCTTATGATGTATAAATGTTGCCTACTATTATTATCAGTTGATCAGCATTAATTAAGCACTAAATATCTACCAGGCATTATGCCAGATGCTCGGGATGCAGAAACAAAAATGAAACAGCCTCTCTTCTCAAGGAACTTTCATCCCAACCTGGGAGACAAGATAGGAGAAAAATAAAGATGAGAGAAGTAAAGGATTTATTTAAAGAAATGCAATTTTTAAGGAGGAAAATTAGGATTTGAACATAGGGCTTTTGAGTCTTTTAACTCCATCTGACCTTCCTACTATCCCAAATGCCTTTCCAAATGGATCCTTTCAGTCCTGTTGACCATGTTTTTATTAGGCATTAATTGTCACTTAAAAATATATATAGATTGCCAAGCATCTTAGCAAAGGGGGAAAAATTGGCTCGATCATGTGCTTTTGTGGTTGTTCAGTCATTTCAGTCACATCTGACTCTTTGTTAACCCATTTGGGGTTGTCTTGGCAAAGATATTGGAGTGGTTTGCCATTTCCTTCTCCAGCTCGTTTTACAGCTTAGGAAACTGAGGCAAACAAGATTAAGTGACATGTCCAGAGTTACACAGCTAAAATATTTCTGAGTCTAGCTATGAACTCAGGAAGATGAGTCTTCTTAGCTCTAGGCCTGGCACTCTATCCACTGTACCACCTAGATGCCCATCATGGCTTACAAAGTTCTTTCAAATTCTTTCTACTTGCCACCCAAAAGTAAATTGTTGTTATCATCTCATATTCTTCTTTAACTGTAATTTCATTTTATAGCATTTTCAGCCTCACCATTAGGGATGGGAGACTGTGGAACAGCAAAACACATTGGATTTGACATGAACTCCACAACTTTCTCTGTATGACCTTGGGCGATTGACTTCTCTATGTATATTATTCTTCCTCCTCAATAAAAATAATAGTGTTGCACTGGATTACTGCTGAGATCCCTTGCAGATATCTAATATCCTGCAATCTTGTAAATTCTCCCCTATGCCTTAATCTTGAACTCTAGTTCTTGCTAGAAACAAAACAACTTAGTCACCTTGAAGTGCTCCAGTAGCCTGTTCTTAGAAATTCTCAGACTTTGGAAGTCTGACAATGTCTCCCACCTCTTGGCAGAGAGGTGCTGAACTGGAAGTGCAGGAGGGTTTTATTTATTTTCAGCCTTTGCAAATATATTGATTTGTTTTGTTTGGCTCTACTGATTAGTTACAAAGGTAGGCTCTGTGGGTGCTGGAGTAAGTTAGTTGGCAGCAATGAAAGAAATGCCAGCTCAGTGAACAGAGCACTAACCCTGTAGTCAGGAACACCTGAGTTCAAATTCAGCCTCAGACACTTGCTTACTAGCTGTGTGACCTTGGGCAAGTCACTTAACCCTGATTGCCTCACCTGCCCCTTTCAAAAAAAAAAAAAAAGGGATGCCCAAAGAAAAGTTAATTAGTAAAACATTTTTTTCTAAAAGCATGTAGAAAAAGGCAGTAAGTTCAGAAGGCACAGAAAGACAATTTCATTACTAACTTGCTAAACTGAGTGCTCATTTTTATAAACATACTACATAGCAAAAATTCATGGTTTCATGTACAATCTGCTCTTTTTTGTTCTTTGTATATTGGAATGTTTCTGTTTGTTCATGATTATTAAGATCAAAATTTTTAAAAGCCCACTGTAATTTTTTCCCTTTTAGATATTTACTGAAGCCATTCTGAGACTAGCTTTCTTACAGTGTTTCCAGTATATGAGAATACTAAACACCTAGACAGGGTTCTGATTTTTGGGTAATAATATTTTTATTCTTATCATTTAATGATAGCTTATTCTTGATAATTGCACACATAACAGTGCCCTTCAAAACTAATGAGAGGAGTGTAGGATAGTAAATAGCTAGGCCAGGAGGAAATAAATTCAGATGCCTCCCTTTGATACATAGTGTGTGATTCTGAACCAGTTACTTAGCCTATCAATACTCTAGGCAGGTGGTGTCACTCTCTAAACCATACATATGGAACTCTGCTGATTGCATATTGACTAAGAAAACCACATAGTAACATTATCTATGTTCTGTTGTATTTTTATGGATTTTATTAAATATTTCCCAATTATAATTCAATCTAGTTAGGCCACACTCTGGAATGTTGTAGCTGGTAGGATACTTCCATTCTAGAAAACTCTAAGAATATCTGCTTCAGAGAAGGTACTTACTTTGAAAGATTCCTCACTTGGGAGTACCCTATTGCAAAGACATCACAGGTTCAGTCCCTATCCTTATCTCTTTGTGGTTGGTGAAGTGAATTACAAACATCATCTCTTTTGATTGTCACAACTCTAGAAGTTCAGTATGATCTAAATGTTTTCTCGCTTTTCCTCATACATGACCCTTTATCTTCTGTCTTTACACAGGCCGTCTGCCATGCCTGGAATACACATCCTCCTCATCCCCACTTTATTTAATTCTTTTGTTGTTGTTATTATTGCTGTCTAGTCATGTTGAACTCTTTGTCACTCCATGGATCATAGCATGCTGGGATGTTTCTGTCCTCCACTAGCTCCTGAAGTGTGTCCAAGCTCGTGTTCTATGGGGTTTTCTTTGCAAAAATACCAGGGTGGTTTGCATTTCCTTCTCCAGTGAATCAACTTTTGATAAAACTCTCTACCATGACGTGTATCTTGGGTGCATGTAATCCTGCATGGCTTTGCTCATAGTTTCATTGAGCTGCACCCCTCTACCATCACAAGGCAGCGATCCAGGAGGAATATTTAATCTCTTGCTTCCTTTAAAATGTGGCTTAAGTGCTATCTCCTCTATGAGACCTCTTTGGGTTGAACGAACACAGCAAAGGCTGCCCCCAGGCTGAAATTACCCATTATTTATGTTGTTTGCATTTCGTAAACACTTGAATGTTTATATATCCTTTTCTCTAATAGATTGTAAACTGCTTGAGGGCAGGAACTCTTTTGTTCTTCATATAATCAATGTTTGGCACAGAATAGGGGCTTAATAAATATTTGATTGATTGATTCTTATTTTACAGATGAAAAAACTGAAGCTCAGAGGTTAAATGATGCACTAGCACACCCAGGGCCATATTACCTTTCTATTTCATAGGGATGGAAAGGAGACAAGATGATACTCAGAGAAACTCCCAAAATGTGAAGACTTCAGTTGGCCTGTTCTTGAGGTAATTCAATATTGAATGGATTCCCAGCTAACAGTCTGTGTTGAGCAGCATTAGGTGACCTCTGGCTTTTCTCTTTCCCTCCCCAACCTTGCTCAGTTCCAGTTGGATTGTCAGAGGGTGTATCACACATGCTGTCTTCTATTTCATTGCACACTCTTAAAGAAACTGCCCTTCAAGTTGAGTTATGCTCCAAGGCTCCTTAAGATATCGTAGACTTTTTCAGCCCAAACTGAAACCTAATAACAGTAATGAACAGATGGCTTTTATCTTGGCTTTTGCCATGTTCAAACATTATGGTTAAAACCTTCATAATTTTACCCTCATCATTTTATCGGTGATGGCTTAGGCTGATGGCCTCATGAGCTGTTTTGTAGAAGAGGCAATCTTCTTGAAGAACATTTTCAGCCATGCTGGCAAGAATTTTCAACTCAAAAGACATATTGTTCCTTTTGGGGTTTGTGCCACCATTTCATCCCATTTTCCTTGACATTTTGTGGTTCGTAGTGTGAGCTATTAAAAGAAAGAACATTTTGGTATTTTTCCTCCTCTTTATCTCTCAGTCTCCTGGTCATCCTTGTAACTGAATCTACAAGCAAGTATATCTGATTCTTCCTTTGATTTTTGGCTTCCTGAAATCCTTCCTAGTATATCAATAAACTACCCCTTAGCTAACCAGATCCCTTTACTCCATTAAGCTTATTTCTTTTCTTTTAAACAGGTAAGATGAAAAAAGTGAGAAATCTTAAAGGTCATATGGTCCAATCCACTCATTTTTAAAGAAAAGGACACTCAGACCCTGAGTTATTATTCATAACAGCTGGGATTATAACACAAATCTTCCAAAGCTAAGTCCAGTAATCTTTCTACAAATATAACTTTAAAAATGAATAATAAAAAGAAGCTTTTCATAGTGATATACTACTATTCATACCTTGTAATATACATGAGAGAACTAGGGTTTCATCAGCAATGGGGAAATCCTGGTGTGGAATTTCCTCCACCAAATAAAATGATGGAAACCCCCCACCCCCAACTATGACTTAGTAGATAAGTCTTAGGGAGTTGTCCAAGCCACATTTACCTTGAGCAACTTCTTCTGGTTACAAAGCCAGCAGATGTCAGAGGTAGGATTGAACAAGAATTAAGTGCCTGCTAGGTTCAGGCACTGTATTAAATGCTAAGAATTGCAAGACAAAAGTGAAAAGAGCTCTCAAGAACCTTACATTCTAAAAGGTATTCTACAATCTAAGCCTTGGATATCCACTAAACTAGGCTGCCTCTGTGCCTAGTAACATAAGTTCTATTAAATAGCAAAGTCACTTAAAACAGCAAAACGTTCAAAAAATGAAAAGATAAATTGGGTAACATTTTAGCATCACCACTATTTGGTGGGGGGTGGTTATAGACACTAGATTTGAGTGTAAGACAGAGATCTATAATATTTCAAGGTAGTTGACAGTGGACCAGTAAGAGGTAGGGACCCAGGAAGACAGAGGTGGAGAGGGTTGCTGTCAGTCAATATCGGTTGCAAGAAACAGATGTTAAGAAAACCAAGCTGAAAGAATAACCAAGAATGGATATTGAAAATGCCATACTAAGGCAGAAACAAGTAACAGATATTGAAAGTCAAAGCACAGAAGATTCTAAGAGAATAGGACTGAGAAAGGAAGACAGATTGATGAAGAAGGTAGATGATAATGATGATTGCCCCTGAGTGGGCTTTTGATGAAGAACTGGCAGATTTTTGTTGCTGAAC
This sequence comes from Notamacropus eugenii, assembly GCF_028372415.1. Lineage (NCBI taxonomy): Eukaryota > Metazoa > Chordata > Mammalia > Diprotodontia > Macropodidae > Notamacropus > Notamacropus eugenii. The sequence continues at coordinate 553,789,894 of NC_092872.1, forward strand.
TATTTCAATCATGTCCAATTCTCTTGATCCCATTTAGGGTTTTCTTTGCAAAGACCCTGGAGTGTTTTGCTATTTCCTTCTCCAGTTCATTTTACAGATAAAAGAAACTGAGGCAAATAGAGTTAAATGATCTTACAGCTAATAAGTGTCTGAGGCTATATTTGAAATCCAATCTTCCTGACTCCAGGCCTGGCTCTCTATCCACTGCACCAGCTAGTTGCACAAATAACTGGGTACATAAAAGATACATAAATAGTAGATGAAGATCATCTGAAAAGGGAGGGGGCACTAGCAGGTAGGAACATGGAGAGATCAGTAAGGTCTTCTGCATGAGGTGGGTTTTGAGCTAAGTCCTGAAGGAAGTCTGGAAAACCAAGATGTGGAGTTGAGGGTGGAAAGAAATCTAAGTACAGAGGACAGGCAGTGAAAAGGCACAAATGATTTCTACGTGACTCTGTTTGTGATCACTAATCCAGAGAACATTAGTGGGGTGTGTTTGGGGGAAATTGGGAGGAAGGATGGACATAGGTTCTGCAAGCAAATAGGCACAAATTTGCAAATGCAGGTCAGGGCCAGATTCCGTGAGGCATTGATTTCCATTCCTGGCAACTCTCTATCTCCATCTGTTGAATTTTTACCTGTCCTTTAAAGTTATATTCAAATGTAGTTTCTTCTAGGAAGTCTTTCTTCATTCCCCCTACTCAGTAAAGACACTTTTCTTTCAGACCTCATATGAATTATGCCAAATTAACTTGGTCCACACCTCTCTTATAGATCTGTGGTATATTTATTTTTTTTATCAGAGGATGATATCCATGATTGGATGGCTGTGGGGGCTGAACTGGTAGTCTAGGGGTGCTGCCACTCCCTGGACTCTTGAATGTACTTATGTGTTGAGGAGGGTTGATCAGTATTTGATATTGGTGATTATGAGGGAAAAGACCCCTTTCTCCACCGTTACTCCTTCCCTTAATGATGGCTATGTGGCTTAGGTTAGAAGGAGTGCCATTATTCCATAGAGCGCTGCTATTCCAAAACCTATGGGCTCAGGTTTCTTGGCTGTCTCTACAGGGGTCATTTTGATGGTTTAATTTGCTTTGCACATACTACCTCCAGTCTCTCCCTCAGGGTGATATACTGCTTCCTATAGACTGTTCTGTTTACCTTCCTTAAGCTGCCAACCATCCAACAGGCACTTAAGTCTTTGATTAATGTGTTTATTTGTTGATTAATTTTATCTTCCAATTCAGGAGTGGTAACCTGCCGTCTTGAGGCCACATGTGGCCCTCTAGGTCCTCAAGTGCTGCCCTTTGACTGAATAGGTTACACTTTAAGACTTAGGGAGCCACATGTAGCCTCGAGGCTGCAGGTTCCCCACCCCTCTATCTACACTGAGACCTCCATGAGCTCAGAGGGCATATATGAACTAGCTTTTACACTCCTCTGTTTCAAGGCTATGGATACAGTAGGGACTTAAGAAACATTTGTCAAGTGAGATTGAATTGAAATAGATATAATTGTGATTTACTTTTGCAGGAGGGGAAATTCAGAGACCCAGTTAACAATAACTAGTTACTGAACCACCCTTACATTAGAAGAGCTTAATCTTTTTTCATTTCGTGAATTCCTTTGTATCTCTTTTGAGGATAATGTTTATAAATGAATAAACCAAAATACATAGGATTACAAAGGAAACTAATTACATTGAAATATTAGTAATCTAAATATTAAATATGTACACGCCTACAGACACAAATTCACAAACCTTACCTTAGAAACTCCTGCTTTAGATGATATTTTCCAAATACAATTTCCTGATGCTGAAATATGGGAGAATTAACAGGCTTTCTATTGCTTCTTCCCATGAAAATGTGTCTTTTGTTGTTGTTGTTCTATTGACTTTGCTTTGTAGCAAATATTCCTTCACAGCCCCTCCTGTGGTCTCTGAGTTTATGACCATTCATCTCAAGGAGGAAGGAGGAGGGGAAGGGCTGCAATTCAAAATTTTCTGAATCCATATCTGCTCAGGACTATATTGCATTTGGAGGTAATTGATGGCAGTTGTTTTTATAGACTCAGCAAAAGTTTATATGAGTCAGGCACTTTTATTAAGGTTAAAAGCATGTAGGCAGAATTAAACAGGCAGTGTGATGTCAAAAGATCTGAAGTGTCTATTGAATATAATTCCTGAGCCATCATAGTCTGAGAGAGGTTAAAGCTGGATTGCCCATGGCTACAAGAAAGGCCAAGGGTAAGAGAGGTGGTGTGTGTGTATGTGTGTGTGTGTGTGTGTGTGTGTGTGTGTGTGTGTGTGTGTGTGTGTGTGTGTGTGTGTGTAAAGGAGAGAAGTGTGGCTGGAGATCCAAGGAAGATGAAAAATAGCTACATTGAGGGATGGGAAGTTAATGAGAATAAGAGCTGGAAACTGAGTCATACTAAGTGTGTCTTTTGAGAAAGTAGTATAATGGACAATGCACTGGTATTAAGGAGTTTCATGAGTCACTCTCATTCAAAAATGAAAACCTGGAGACAAGCTTATTCAGATATATGATTCAGACAAGTTGTACCAGACAAAATGTGATGGTCCAGTTCTCATCATTGTTTATTCCATTCTGGTAGATGCTATGTAGCATTACTAGCCCTACCTTATCTATATCCCCTTCCTCTGTTCAGCAAGCCATGATGACCAGGCAGGGAAAGGAGCTTCAAGGCAAGTCCTTTGGCCCCGAGGGCTCTATCTCTATATACATCTATTCTTAGTCTCACCCTCAGGTCACTCCCTAAATGGATGAAAAGGAAGACAATATGTGAAAAACAGACATACTACTACTTCTAGAGTCAGAGGAGCTGGGTTCAGATCCTAACTTTGACACTTCCTGTATGACCTTGGACAAGTCAATGAATTTGGACCACATACCGAACAAGTCACTCAGTCATCTTAGTTTCTCCTCTGTAACATGAATGGTGAGATGTGAATTAAGTTCTTTTTGAAGTTCCCTCTAGTTCAGTATCTATGATCCTATGGTAGGTGTACTCTCTGATTTTATGATAGCTATGAAAAAAAACCACTTGACCCAGCCTCTGATTTCATATTCTGCGCTCCCTTCCTCTTCCCCCCACACAGACGCTGCTCCTATTGTGTTTTCTTCCATTATCCAAGAAGCACACATCCCAGGCCAGTTTTCTTTCAGTTTTCTTGTTGGTACATGGGCTAGAGTCCTTTCTACTTGTTGACATCCCTGAGTACCTCTCCCACAATAGAAATCAATGACTTCTGTTGTAATGGGCTCTGGCAATGGAGCAGCACATGCATCTGTCTTCCTGCTCAGTTTTTCAGTGTCCCAGGCTTCAGGAACTGAGCTTGAAATTGGAATCTGAGAAACTCACAGTTGAAAAGGGCATTAGCAGAAAGTCAGTCTAACCTAAACCTGGCTATGGATTTCCTCTACAACATACCTGACATGTTGTCATCTAGCCCTTATTTTGAAATGTTGTGTGAGAGAGAACCCACTGTCTCCTGAGGCAGCCCTTTAAATGCGGAGACAGTTCTAAGCATTAAGAAGTTTTCCTTACATGGCACAAATTCTGCTTTTCTGCAACTTTCACCCATTATACCTACTTCGCTTTTCTGAGGCCAAACTGAATAAATCCAATGCTTCTTACACATGCTCATCCTTCATATATTGGATGACTTATCAAGGCCATGATAGTTTTCTTCAAGTGTCTGGAGGGCTGAGGAGGAATATTTTTGTCCTCCCAAGAATTATATATTAGAGGTACAGAAACTATCAGATTAGTAATGGGCAGAGGAAGAAGAGAAGTAGTAGTAGAAGAAGAAACAGTAGTTGGTGACTCCTTGCTCAGGGATACTGAGGCAGCCCTTTGATGACCTGATAGCAACAAGAAAACTATTTTTTTTTGGCAGGGTGTATTTATGACATAACTAAAGACTATAGGGGCACAAATTGTGAGGTTTTTTTGCATTGTTTCCTACTGAAAGCAAGGGGTGCAAAAGAGAAAATTTAATTTGGGATTTGGAAAGTGAACAGTTGGCTGAGAAGGTGGTGTCTGAGTATGGGGTTTAGATTTCTGCATTATAATGGGTTGACAGATTCCTGGCCAGAGATGAAGTGCATCTAACAAAAGTGATAAGAATGTATTTGTCAAATGTCTTACAAATCTAATAAAAATATTTCAACTCAGCAGGCTAGGGAGGGAGAAAACTAGATCCATTCACCCACCTATCCATCCATCCACCCATCTATCTATCTCTCTGTCTGTCTATCTATCTATCTATCTATCTATCTATCTATCTATCTATCTATCTATCTATCTATCTATCTATCTATCTGTCTGTCTGTCTGTCTGTCTGTCTGTCTGTCTATCTATCTATCTATCTATCTATCTATCTATCTATCTATCTATCTATCTATCTATCTCTCTATCTATCTATCTATCTATCCTCTCAAATTAAGCACTATAGAGAGTATCCACAAAGACAGAAGAAGAATCATAGCTGAGACACCTAGAAATTCATAATAGATGAAATCCCAGAAAGAATCCATTAGAAATACTCATGATATTTCAATTATCAATTTACCAATGCCAAGAGTTTATGCAGCAAATAAGAACTAAGGAACTAGGGGAGCTCATTTGATCTTATAGGTATCACTGAGACTTGATTTGGGACTATGGTTTTGGATAAGTGAAAAATACTCAAAGGAAAGAGGATAAGTAAAAGATAAGGGGGTGGAATAGCCTTGCTTTATATAAATGATGCTTCTTTGAGGAAATCTAAGAGTTAGAAGGAAGCATGAGAGAGAGAGTATTTGGGTGAATGTTGGTGGAAGAAAAATCAGAAGTGATTTTACCTGGCACGTAGATTCAAGATCTCAAAGGATTGTGCTGATTCTAGGTGAAATTAAAAAGGTATAAAAGTAAAGTCTCATTCTTGGGCACAAAAATAAGCCTTAAACATTTAAGATTCAGAGAACGTGGATAGATAGCAGTTGTTCTGAGAAAGCTGCTGCTTTGAGTGAAAGTCCAATGTTGACACTCAACTGGAAGTCAGGAATTCAAGTCCAGTCGTAGATACTTACTAGCTCTGTGATCTTAGGAAGACATTTAATCTCTCTGCCTTAGTTTCCCAATATATAGAATAAGAGGCTTGGACTGGACAGTCTCTAAGCTCCCTTCCATTTCTAAATCTATGATGCTATGATTTTATTTAGAAATTATAAATTCAAGGCCTTCACCTACACTTGTAATCCAAAGTGGGTAAGTAGGGCAAAATTAGGTGCTAATGGTTATAAATATTAGGATGACCCATCTTATTGAATTTTTCTGATTTTTCAGATTACATGGAAACATTTTACACGATTGTTGTCTTCTCTCCTTTCCCCACCATTAAACAGAGTATAAATTAATTAGTTAAGTGATTACTCAACATTATTGGAGCACCACCAATTCCATTCAGTAAGAAGGCTTCTTGATTGACTGAGAGTGAGCTAGAGAAGGGAGAAGGGACTCAATGAGTTAAATCCAGTGAACTTTGTGGGCAAATTGGAGATGGGGAGTTGGGCAAATAAAGATGCTATTCCCTTCTGGACCCATAAGGAAGTCACACAATATGTTGAGGGGATTCTTTTGGAATGAAAAGAATTCTAGGCACCAGTGTGATTTAGAGGAAGGAGCAGTGGGAATGCAGCCAGAAGACTTGGACAAAATCCCCAGCTCAGACACTTACTAGCCAGAGAACCATGGTCAAATCACTCCTTTCTGAGGCTACATTTCTTTATCTGTGAAATGGGAATATTGATATCTGCGTTGCCTCTGATGCAGGATTGTGGTTGTAGATAGGAAGGCAACCTGAATGCTTTAAAAAGCAGGAAATAAATATGAGTTGTTGTAGCCACAGGCCATGCTATTTTACTTAAAAGATAGTTAAAAAATTAAAAGATTGAGTTCCACCCTGTCTAGGACTAGATATGAGTGTGTCATGGACCTCTCTGGCAATTTGGTGAAGTCCATGGACTCCATCCCAGAATAATGGTTTTAAATGTAAAAAAAGGATCATATGATTACAAAGGAAGTCAGTTATATTGAAATATAATGATCAAAATATTGAAAAAAGTGAGTTCACAGACCACAGTTAAGAACATTTATTAAAGAAAAAATAAGTAGATTCTAAATGCTGCTTCTTTTGGGAGGAAGAGTAGCACATAGGTAGAGTTTATGAAAATTAATCTTATTTTATAGTGATTTGTGTGTGCGTGTGTGCGTGTGTATGTGTGTAAAGTAAGAAGAACCAAGACTGGACAAGAATCAGAAGTGTTTTTCAAATTGACTTGAGATTGAATTTAGACTCTGACTCTAAAGATGAAAAATAACTAGAAGAATTTGAAAGTGAAACCTGTGGTATTGACTGATTTGCTTTCCTCCACTTAGAGGGTTTTCTCAGAATCGCATGAAAATTCCCTTTATTGGCACAATGGTACTACATGCCAGATGTGTGACTATGATGGATTTGGACTGGAATCTGTCACCCTACTTTCCAGGACAGATGCCACCTCAGAAATGTTCAGAACAGCCTCTAATTAAACAATCCCCAGAAGTGAATTACTGTACTTTCAGTGGAGCAGTAAATATCAAAGAACTAGTTGGACCCATTTGATGTAAGCATTTATCAAACACTAACTCTTTTCCTAGAATTTGGCTAAAGTCTATGGGGAATACTAAAGAAAAACATATTGTTCTTGGAGGGGCTGAGATTTAGTCATTGTGGGCACTCCACCAATAGAGATGGTAATTCTTCTCTGACTTAGCAGTAGGCATTCCTGAGTTACTGTGGTCTGACAAATTTCATCACCCCATGGCCAACTTGTATTGAGCCTTGATGAACCTACCTAGATTGGTCTTCAAGCCATAGACAAGGCCATCACCAGGGCCTTATTTGAAAACTTTCTAGCTAAATACATCCTGAAAGAGTTTGTACTCCAACAGAATAGTCTTTGAGAAGACATACAACAATGAAGTACTGAAGGAGGACTTGAATAGAAAAACCAAGCATAACCAGTTAATAAATATTTAGTGTGTCCACTCTGGTAGCCCACATTGTAGCCCTTTACAAGCATTTTCTTCATACTAACCCTGTGAAATAGGTTATGCAAAAATTATTGTCCTCATTTCACAAGCAAAGAAATTGAAACTCGGAGAGGGCCTGTGATTTGCCCCTAGGTCCCACAGTTAATGCCAGGGGCAAGAATCAAACAAATCTTCTGATTCCTAATCTGATACTGGTTCTTCTTCCCCTTTTCTACCCAGTCCCCCACTGCTGCCAGCCAATTTGGCCCAGTGGTAGCTAAAAGGAAGCAAACGTATAAGTTGTTATCTTTCCTTCCTTCAGTTTTGTGGGAAGAGAAGCTAAATACACCTGTGATGCATCTGAATCCTGGCTCAACCACTTCTGTGACCAGGGCCAAGTCATTTTTAGTTCTAGTCTTTTAGCCCTAAAATGAGGGAAGTGAATTTCATTTTCTCTATGGTCCTTTGCAAATAAAAATCCTAAGATCTACCCCTTCATAGACAGGTTTCTACTAAAACTAAGCAGGCAGGGACAAGGAAGGAGTCTTGGACAAAAGGTACAGTGGTAGGAATGATCATGAGAATACAGAGCATTTGGGGGGTGGAGTAGAAAGACACACAAATGTGGGGTCTCCCCATATAGACCATAAAATAGTAGAGAGGGACTCTCAACAAATTTTGGAGCAGCAGAAGTAGAGAACAGAGTGGAGATTTCCAGCCCAGGATAACCTGAAAGGCCCCTGGGAAATGTCTATTGCACTAGACACTGAGTGGAGCCCAGCCCAGCCTTGCCCACAATTCCGCCCTCAGGGGCGGAATCTCCAGTCGCTGAATCCCCAGTTGCAGCAGCAGGTTGATCCCTCGACCCACAGGCACCAAAGGTCAGTGACAGGGTGTTTTCAGTTGGCCAGGAAGGGAGAGGGGCCTTCCCATAGCTCTGGCCTTAGGCAGCCACCACAGAGGCCACATCTGGCAGGTGGCAGCAGTTCGTACAGCAGCCCCTACAGCAGCCCACATCCACTGTTTGATTTTAAAACCCCTGGGGGCACTGAGCAGCCCATTCTTACCTTAGCCCTGTGTAGAAGCCCTGAGGGAGCTGGTCTTTATCTCACACTTAATGGTGGCCCTGCCGCACAGCTTCACTGAGTCTCAGCCCCAAGTGCTGGCTTGGCAGAACTGAAGGCTAGGCGGCTGTAGAGAGGAAACTGCTAAGATTCTGGCTACAAAAATCTCTAACTGCTCCCAGACCAGTGTACATGCTTGATTGTGCCACCTTGGAGGAACTGAGATCTTACAGATTCCCAGAGTATACCCTACTCTTGACAAAGGACCCAAAAACCAAGTAACTGGTTGGGAAAATGCCCAAAAAAAGGGAAAAAAAATAAGACTATAAAAGGTTACTTTCTTGGTGAAAAGATATCTTCTCCCATCCTTTCTGATAAGGAAGAACAATGCTTACCATCAGGGAAAGATATAAAAGTCAAGACTTCTGTATCCCAAACATCCAAAATAAATATTCAGTGGGCTCAGGCCATGGAAGAGCTCAAAAAAGGATTTGAAAATCAAGTAAGAGAGGTGGAGGAAAAATTGGAAAGAGAAATGAGATTGATGCAAGAGAAGCATGAAAAGTGTGTCAACACCTTGCTGAAGGAGACCCCCAAAAATGCTGAAGAAAATAACACCTTTAAAAATAGGCTAACTCAATTGGCAAAAGAGGTTCAAAAAGCCAATGAGGAGAAGAATGCTTTAAAAAGCAGAATTAGCCAAATGGAAAAGGAGGTTCAAAAGCTCACTGAAGAAAATAGTTCTTTAAAAATTAGAATGAAACAGATGGAGGTTAATGACTTTATGAGAAACCAAGAAATCACAAAACAAAAACAAAAGAATGAAAAAATGGAAGACAATGTGAAATATCTCATTGGAAAAATGACTGACCTGGAAAATAGATCCAGGAGAGGCAATTTAAAAATTATGGGACTACCTGAAAGTCATGATAAAAAAAAAGATCCTAGACATCATCTTTCATGAAATTATCAAGGAAAACTGCCCTGATATTCTAGAATCAGGGGGCAAAATCAATATTGAAAGAATCCACTGATCACTTCCTGAAAGAGATCCAAAAAGAGAAACTCCTAGGAACATTGTGGCCAATTTCTAGTGTTTCCAGGTCAAGGAGAAAATATTGCAAGAAGCAGCTAGAAAGAAACAATTCAAGTATTGTGGAAACACAATCAGGATAACACAAGATCTAGCAGCTTCTACATTAAGGGATCGAAGGGCATGGAATATGATATTCCAGAAGTCAAAGGAACTAGGACTAAAACCAAGAATCACCTACCCAGCAAAACTGAGTATAATACTTAAGGGGAAAAAATGATCTTTCAATGACATAGAGGACTTTCAAGCATTCTTGATGAAAAGACCAGAGCTGAAAAGAAAATTTGACTTTCAAACACAAGAATGAAGAGAAGCATGAAAAAGTAAACAGTAAAGAGAAGTCATAAGGGACTCACTAAAGTTGAACTGTTTACATTTCTACATGGAAAGACAATATTTGTAACTCTTGAAACTATTTTCAGTATCTGGGTAGTTGGTGGGATTACACACACACACACACACACACACACATGCACACACACAGAGGAGAGAGAGAGAGAGAGAGAAAGAGATAGATAGATAGATAGATAGATAGATAGATAGATAGATAGACAGACAGACAGACAGACAGACAGACAGACAGAGACAGAGACAGAGAGAGAGAAAGACAGAGAGACAGAGAGACAGAGAGCACAGGGTGAGCTGAATAGGATGGGATCATATCTTAAAAAAAATGAAATAAAGGTGTGAGAGAATATAGAGCATTTATTGATTTGACATACCTCCCTCTCATGGGGATCTGAGCTGGAAGGGTATTTAGAGATCATCTGTCTAGGCAAGCTCCTTCATTTTAGTGATGAAGAAACAGTGGTCCAAAATCTCAAAGGTAATGTAGTAGAAGCAGGGCTTGAACCTGGGTTTTCTGTATCCAAGTCCAACACTCCTTCCATTCTACCATACTGATATTACCAAGGGGTCCACATGAACTGCTGGACAGATAGTATTTGTGGAAGTTTGGGGAAGGGAGAAAAGGAAGATCAGCTTAGGTAATCACCACTAATTTTTCTCTCTTGAATGGAGATATATAGTATATCATATACTTAAAATAATTTGTTCACCCCAATAATTTCCTTGGTCTTTATTCTTCTTGGTAGAAATTATCACCCAGATTGCCTTCCTTATAGCCTTTCTCCTACTCTGTACACTCTTTTAGAGGCATTATCAGATTATTCCATCAAGATTGCTTTGAATCAGAACCAGAAAATTCTTTTATGTGAAAGACTATTTAGAGATGTGATATTCAGGGCAAGCAGTTCATACCAACTCATTTTCTCACTGTCATCTTTCCACATCCTGAACAGGAAGCGCTCTGATAACCCAGGGACCACAGAGGGAGCAAATAAGTGTAGGGAAGCAATCTGGCCACTTGGTGACACTGTTGCTCCACAGAGTGACTATCATTTCTCCCATCATCTCTCTTGAGTCTGGAATTGGTAAAGAAACAGAGGGGCTGGAACTTTAAGGTGTTCCATGCAAGAGGATTTTGGAGGTGATTTAATTCTTCTTTTGAGGGGGTCTTTCCAATCAAGTACTGGCTTCCTGTCCGTTGTCTTGGGGTTTCAGGAGATGAGTCCATATGTGCTTTTGCTTATATCCCCCAGATCAAGGGGCCATGGAGAAATAGTAACTTCATGTGTCACACAGGGCTGCACTTATGCCCTCACTTAGAAGATTAGAATAAATTGAAGCACATGTCACTTCAAAGGGGGTGCAGAAGGACATCTGCATGATTTGAAGGATTAATGAGAAAGTTCTGCGGGTCCCTGATTTGAACTGTATGGGAAAGATGAGATTCGTAAGTTAGTAAGTTGAAAGTATTTGCAATGGAATTGCTGTTGTTATTTTAATGGTCATACCTCTTCCCTGCTCCCAAACTTAATTTATTTCTACTTTGATTTTTGGGACATATTGTTAGTAAATGGAACTTTATTATCCTAATGGGAAGAATTTACAATCTGATCTCTCTCTCTCTCTCTCTCTCTCTCTCTCTCTCTCTCTCTCTCTCTCTCTCTCTCTCTCTCTGTCTCTCTCTCTCACACACACACACACACACACAAACACACACACTCACACACAGACCGAAAGGCAATTTAGCTTCAAGTATCCAAGACTGGTTTTCAGTGGAGGAAGCAAACACAGCTCTCACGCCTGAGGCTAGTCTTATCAGCCATGACCATCTGTGCAGCTACAAACTAACTACCTACAGCCAGCCATGATTCTGTGGGCACCAGGCTTGGGACTCACCCACCAACATCCATCCATCTTGGACTGATCTTTTGTTTCAAAGGCTCTTCCCTCCAACTCCCCCCACCTTTTTTTTTTGAGTCTCCCGTCCCCCTTCCTCCTCACATCCTCATATCAATCATTCCCAGCCTAATGGTGAGTGAGGCCCAATCATTCTCGTTTTTCATGCCCTGTCGGGAGGCCTGAAAGAAATAGAAGGCAGTGGAGGCAGATGCCCTCATGAAAAATGTAACAAGGGAGAATAAGAGGTTTCTCCTTTCCCCGAGGTTTCCCCCTCTGGCTTCTCTCCCCACAGGCGGTGTGATGCCCTGGACACTGGAGTCCTGGTAGAAAGGGTCCTTGTGATTTGGAAGAAAATTCAGTTTCTGGTGGGCTAATGCAAGATGCTTGATACCCTTGGCTGTTCTGAGAGGAGGCTAAACTGAAGATGTATCAGTTAATCTGGCGCTCACAGCGGAGGGGTCACAGCTGCAGGGCTCACGAGAAGTCAAAAACATAAACACAAACTAAAACAAAAACCCAACAATAACAATAAAAGTGAGCCATGAATTTTCCACAGCCTGATCCAATTCCACTTGAATGCTACCGATTTCTTTGGCCCCTCTAACAGTGTAGGGAAAGGGTGTAGGGGAAGCTGGGAAGATACATTTCCTATTCTTTCTTTGCACCACGGCTCACCAGTTTTCAGGGACCCCAAGTGCACATCATTCTTCCTCACTCCTTGGGAAGGAGGAAAGATTTGTTGTTCTTAATTGGAACAGGCAGTTGTACCTCCCAATGCAAATTTCCCTTTCTTTAATTGGCACTCTGAGTCATGTCTGCTCATTGCTACATTTCCTGTGACAGGAAGGGCACTGGAGGTAAATGGCATGTCTGCAGATGCCAGTTCATGTGCCGCTCAGGTGAAACTTTCTGAAGGTAGAATTAACTCTGGGAAAAGGGTTGAGCATAGCCATGTGGAAATGTATGTGTTTAAGATTCTCTAGCCTTGTACAAGAGGATCTGGAGATTGCAGCATTTAGAGCAGAAAGGGAGCATGGAAGAAGACAGGAGGAATGGAAGTAACAAAGGGACAAGGACTGGACCTCTGATTCCATTGGTAGAGGGAACTCCCAGATGAGGAAATTCCCTCTACCAATGCACATTGATTGGCACCTTCTTCTCTGCATTTTTAGACTTAGAGATTTACTGAGAGCACCAAAAGCTTAATTGACTTTCCCAAGGTCATAAAGCCAGAATGTGTCACAGGTGGGGTTTGAGCCATGTATTTCTAAATCTGAAGCTAGCTTACTAACTAACCATTATACTATCCTGCCTCTCAAAATAACAGTAACAGCAACTACAACAATAGCTAAGTACAGCTCTTTAAAATTTGCAAAACATTTTACAGAGGTTATTTCTTCTATTCTTATTACAACCATGTGAGGTAGGGGCTATTGCTTAACAGTGAACTAAGTGGTACAGTGGACAGGGTGTCAGAGTTGGAATTAGGAAGACCTGAGTTTGAATCCTGACTCAGTCACTTACTAGCTGCCTGATCCTCTGCCTACTTCAATCTCCTCACTTGTAAAATGGGGAAAATAATAATGATATCATATAGGGCTGTTATAAGAAGCAAATTAGATTATATACATGCATATATATATATTATGTATATATACGTATATATATGCACAGAGAGAGAGAGAGAGTTTTGCAAACCTTAAAGCATGATGTAAATGCTACCTGTAATTATTACAGATGAAGAAACTGAGATTCAGAAAGCTTATTATCTGGGATCACCTAGATAATAAATGAAAGAATGCTGTTTGAAGTCAGAGGATCTGAGCTTAAATCCAGGACCTGCATCCTATTACCCATATGACCTTGTCCAAGTCATTTATCTTAACCTGTTTCTTCCCTTAAAAATAAGGGAAGGACTAAATGTTGGATACTAAATGACCTCAAAAGGACCTTCCATTATTATATCCTTATGAAACTAAAGCATTTCCCAAGCTTTAAAGTGTTATAAACATGTATATAAAGTGTTATATGAATGAGATTGGGCCGAGGTCAACTCCCTAATTTTATAAATGAGAAAAATGAGTCCCAGGGAAGTGGCCTGTCCCCTATTCTGGAGATGGCAGAACAGAATAAAATCTCTTTGGTTCAGGACTCATGCTTTCAGAATCTGTAGCACTTGGCCTTATGGTAGATGTGATTCTGCCAAATTGTTTGGCACTCTATTTTTTTTTTTCCATCCCAACCCTGCATGAGCGCTGGAGGAATTCTGTGTGTTTGGAATTCAACTTTCCTTGTTGCATCCCTCTCTTACCTCTTTCCTGATGCCCACCTGCCAGAGTGCTCAAGCTGCATTTCTTTGTATCTTCATCACTTAGCACAGTTCCTGACAAATAGTAGGCACTTAATAAATGCTTCTTCACTTAATTTGAATAGAAGTGATTGCAAGGGAGGTCATTGGAGGTGATGGTGGGATCATCTTATTCTTGTAGTTGGAATTGTATGGGGAGACATTAAGCTCTGGGAAGAATGGGAAAAATGTCCCAAATTTTTTAGGGCAACCAACTCATGAGACTGGAACACATTTTTTCCCCTGGGATTAAAAAACAATAAATGTAACAAACACCCTCCCCACCCCCCTAGAAATCTTTCAGTTTAGTATAATACACAGAGCTTCCTTTGGAGGTCAATGACCTGTGTTTTATCCCCAACTTAAATACCCTTTGATACAGGGTATATCTGAAGCTTTTTGTCCTTTGTAAAGCAAAGGATTACAAAAAGATTTGTTAAACACTAACAATTGTTGATATTTATTTGGTACATTGAGGTTTTCAAAGCAAATGTATATGTAATGGGTGTATTTTTGTTTATGTGTGTATGTCATATTATCTCATCTGAGCCTCATAACAGCCCTGGGAAATTGGCACTATTATTATCCCCATTTTACAGAGCAGGCAGAGATTAAACGGTTTACACAACTAATAAGAATCTGGGGCAAGATTTGATCTCAAGTCTTTCTGAATTCAACTCCAGAATTTTATTCACTTCATTACCTATTGTCCTAAGCTCTGGGAAAACAAAAAGAAGAGTGAAAATGGCAGTCCTCAACTCTCAAGGAGTTTATATTCTAATGAGGAGACAACACATGTTAGAGGGTAATGGCCAGAAATAGGTATTTTTGTTTGGAAATACGTGGGGCTAGTGAGTTGAGCCTAGAGGGAGTAGGTTGGCACACTACGTTCAGTAGCAGTAGCAGTAGCAGTATTGGTTTGATTATGGTTCCAAACATTGAAAGAAGGAGAAGCCAGTGGGGCATAGAAGGTACTCATGGTGGCAATTCAGCTGATGAGAAGATGATGGGACAGTAAGGTGAAAGATGGCATGAATAGCTGGTCTGATATAGGCACACAGCAATCAGGACACTGAAGTTCTAAGGTTCTTGAGTTGCAAGGGTTAAGTGTTCTAGGGTATGGTCCATGAGGTACAGCAACTGGGCCTGGCAAGAAGATTTGGGAGGAGTAAAGAGAATCCAGACTAGATTAGCTGATTTGATATAGTAGAGGCACTAGAAGTCCTACTACAGTGAGGATGAAAAGTGATAACTTGCACTATTTCTCTTCTAGGGTTGTTGTGACAGATATGTGTAAAATGTATGAAGAGCAATAGAAATGTGAACTTTATTTTTCTTGGGAAAGTCTAGTTTCTTTTTTTATTTTTATTTTCCAAAATTTTATTTTCCATTCTGAATTCTCTCTCTCTCCCTCCCCTTCCCTACCTATTGAGAAGGCAAGAAATATAATACCCCTTATACATATGAAGTCTTACATAACATATTTCTACATTAGCCATATTATGAAAGAAAAGAACAACAAGAAAAAAAGTGAAAGGAAAAATGTTTAATCTGCTCTCAGACTGGGATAGTGAGTGGAGCCTTGGGGGAGTAGTTCTCTCTCTGGAGGTGGATAGCATCTTTCATCAAGAGTCCTTGGGAATTATTGCTGATCATTGTATTGATCAGAGTAGCTAAGTCTTTCACAGTTGATTGTCATGACAATTTTGCTGTTATCATGTAGATCGGAACTTCTTAAACTGTGGGTCATGACTAGGGAAGTGAAAAATTTGGCAACAGTAAAAGGGTTTTGAATGCACAACAACCAAAAATTAATTTAAAATCAAACCAGTAATGAATATGAGGTGTTTCTGGCAGTGCCTGCCCATGTTGCATCATGCACCTTCACTGCAGCCTTGGTTCTGTACACAAATCATGGGCACTTTGCATTGCATGTGCCCTTGGGCCACACAATGCCAGTGAACACTGCCCAAACTTGAAAAGGAGTTCGAAGTGGAAAAAGTTTAAGAAGTCATGATGTAGACTGTTCTCTTGATTCTATTTACTTCATTTTGCATCAGCTCATATAAATCTTCCCAGTTTTTCTTTTCTTTTTTTTTGGAAATCATCCACTTTGTTGTTTCTCACAGTATAATAGTATTCTACCACAATCATATACTACAGCTTGTTCAACCATTCTCTGATCGATGCTCATCATCTCACTTTTAAAAGGATAATTTCAATAAAGATCCGGAAAATCTCCAATGAGAGTAAATTCATGAATGCCCAGAGAGTGAACATATTGCCATTTTTCATGATGAAAAATCTATTTATCTGTAGAAATATCATATCATTTTCAGGATACTCTCACTTTGTGTGTCTCCAAATGAGTTGGGCTCGGGAAAAGATACCTTGGGCTGGGTATCAGAAGCTGTGGGTTTAAGGGAATTCACTTCATTTCTCTGGGTTTAGTTTCCTCATTTGTAAAATCACGAGGTTAGGCTAGATTATTGCTTAAGATAATTTCCAGCTCTAAAGTCTTGAATTGTGAGGTAAATCCTAGTTCTGCTGCTGAACAGACATCTGACTTGGAATAAATCATTTCACCTGAGTTTAGCTTCCTCCTCTTAGTGGAAGTGTGGCATAGTGGATATAACCTTGGTCTTGGAGTTCTAGAGACTTGGATTTGAATCTTCTCTTAGGCATTTATTAGCTGCGTGACTCTGGGCAAATTGCTTATCTTCTCTGAGCCTCAGTTTTCTTGACTGTAAAGTGGGGCTGAAAAGGCTCATGTCTACCATCTCACAATGTTGGAAGATGAAATGAGAATGTATGGTAAGCACTCTATAAAACTTAAAAGACTACATGAATGCCAGATATTCATATTCTTAAATGAGTATCATAATATTTCCATGGTGTTTTAAAAACTTTCCATGAGGATCAGTTCAGATTGCATATCTCTAACACCTTGTAATGGTAAAACATGCTACTTAAAAGAAGCTAGTATCAAAGGTAAAAGCTGTTTTTCCACCTTAATTTTATCTACAACTTATCATAGCTATTGTTTTAAACAGTCATGAATTGATAGTTCCACATATATTCTTCATTCAGAAAGTAGGCAGCCTTAATTCCATAGTGTTAGACCTAGAATGGATCAAAGAGCACATAAATCTATGATGAACTTAAGGTCCAGAAAAGGGAATTGACTTTCCTGAGATCTCACATAGCCAGTTAGTGGCACAGCCTCCTGAGTCCACAGTTCAATTCTCTTTTTGATCAATTAATTACTTAACAAGTACAGTCAGCTTTCCTTGTGGTTAACATTCCTAGAAGATGATTGAAAAGCCAAAAACACAAATGTAGATACAATGAAACTATGGGAAAATAGGGGGTTAGGTTCCCCACCTCCCACCAAAAACTTTCACTAGAAATTGCTGAAAATATACTTTTCTGCATATAATTCTTTATAACAAAACATTAATATGCACTTTCCTAAAACAATGACCATGAAATAACCTGTAAAATGCAGTAACAAAGTAAAATTGGTAACATGCAAAACATTTTTTCCTCACTAGTAATTTCCTAGAATTCTGTAACCTTTTGGGGTAACATCTGAATTAAAAAAAAATTATTTCAGACAATAGTCCCTTTCCATGACACATGAAATCTACACTACTGTACATACTGTACAACAAATAAAATTCTTAAAACTAAAACGTTGTTTAGCCTGCATTTTACTTTCCATTGTGTCAGATGGCAGTGTGATGACACAATACTGTGTATTAGATTGCCATAAACCTTTTCTCCTTGACTGTCCTCTTACAACCAAGTGAGAGGTTGCTGGGACTTTAGTTACTCATCCCAGTAGGCCAGCACTCCAACTCAGTCAGCTCCATGTGCCCTAATTTCTAGTCCCTTTCTAATGTTCCACCACTAATAGGAGGAGAGTCAATGCTTAGGAAGTCTCCCAGGGAGTCAGGCCATGCAGCTGTGTTCCTTCCCTTCTTCACTGGACACAGAAGTGTTTGGCTGGCAGGCTGAGCTGGGAGGAGTAGAAAGAGGTAGCCGAGTTTTGCCCTTAGCAACTTCCCCATTTGCTCAGAAGACTCAAATCACTTCTAACACTTAGGTAGAAGTGTCTCTACTGCACATAGCCATGAATGGGAGGATTGCCACACAAAAGTGAAAATGAGGTTACTTATAAAGGTACATGCATTTTCTTGAAGTTGTGAAAGTTATACTGATAAATGTTCAACATAGACTGTATTTGTTGTGCCAGAATTTTGTTTGGTGCTGGGGATACAAACTTAAAAATAAAATACTCCTATCTTGCGAAAAGCTTACAATCTAACTGAGAGAGATACAGGGTACATATATGGTTATATATAAAATAAATGCAAAGTGATTTATGTGTGTGGGAAAGACTAGAAGTTGGAGGTGGAGATTAGGAAAGGTGGTTAGGTAGATATTTAAACTGAGCATAGAAGGAGGTTACAGATTAGAGTTGACAGTGAGGAGAAGATGCATTCCAAGCAAGGGCGAAAATGGGGAGCAAAGCCACAGAGGCAAAAGATTGAGTTTGATATATGAAAAACAGTAAGAAGGCCAATTTTTACATATATAAGAATGAGAAATGTTGAGACCGGGATGTGAAGGATTCTAAATGCTAAACTGAGCTATCTAACTGGTTAAAAAACAAAGTTAGAGAAATTCCCCAATCTCAGAGCAGTGTATGACCCAAGGATGTCTTAATCCAATTCCTTATCCCATCATTATATCTTTTAGGACACTGAGGCTGAGACAGACTGACCAATTTTCACAAAAATGAGAACTCTGTCTTGTTGAAAGTATGAAGAGAGCTTAATGGTGAAGGAGAAAGAATGTTGACTTTGGAATCACAAGACCTCAGTTTGTATCTGAACTCTGTGACCTAGGACAAATTCCTTAATCTGATTCCCAAATTTCTCGTTTGTAAAAGGAGGGGACTAAAGTAGGTGACATTCAAGGTCCTTTCTAACTCTAGATCTAGGCATAACAAAATCTTTACCCAAGAAGTTCTGTAAAATGGGACTTTGATTTATTTAAGTGTTTTTACCCCTCAGAATAATTTATTTTGATAGATGTTTCCACTCAACCTAATTACTTTCACCTAGAAAAGGATTTCCTAATAAGAGTGTTTTCTCTAAGCTTACCTGATTTGATTAGCTATTTGAAAACTGACTTTCTTGAGTATACAACCTGTAGCTACCTCCAGGGAATTTCTTGGGGACAAAGATCAGTGAGATAGTGCTTTATAAAGACTTTGAAAATATGGAAGCTAACAGATCCTCTGTTAGTCAAGGTAATTGGCCTGAAGATATTTTTAGCCCAGGGGTTAGCTTAAATAGTTTGGGGCCCTAGAAGTGATCTATAAAGCCTAATTGGGGCAGGCCTTTCTGAAGTGTGGGCATTCTTTGTGAAGGGGATGACTGGTCACTATGGACTTGAATGTGTCATCATGATTGGTCTCTGTATGGATCCTGAAATTTAAAGAGTAAAGAATAAGTTGTCTGAGGGAGAAAAAATGAAACATTAGTAAGAAGTGTTCACAAATCAAGGTATGCTGGACTCTATAAAACATTTACATGTTTTCAGAAAGAAAATCTAAGCTGAAAGGAGTAGATGGCCAGATATGTTAAGCTGGGCTGATAAAAAAAGATTTTTTTTATTGTTGCCAGAATCATGGCAGAAACCTTTTTATTACAAGAATTATAGATACAGTCCTTCATCAACAGACAAGGAGCTCTTGTCTTTAAGACACTGATTTTCTTTAAAAGAA
Source organism: Notamacropus eugenii (assembly GCF_028372415.1). Lineage (NCBI taxonomy): Eukaryota > Metazoa > Chordata > Mammalia > Diprotodontia > Macropodidae > Notamacropus > Notamacropus eugenii. The sequence goes on from NC_092872.1 coordinate 553,809,525, forward strand.
GACGAATGGCTTAAAAATATAGTTTGCATGTGAATCAACTTTGAAAATACATTAGCCTGTATTAGTGAGTTGTATCTGAACATACCTGTTTCAGGGAAGAAATTGACAACATATGTTCAAGAGTGATAAGAGTTGTGTCTGTTTTCTAGTGCTATATGTACATAAATTAAAGAAGAGTCAGAGTATTGACATGTAAATTAGCACCAAAGCAAACAGAGGTGCTTGGCGAGCTCATTTACATGTCAATACCCAGCATGCTTTTCCAGACCAGAGTCATTTGATTGCACTGCTCTTGTCTGAGCCTGGAGAACAAATAAAAACAAATAGGCATACTTGTAGATGTGGTAAATTCCTTGCTATACTTTTTTCCAACCCAGAATTGTGGAAAATTTCCTTCATTTTTAAGTCCTTTTCATGTATTTGAAGAGTGTGGTAGAAGTGTTTACTTATTTTGGACTGGAATGCAAATTAATTAACCAAATAGGTTATGACTCATTTAATAGACAGCCCTAAAATACTATTTGTAAGTATCTAAGGAAAATAGCTAAGCCCTTTTGAATGCTCTGGTTGTTAAAAGTCTGTAGCTTCTACTATCTTGGACAAATCAGTTCCTGCTTCTTTAGATTCCCCTTGTCCTTCAACCTCCCTATGGAGCCTTCTTTGATCCAGAGCCAGACAGTAGTGATCTTTCCTGTATTAGAACTCATGATACTTTGTACTCGTCTTTATACCATTAAGTACTTAACATGTTCTAATTTGATTCATAGTTATTTGTGTACATGCCTAGGCAGTCCCAGTTAGACACTAATCCCCTGGAGGGCAGGAATCATTCTCATTTCTATTCTTTTCCCATCTCTGTCATACCTGGCACAGATTGTTACATACCAATAGTGGCTAAGTAAATGTTTGTGGAAGGAAGGAAGGAAGGAAGAAAGGAAGGAAAAAAGGAAGGAAAGAAGGAACTCATCCAGAGAAATTAGTATTCAGAACAGAGTCCATTGGGTGGACTTTGCCCTTGAGGTTTATTTTCACTACTCTTATTGTTACCAGAAAGAATAATTCATCTTTCAGCTGCGATGATTTTCAATACTAACTCTAATTTGGTAGAAAGTGACAGGACTGAGTTTCCTCTTTTTATCGGGCAAGTATTCATCGACAAAATAAGAGATTCATTAGATGCATTTATGACGTCAATTATATTGATTTGCTCCATAGATGGAGCATCTTGTCAGCATTTATAAGACAGCATTAATGTTTGAATCATGAAGACTTCTATCGGGATTGCTACAATTAAAAATGAAATATTGCAACATTCCCTGGTTACATTTGGAAGCCTTTTAGTTTCAAAATGCATGAGGGGCTAACCCAAGTTTAAGAGCTTCATTAAAATAGAAAGCAAATTGTGAAAAGAGAAAGAATCCATTCAACATCATTTTCCTTTACAGGTGAACATCTCTGAGCCTTTCTAAAGCCATACTTTGAATTATGCAGGAGCTATCTCCATGAAAAAATGCATGTAAATTGAATTCTGTAAATTGAAACTTTATTTAAATGCAATAAAGAAGATTATTATTTTGAAATACAATGCAGCTATTCCTTTTACAACTAGAAGGCTCATTGTATAATAGAAAAAAACTTCTCTTTAAATTTTTCTGTTTTATACGTTAAGAATTTCATATGAAGCATTATCTTAAAAAGAGGTATACCTGTATTAGAACATGATGAGGGCTAGTATCGGTGAAGTTTAGAATCATAGATCTCACAAGAACCTTTTAGTTTGGATTGTTCAACACTCTCATTTTACAGATAAGGAAACTGAAATGAGAGAAGTAAAGTGGTCTGCCTATAGTTGTTTTTTTTTAAATTTGGTATTTTATTTTATCCCAGTTACATGTAAAAACAGTTTTTAACATTCCTTTAAAAAAATTGAGTTCCAAATTCTCTCCCTTCCTCCCCTCCTCGCTATCCCCTTCCTTCCCTTCTCTACCTCACTGAGAAGCAAAGCAATTTAATGAAGGTTTACCTCCTCTGCCTACAGTTATACAGAAGACCTACTGGATTAGTTTCTAAACCTGACTTTCCCCCTTGCCCTTCCCCACTTTTGCATACTGCCCCAATGCCCAGAGTGTACTGTCTCCTCACCTCTGCCTCCCTGTATTTCAAGTTTCCCTTTAAGGCTAAGCACAAAAGCCTCCTGCTATATAAGACCTCTCCTACCACCCCATTTTAGCACCCTCCTCCCCATCCATATGGCTTTATATCCATTTTGTATGTTTTTTTTATTTGCACCCTTTGCTGCTCCTCATCCATGCTCCCCAGTAGTCGCTGACATCAGGGACTGACCAGTCCCTGGCACACAGTAAGCCCTAAAATGCATGTTGTCCTGCCTTTATAATCACAGTACATGGGACAACACCCACCTAGCCTATAGCTGTGCTTTTTGGAGCAGTGCTTTTTTTTTTTTTTTTAATGTATGAATTACTGACAGGGCTAGGGCTAGAACCCTAGTGTCTTGATTTCCAGTTCAGGATTTTCTCTGCTCCCCCAGTGATTTTCTATTGAAAAACAATATTCATGCTGAAGCTAAAAGATGCTGTGAACATTTATAGCATGCTTGTCAACACATGACTCTGCTAATGATCTCTACTGTAACCCTCAGAAACTTTTGTAAAAGTATACAGCAAAGCAATCAGCATCATTTCATAGGTTCTGCTCAGTGATTCCCACGAGTTATTTCCATCTATTTATGGTTTTCGCTAGGTCCTTCTGACATCCATAGGCTTGACTAAGCTCCCTCAATTCCCTGCATTCCCCACTTAATAATTTTGTTGTTGTTGTTTAGTCCTTTCAGTTGGGTTTCATTCTCCATGACCCAGTTAGGGGTTTTCTTGGCAAAGATACTGGAGTGGTTTGCTATTTCTTTCTCTAGCTCATTATACAGATGAGGAAACTGAGGCAAATGTTAAATGACTTGCCCAGAATCACACAGCTAGTAAGTGTCTGAGGCTGGATTTGAACTCAGAATCTCTTGACTCCAGAGCCAGGGTTCTATCCACTGCAGCACCTATCTGCTTGCCAAAATGAGATCCCAGTTCTGATTGTTGGTTGTTGAGTCATTTCAGGCATGTCTGACTCACCATGACTCCACTGGGGGTTTTCCTGGAAAAGATACTGGAGTGATTTTTCATTTCCTTCTCCAGTTTATTTCATAGATGAGAAACTGAAGCAAATGGTGAAGTGACTTGGCCAGGGTCACAAAGTTAGCAAGTATCTGAGGTTACATTTGAACTTAGGTCCTCAACTCTAGGACTAGTGCTATATTCACTGTGCCACCTAGCTGCCCCCAACTTGTAATAGTTCAATTCAAATCATTAAGCATTTTATTAAGGGTTTCCCATGTGCAAAGCACCGTGTTAGTTTTTGTCGATTCAAAGGTAGACTGAGAGAGCCTCTGCCTTCAAAAAGCTTGTATTTTTCTGACAATTCTTTTGACTCATATTAGAAACTCAGTTATTTGTTAAGTTCACTGAAGATACATTCAATATTAGCTACCATTTGCATAGCATGATTATAAAGCACTCTATATGCCTGATCCTAACAATATTTGTGAGGCAGGTCATTCAGAAGTCATTATTTCGATTTTATAGATGAACAAACTGATACTCCAAAAAGTTAAATGATTTTTCCAAGGACTAGTTGGTAAAGATGGCACCAGAACTTTGACCTAGTCCTCCTGACTGCAAGTACAATTCTCTTCCCCTTAAAACACATTGCTAAGAATTCCTGGAAGTTTTACTGTAATTAGCCTTGAATAGGAGGTAGATAGGATGTAGCTGGAACAACGAATGGAAGGTGGTCTTGGATTCAGGAATACTTAGGTACAAGTCCTGTCTCTAACACATTCTGGCTATGTGGCCAAAGACAAGTCATTTAGATATGGAGGTATTGCAGTTCCTTAGACCTGACCTTAGAGTCCGAAAGATCTGACTTGGAAGTATTAATATACTACCTTGACTGTGAGTAAGTCACGCAAATGCTGCCTACTTTAGTTTTGTCATCTGTAAAATGGGAATAGTAATAACAGCAATGTCTTCTGAGGGTTGTTATGAGGATGAAACAATAAAAAGGATGATGATGATGATGATGATGATAAATATATACTTACCATGTCAGGTACTGCCAACCCTGGAAATTAAGTGCTATTATTTCCCCCATTTTACAGACAAGGAAATTGAGGCAGAGGTTAAGTGACTTGTTTAGGGTCACACTGCTGGTAAATGTCTAAAACTGGATTTGAATTCAGGTCTCCTGACTCCAGGCTTAGTACTCTGTTCACTGTACCAGCTGGGTGCTCCTGAAACATTTGTTACCTGGCCCTTACTTTTAAACTCTCACTACCCCCAGATAGCATTATAATTTACCAAAAAATTGACGATCTGTATCATTTGAAGGTTGTTCATACACAAATGAAAATGGGACAGAGGAGTCAGGGTGCAGAGGACAATGGTCCAGGGTGAGCCCTGGGGAGAAGAGAAAGGGGGTAATATAGTTGGCCAGACCAAACCCTTTTCTGGGGAGTGAACTACAGCTGTGGGGTATGACCCTCATGTAGAGCTAGGAGGTGGGCTAATTGGTACAAGGTGCACCTTAGGAAAATGGATGGGATTTCTGGAGTATGTGTCATATTAGATAATCCCAACAATCCTGGTAGAAGATGGAGGAGCTTTAGAAGTGTAAAAGACAATTACCAATGCCTGCCATTCTGAGGACAATTCCTAGAAGGGAAGAAAGAGTTGATGCTCATCTTCCACATGGGAGAGTGAGGGAACTATCACAGGGGAAAAGGAGGAAGAAGACAGAAACAATCTGCCCTAGTTCCTAGCTTGGTTCTTTCACAGTGTATATCCTCTGAAGGCAGGAGAGACAGGGGAAATGCTACAGATTTGGCGAGCAGGAAACTGTGGTAGACTTCAACACTCATAGTGCAGTCATTCCATGAAACTCTCTAGACTTTGAAGAGGGTCAGTGGCAGGCAAGAAGCAGCAGGCAGACCAAAGGATCCAGTGGTGGTCTAGAGCTCTCATTGAGAAAGTACCAGGGGGTGCAGCAGCATTGAACAACCCATAGACATGGCAGGGAGTGTAGCCATGGGATAGGACTCTTGTGAGAGAAAGTAGGCTCTAGGAGAAGAACGAGACCTTCATTGTAGCTTTTGGGTAGAGGCCACAGAGGAGTAGAAGAGCTGAGATAGACACAACGAAGAAGTGCTCAAAATTTCCCAGAGGGACAAATCTCATGTTATTCCACCACAGATTTTACTTTTGATGAGTGTAATTAAAAGAGGAATCTGGAAATGGTATGTAAGGAGCTGAATTCCACTGGACTTGTGTCAGGAAATATTAATATGATTACTACTGCTGCTGCTACTACTGCTGCTGCTGCTACTGTAACTACTACTACTACTGCTACTACTGTTACTACTACTACTACTACTACTATTACTACTACTACTACTAAACCCTTATAAAGTGCTTTTAGGTGTGTAAGGGCAAGCAAAGTAGGATCTTTCCCTGTTTTTGTTTTATTAAAAGTGACTGATTGAATAATATGATTGAGGAGGATCTTTCTCACCCACTGATGGGCCTGGGAAGATATGTAGAAAGACCCATACCTTTTGTTAATGAGGCACTGGTTCTCAAGAAATGTGATGTCCTCTGACTCTAAAAAGTATATAAAGACTCTGAGGTGCGGTTTTACTTTGGGGCTTAGTTTTTGGAGGAAGGTTTGTGTGCCAGATGAGAATCTGGGAAGCTGCTAAGCAGAATCCCCCTCGTCCCTCCGCTTTGAAAACCCAGATGTTGGTGTTTCCCTCTCTGGTAACTATGTATGTACTATGCGTGTATGTAGTGGTCAGACAGTCGGACCTGTCGAATTATGATGTATGTATTGTTTACCATTAGACAGTTTGGAAGTGCTGTCTGCTGATGTAGATTTCTCTGTATTCTCTCTGAAGTTCAAGGTGCTGACTTTTTCCCTTGAACTATCTGAATGATACATGTGCTTAATTAAAGTGATTGTTAACCCCTCAAAAGTCGCCTTTCCTTTTAGAGAAACAGATCAAAGACCCCTCTATATGTTGGGGTGCTTACTGTTACAAGGTGTTCAAGGCACTTTATGTATGTTATCTCATTTGATTCTTGTGATTACCCAGGTAGGTGCCATTATTATCCCCATTTTACAGATGAGGAAATTGAGGCTAGGAGTGGTTACACAGATAGGAAGTATCTGAAGTGGGATTCAAACTCAGGTCATCCTGACTTCAGACCCAGCACAATCTATCTACTCTCCCACAAGATTCCCAGAGAAAAGAATGGGGACAGAAACAGGAACAACCATAAGCTCCGAAGCCTTACCCTCAACAAACTATCTTTTCCACATGTACTCACAAGCTTCTGTGCAGAATTGAAGGTATGGAATATTCTTTTATACTGGTCAGCAGATTCAAAGTGGAACTTATATCCCAGTCATTTTATGAAGGATATTTTCAGCATATAACTTTATGCATGAACTAGGCCTCTGTGGAATGAATGATGAATATCCATAATTAGTCAATGGCATGGTGGTTTCTTTAGTGTTTCCTAAGGAAATTATGGTAGTCAGTGATAAGTGGATTCCATGACTTTGGTGTGCCTCACATTCTTACCCACCTTCCCCTCCCCAACCAAATCCAATCTGTTGCCAAGGCCTGTTGACTCTAGCTTTGTAAAATATCTCACATGGACTTCTCTGACACTATTGCCACTCAGGTTCACAGCCTCATCATCTCATACCTAGACTATCTCAATAGTCTACTCATTGGTTTGCCTGCCACAAGCCTCCCCACTCCAGGCAATCTTCCATCAAGCTGTCAAAGTGATCTTCTTAAAGTGCAGGTCTGACACTGACATTTTTCTACTCAATAAACTCCAGTGGCTTCCTATTACCTTCAGGATGAAATATAAAGTCCTCTGTTTAGCTTTTAAAGCCTTCATAATCTGGTCCTCTCCTATATTTCCAGGCTTCTTATACCTTCTATTCTCCTCTCTCCCATAATGCTCTAATCTGGTATCACTGATTTCCTTGCTATGCTGTTAATTAGACACTCTATCTCTCCACTCTAGATGCCTTCATTGGCTGTTCCTCATGGCCACAACGCTTTTTCCTCATCTTTGCTTATTGGTTTCTTTCAAATCCACAGCTAAAATCCTACCTTCTATAGGGAGTTTTTCCCAAATACTCTTAATTCTAGTGTCTTCAGTCTGTTGATTATTTCCAACATGCTATATATGACTTGCTTGTTTACAGGTTGTCTCTCCATTAGATGGTCAGATCTTTGAGAGCAGGAATTGTCTTCTGCCTGGCTTTGTTATCTGTAGCTTTTAGCACAGTGTCTAGCATGTAGTAGGTGCTAAATAAATGTTTATTGACTGATTCCGACATCTAGACCAAGAAAATCTCTCTAGAGCACTGCCGTTGATCAGGACCAAATCTTTTTTCTTTTTTGGAGGGGAGAAGGCAAGGCAATTGTGATTCAGGGATTTGCCCAAGGTCACACAGCTGGTAAATGTCAAATATCTGCGAGCAGATTTGACTTCAGGTCTTCCTGACTCCATGATCAGGACCAAATCTAAACAATTCTAAGTACTATGAACTTTAGGCAGTGAGCTAGGACCCAGTACTTGAACACACTTATAATCTGTGCTTCTTGAGCAGAAGATTAAAAAAAAAAGTTATACGAAAGAATGGTGCTATAGAACATCCAAGGATCAGTGAATCTTTTAAGGTAAGAATGGATCCATAGAGCATGGGCCCATCAGTAACAAAAATAGAAAGACTGTCTGAGGAGAAAACTCAGGGACAGAGCACTAAATGATTGAGGGATTGGTATCTGTCTATGGAGTGACACAGAACAGTCTTAAGAAATATGGAATCAAGAGATCCATGTGTTGAATGCTTTACAAAGGAAATTGCTGCTTAAGAATGGGTTGGAGTGGATTGTCTCTAAGTCCTTTCCAAATTTAGAGAGCCTATGATTCTGATTCATGGAACTGAAAGTCAATTTAACTATTAAATCCAAAGCTACCTTTGCTCCACAGGTGACCAGTTGACCTCTTTGACAGGTTTCAATGACCATTTCTCAATCATCATTCAGGATACCTCACAAGCATTCAACCCTGCAAACTACCCAGTCTTTCCTGACATTTTCCTCCTATTTTGGCTCGCATGTCACTCTCTTCCCCTAGTTCTTCTATTTCTCTAATCTCATCTTGTCTCTTTCACTGCTGGAAAGAGAAATTTATCAGGAGAACCTCTGCTCAGTTTTATTCCTTATCTTTCCTTCCCCCATTGACTTGCTGAAACTGCAGCAACTCTCCCCTTTTTCTTAAAGAGGTGCTTCCAAGTATTGCCAGTCATTCCTTTTAGTCCCTTATTGAGATGACTCAAGGAACTCCTTTGGCTCCAAAGGTTCCCATTGACTGGGGGCTCCTTGAGGAGTGATGACTAAGCATTTTTTGGTAGATGAAATGAAAAATCTGCACCCTGTCTAAACTATAGGGTCAAAATTGGAAACATTTTACAGATGAGGGAATTGAGGCACAGAGAGGTTAGTACAGTGTTAGGGACACAGTAGGCTCTTCATAAATGTTTATTGATGTATTGTTGTTTGGTCATTTTCAGTAGTGTCCAGTTCTTTTTGGCTCCATTTGGAATTTTCTTGTCAGAGATACTAGAGTAGTTTGCCACTTTCTTCTCTAGGTTACTTTACAGATAAGGAAACTGAGGCAAGTAGGGTTATATGGTCCAAGGATGACACAGCTAGTAAGTGTTTAAGGCCATATTTGAACTCCAGAAGATGAGCATAACTGACTCTAGGACTGAGGACTCTCTCTACTGTACACCTAGCTGCTCTCTCTCTCTCTCTCTCTCTTTTTTTACTATTAACTATCATTGACTAAGGCCTTGCCCAGGATTATAAAACTAGTAAATCATTGAGATGGGATTTGAACCCAAATTCTTCAAATTCAGCGACATGATGCCACTTGTATTATACACTGAATACCTTTGCAGAAGGGGACCTTGTTACCTACAGATAGGGAGAGTCTAGATAAGAGTCCTTGAGAAAGGGCTGGACTTGGCAGCCCTTCTTCCTTTACTCATGGACATTTCTCAAAGGTTTGTTCTGTGACTTCTCTTTTCTTGGGAGCTTTCTGAGGGCAGGGGTGGCTTTTTGTTTCTTTTTATTCCCATACCTTAACACAGTACCCGATAAATAGTAGGTACTTCATAAATGTTTACTTATTGATTGATTGACTAAGTTGACTCCGATATTCCAAAATCAGTACCAACTCCATAGTGACCCAAACTGAGCCTTTCAAGGCATGCTGTGCATGGCTGGGTTGTCCTATGTGCCAGAGGGAAAGGTTAAACAAACAAAACCAAACAGACCCAGGAATGAACGAACAAATAAAGATTCATTTACTTCTCCATGAGAAACAAGAGGGTAAACATGTAATCCTGGAAATTATGTGAGTAAACATGATATGGGGCAGTTAGGTGGGGCAGTGAATGAAGCACAGGTCCTGGAGCCAGGAGAAACTAGTTCAAGTTTGGCCTCAGACATATACTAGCTGTGTGACCCTGTGTGACCCTGTTTGCCTCAGTTTCCTCATCTGTAAAATGAGCTGGACAAGGAAATGACAAACCACTTTAGTATTTCTGCCAAGAATACCCCGAGTGGGCTTTCAGAGTCCACTAATACACAACTAACTGACAAAGCTACAAAAACACATGACACTTATCCAGTTTGTGAAGCTCATTCTTTCAATCTAATTGGGTTGTAATTTTAAATCCCCCAAATATAGTGCTAGGAACATAGCAACTGCTCAGTGTATACATACTTACATACATAATATATGTATGTATAATGTATATATGTGTGCATATATATGCGCACACATAGATATATACATGTGTGGATATATACACACGTGTGTGTGTGTGTGTGTGTGTGTGTGTGTGTAAAAGAAGAGGCTAGAATTCAGGGTAAAATCCCAACAACTGATTTTAGTCCTCAGGAGAGAGAATATAGTACAGTGGAAAAAGGACTGGATTTTGAGTTAGAGGAATAGGGTTTGAATTCCATTCTGTTTCTGCAACTTGCTACCAGAATAACTGGGTAAGACAATTACCCTCCTAGAACTCAGTTTCTTTACACATAAAATGAAGGGGTTGAATTAAATAACCTTTGAGTTCCTTCCAGTTCTAAATCTACGGGATGCTATGATCCCGTATTCCCTTCCTCCCAAAGCAAAAACCAAAATGGGTAAAGGATTGCTTGTCTGAGATAGGAACTGGATTGTGAGTTTGGTAATACAAAGATAATTTGTATCAGAGATATTATCATTATTATTAATCATCATTATCATTGTGGACCGATGATTTCCTTACCGTAGAGAACTCTGGATGAGGAAATGCCCTCTACTAATGCTGCTCCAGTTTTAAAATTCTGTGATCTTTCTGACACAAATGCAAATCTACAAATAGTGGCCAAGGGAAAAATTGGCCAGAGCCACTTTTTAGAGCATGCATAGGAGCTGGGTTTTGGGTGACCTCCTTCTCTATGAAGCACTGGTGTGGCCACATCTGGAATGCTCTGTTCAGGGCACCTCAGCACCAGAAAAAGCTGTTGACAGATTGAAGCCTGTAGAAGAACAAATGAAGAGACAGGAGAGATTGATTTATGAGGTAAAATTAAAGCTGCTAAATGCATACAGCTTGCTTAGAGATCTCAAAGAAGGGACATGATAATATCCTAGAAAAAAATTTTTTGAAAATGTATTGCATAAAGACAGAGACAAATTATGTTGCCTAGTGCAAGGAGGTATAATTAGGAGAAGAAGCTGAATAGAAAGTTCAGAAGGATGAGTTCTGCAGTTCAGGGCAGTAGAAAGGGCACTGGCTTAGCTATCTGGAGACCTGGGATGGAATCCTAGCTTTCTTATTAACTAATCATGCCTCTTTTGGGGCATGAATACCAGTTTTAGTGATTGCATGTGTAAATCTATATCAGATTGTGTATGACCTAAGGGAAGGATGCAGGGTTGGAACAAGGATAGGATTTGGAACTCAAAATAAACAAACAAAAAAATTGAATATGAATCCCCATTTCCTTCTCTGTAAAATGAAGGCATCACACTAGATCCTTATCACAGGGTCCAAAAACTTGTTTTTAAAACTATTTTGATAATTAATTAATTTTTCTTGAATTTTATTTTACACATTTAAAAACATTATTCTGAGGAGACCATCAGCTTCACTAGACTGCCAAAAGGGTCCATGACACAGAGAAAGGGTGAGAACCTTTGGTCTGGATGATCTCTAAGATCCCCTCTCAGGGCTATACTGGATACAACCAGTCATTTAATTTTCAATTGGAGCATTTATACCTCAGAAATCAGAAAATGCTACAAATCAGGCCTAGATTTATTGTTTTGCTAATTGTTCAGACTTAAGAAAGTGATGGAGAAAATTTTAATAACACAGGTTAAACTTAAAAGTATTATGTGTGTACCTATCCGTATATACGTATACGTTTAAATGTACACAGATATACTTGTCAATATAGGTATATCTCCATCCATAAGTGTGTGTTTGGTTGTGTGTATCAAATACAGAGAGAGAGAGAAAGAGAGAGAAAGAGAGAGAGAGGTATGAGAGATGATGGATATTTGTTGAGGGTGATCAGTCAACAATGGGTATTTAATATGGATGTTCTCCTGTCTAGACAAACCCTCCTTGTCTTTCAAAATCCTGAATGTCCCACTTCTGTGAAAACTTCTTCCATGATAGGATGTAATAATTCATTTTATAGATAAGGAAACTGAGTCTCAAAGGCAAAGTGAGTGGACCAAAGGCAAGTGACAAGATCTAAGTAGTAAACCTCAGATTCAGCCCCGAACTCCAGGTATTTAGACCAGTATTTTTTTCCATGGTAACTTCTCTCATTATAAAGTGAAGTAATAATTACAAGAATAGTGAGGTGAGAGACAGGACCCGTCTCTTCTAGTTCTGGCCTCACCACTTGATTAACTGTGTGACCAGGATGAAGTTTTTTCCCTTATTGAGGCTCAGTTTAGGCATCTGTAAAACGAGGGAGTTGGACTAATCAGCTCCCTCCTACCTTTGATACTCTCTAATTCCATCCTAATCTGAACTTCTATATTTGCTTCTCTTTGTGCCACCTGAGTCAGGAGATTTGGGTTCAAGTCCTGTTCTTGTTACTAACTTGATATGCAACCTTAGTCAAGTTACATCTTCTCTCTGGATTTGTTTTCTCTTCCATAAAATGGGAAAGCTTGCTCCATAATCTACCTTGAGAGTCCTTTTTAGCTCTAACATTATCTGCTACTTTCTGTCTTGGTGTCCTTCAGCAAGTGACTTCTCTTCCTTGGATCTCAGTTTCTACTTCAGTGAAACTAGCAGGTTAGATACAGATAAATATAATATAAGTGAGAACATGAGAAGTATGTGAGACCTTAATAGTCTCTGATTCTGTGATCTGGCATTTGAAGTTCTCTATTTCAAAGGCCTTTGTTTCATTCCAATGAGTCCTTATGATTGCTTTGAGGGAAAAGATCATCTATTGTTTTCTCTTTTTTCTACAGTGCCCATAACCATTCTACAGAGCACAGAAAGTGACAAGTGACCCGGTGTGGTAGAAAGGGCGCTCCATATCAGATGACCTTGCTGTTGCTGTTGAAGTCATTTGGTCACTTTCATTACCCCATGTGGGATTTTCTTGGTAAAGAAACTGGAGGGATTTGACATTTCCTTTTCCAGTGGATTAAGGCAAACACAAGTTAAGAGACATGTCCAAGGTCACACAACTAGAGTGTCTGAGACCAGATTTGAACTCAGGTCTTCATGCATCCAGGCCTAGTGCTCTATCCATTGAGCTGCCTTGCTGCCTCTGGGTTTAAATATAGCCACTACTCTTTGCAATGTGACTTATGTAAATGACTCTTTTCCTCTATACTTTACTTTGCTGATCTATGAAATGAAGGTGGTCAGATTTTAAGGTTCTTTCCATTTCTAAATCCTGTAATTGCCCTCTGTAACAAAAGAGGCTACCTATTCCAAA